>NC_081829.1:53540663-53883163 GCF_030867095.1 Alligator mississippiensis
TACGTAGATTCACAACAGACACTTTCTAAATACAGATACTTTCCAAATGTATCCCAGATTAGTTAGGAATAAGATTACTATAACTTTTATGTCAAATTTAGGGGGTTAGGTAGATCCATCTTTAGCTTACATCAATGGCAAAAATTGTGAGGTAGAAATATAATGAGGTTTGAAACTTCCATTTACTTTGGATTAAAATTCTGAGCATAGAAACCCACCCAAATTCTGTAAAATTTAAGAAAAACAAGTTTCATTTTAGAACCAGCCCAATATTATGGTACAACAGGGACTCAATACTAGGGCTGAATCAGATTATAAAAGTTATAGATGAGAATCAACTGAAAATGAAATCCCCGTGATATTTTGAGGCAAAAGGGTCAGCATTCTCCTTACACATGTAAGTGTATGTGCACAGATTATAAAGCAGGATTAGGAAGGATTGGTCACTTCTCTGTCCAGCTCTATTTCCATGTTTAAAAATGGATATCAAAACATTGGAGAGGATTCAGAAAAGAACTTCATAAATCATTGTTCCTCAAAGATGTAGTCTAAAGTACTGAACACATGAAATTTAAATCCAGGACTTCTGTGTTGCAATTTTTTACATTACAAGTTTCTATTTGACCTTGAGCAAATTCACTTCTTTTCCTGCTTGGCATACCCATCAAAAGAATTTAGTTAATAATGGTGGTTCACCTGCTGGGGACTGTCTTTATGAATCACTCTGACAACAAAAAGTGCTAATATCAATTCAAACCATATTCTGAAGTCAGTGAAAATGTTTTAACTTGATTTATGTATCTGCTGTGAGGACTACACAGTGATATCTGATGTCCCAACAGAAAGATCCTAGATTTTTAAGCGATTGAGTTATGCATATGGCTTGTCATATCTTCTCTTAAACTAGATTATAAACTCCTTTGGACAGGGATTGTACTTTCCTAGGTATTTGTGTAGTGCCTATTGCAATCATTGGATACATCTATACAAGATGCTTTACTATGCTTTACTATGCCACAGACTAAATTTGCTGCTCAGTAAAGTACCACTGTGCATGGCAATTATGTCACAGCAGACTAATTTACTGTGCTGCTAGATAGTCCCCATCAGATGCAAGTGGTATCTGGCAGTGCAGTAAATTATTGTGCTTAAACACACATGTAGAAGGACTATTTTACTCCGGCTCAAATTGAGTTGGAACATATTCAATGGCATTAATTGCATATGTAGACACAATGACTGACCAAAACTTTAATCAAAAAGAAAAGATACGTTTAAGTTTAAGTGATGTTGGAAAATGTCACAGATTTACAATCTAAAACCACTTCATCCTTCAGCATTTCCTAATCAGTGGTCCTAAACACAGTCAGAGGACACAACTTTTGTTTGTGATCCTGATTCATGACAATGGGTCCAATACTTGACATCTAGCTGGAGAGCATATTAATCCAGAAACTTCAACTTCATTCATTATACCTGACCTTTAGCATGCAGGTCCAATCAATACCTCAGAAATGGAGTTGCTTTCATAGTGTATACCCAAACAATTTTATTCATGTGAGGTAATAAGTGATCTCTAAACAGGCAAAGGCCAGCAGAGCCTATTTTCCTGTAAAGGGAAATCCTTAAATTATACAGAAACATTAAACAGCAAATCAGTGAATTTGAAAATAACAGATAAAAGAAAATCCATCCCAGTGACTACTGGTGATCCAGATTAGAGGTGCTGATTAG
Organism: Alligator mississippiensis; assembly: GCF_030867095.1. Taxonomy (NCBI): domain Eukaryota; kingdom Metazoa; phylum Chordata; order Crocodylia; family Alligatoridae; genus Alligator; species Alligator mississippiensis. Next base: position 53,542,398 of record NC_081829.1, read on the forward strand.
ATAAAACCAGGAGACTGGTATGTAGGTTTCATTCACCCATCTTCAGTTCTGGACTGATTTAACTTATGTGCAAGTGCACATATGAGTGCAAAAATTGCCAAGGAGAATCCCAAGGTTTCCTTATAGGATATCAAGCACTGCTGTTCCAACAAGACTCTAAAACCATCATGAGGAATTCTACTTCTGTTAGCTCAGTGAGGACATTCACAGGGCTGCTATCTGGTGGTTTGTATACCACTCTTGTCCTTTGCCTCATAGTCATATAAATACACTCTAAAGCTCTTGTTAAAGTGGGGGGAGGGGGAACAAGACTTACCATGTCTCAGAAATGCACGTAAAACCAATCACTTTGTCTAAAATTAGCTCCTAGGTAGCAATGACTTTGTTTACATAGAATTCAACCCCAGGAGATTCAGTGTTACTTATTAAGAAATTGGAGTCAAGTGCCCAGTTTAGGATTTAGCCTCATGTTTGGTGTTCCTGGAAAGCAATTATTGGGACTAGGGAAGGTGTAGGGACACAGGATTCCAGGTGCTTTGAAGGTGTTGGTTGCTGCATATGAAAACTATGAAAGCTTGGGCAGTGTACAAGACAATGGCTGGGGCAAGACTGGATTGTGGTAACAAGACTGCCACAAGGAAATCAGACTCTGCTGATGCCTTGAGTAACAGGCAGCCCTAGCCCTCTTACCAGAAAGCAGGCTGGTCCCTTTAAGACCAGAACTTTCCAGGCACAGCCTGCTGGCAGGGTAGCAGTTAAAAGCTGAGCCTTGCTGGCTAGTCAGGTGACCAGAAGGGGGCAGGACAGAACTATAAAAACTCTGGGATGAGCTGGCAAAGGGGCTTGGCAGCAGAAGGGGGAACTCCTGATGACTCCCAGAGAAGCTGCAGCAGCCCCACAAGAAGAAGCATAGCAGACGGTGGGAAGCAGAAGCACAGAGCCATGGGAAAACATGAGCCTTCCTTAATTTTATTTATTTCTTGGTTACAGCCCATGGACTTACTGTTTGTATTTTACTGGTAAACCAATGGTTTGTGGTCGAGGCTGTAGGGGCGAAGGAGACCTCACTGGCACCTTGGGGTACAGTCATAAAAGGCCAAAGGGCCCAGTGCACTAGTGGGTGCAGCTGTATAGGGCTGGTGGCCCAGAGCTGGCTGCAGGACTTTGAAGCCAGGTCCCAGTGGGTGGATCTTGGCTAGTAGCCTGAGCTATAAGAAAGGGGCCAAGCCTGAGGAGGCAGAAGACTCAACAACCTGGCGCCCAGGGGCACAGTATGAAAGGGGGCCAAAAGGCCTGGTGCCATAGTGAATGCAAAAGGAGGGCCACAGGCCTAGAGAGTATTAAGGAGCTAGAGCCTCAAAGTCAAACCCTACCTGATGGGTTTAGACTGGTAGGCCTAGCTAGAGAAAGACAGGGGAAAAGCATGTGGTGGCTGAAACCCCAACACAGAAGTACAATAGGTAGTCTCCCACCTGTAAAAACATCTAAACAATAGTTACATCAAGACATGGCAGGAGAGTAAAGGTGGAATACAAGACAAAATACAGAAGTGAAATATTAAGGGACTTCAAGGGTGCCCCCATAGGTCATTAGAATGCCACTGGGGAGGACAACCTGTTTCAACTTGCAACCCATTAAGTGTCAAAACAGTGGAGTGCTTGCAGTACCCAATACCAGACCCATGCCATAAAATAATAAAACTAATGGTTAAAATTGCTGGCAGAATCCTGACATGCTCATCACAGGTGTATTTCTAAGTTAAGAGAGCCAAAGGAAAAGCTGAGCCAGTGAAGGCAAGGTAACCACATATGCATTTCAATTGACCTAGCAGCTAAACAAAACAAAAAGCTAAATATGCATCTCAAGAGAAACTTGTAAAAGATACAGGAAAGATGCTCTGTACATGACAAACACACACTGCTCACATTTCTTCCAACAAATGTCTAACGTATAGGGTGTTATGAATGTATCAACCATTCAATGTATATCTGGAGTCTGAGAAACAGACCATCACCCATACAAGCTACTGCAAATGTGCCCATCGATAAAAAAATACCCAAAGATAGGTCCGGTAACCAATGCCTCTAAGCATCCTGTCTGACCACTCAAGGACCATTATCTGTGATTGACCTATAATTGCAGGGACTGTAGAAAAACATAAGTCTTTACACCTAGGCAATCCAAGAACAGGAGCCAGGCAATTAACAGTTGTGATATAATAATCAACTTTTCCTCTCTGTTTTGTTCAGACTTTAATTGGCCAGCTATCAAGGAAAAATGCTTTGAAGCTATACAATTAAACAATATAAGAGCTAAGCAAATCTTCCAGCAAAATATGTGCAGACCAAAAAGCCATCTGGCCACCCAGCCAACAAGTAAACGACCCACACTTTGAGGCTACACAAGAATGCTTCCTGCCTGCATTGGGTAAAGATCTCTTTGCAGCTAAGATAATACTAAGGACTAAATAGCTCATTTTATATAGGGGAGGAGTCTTTTTCTGTTGTTTAGTTTTGTAGCTTGTTGGAAGTTATTAAAACAAGCTTTTCTGCTATTCATCTACTGACTGTTGTGTCACTTCTCAGAGCACTAGGTTTAAAAACCCACTTTCTAAGTGCAACATTAGTGTCCTACTTCTCCAATTTGCAAGTGCCTTATACTGCAGTGCTGCAGTTCAGAATATTTTCATGATGCTCCCTAAATGGTCACAATTTAGGAAAGGTGGTTTGAAATATCAGTGGATTATGAGATGAGTGGTAAGGGACATTTCTTTTCTACTACTTTTACTTTCTTTCTCGTCATTGAAGGATTCTTGTAAAGGCTGCCGTTTTGGGAGGGTGTTGGGTGAGGGGGCTGGGTAGCTATAAGAGGAGTGCAGAGCCAACAGGGTAGGATTAGGTCTTTAAATAGTCTACATAGCAAGGAAGGGGTAGTGACAGAAACAAAAGAAAAATAAAAACTAGAAATATATGCTAGATAATGGTAATAACAATGGAAGTATTCTTATTAAAATGTCAAGAATCCTGAAAACATATAAGAGAAAGGAAGAAAGCCAAAGAACCAGTAAGGAATCATCAAAGTCTACCGAAGGAACATATATAACCTCTAGGGAGCTATGGCCAGAGAAAAGAGATCAAGAAAAAGAAAATAATTGGGTATTGAGAAGGGAAAAGAGTAGCATATAAAAAGAAAATAAAGTGGCAAAAGACTCCGATACTTGCAGATAGGTTTTGCAGAAATACTGAAATTTTAGGGTGTTGGTCAATTCAAAATGTCCAGATTATTAAATCACTCAGCAAACATATTTTTGGGATAATCTAGAGAAAACAGTAATTTTCATCAAGAGTACATTTTCATGTGCCTTATTGGTATTGCCATTGCCTAAATAAACAAATATCTTTACTTACAGTGCAGCAAACAGAACTGCTTATAGTTTATTAACATCTTGGAAGAATTAGCTACAGTTCAGCCTTTCATGACACTTAACAGAGTCCATTAGCAAGTATATAATTCTTTATGTGCTATTTTGTGATATCTCATCCTATTGCGAATGCTATGCAGAAGTTTTATAAGAAATGTTAAATGAGGGTGGAGTTTGGCAGTAGACAGTGATAGATGAATGGGAATTGAGCCATTTGAAAATCTTGTAGTTTTTTCTCTACACTGTTATTATGCCCCACATCACAGCTAATTTACGGGACACAAAAATTCTTATGTAGGGCGAAAACTGCTGAACAACCAGGCAGAATGATGGCTCTTTACAAAATGTAAACTTTAAAAATTGCATGAAATAAAATCCATCCTAGAACTTGTGATCAGATCATAGATTGGGTTAGCTAGCTGCAAAACAGCAGACACTTTGGGACAGCAGCTCAGCTTGGCTTAGCACAGAAAACAACCATAGACAAAATGGACAGAGCTTATTAACTCTTCATTTCAAAAGATGACTGATAAAGGAAATTAAAAGAGAAAACCTACAACATAATACTGAAGTGGTGAGAGTTTTGGCATGCAGAAAAGGGAAAAGAGTAAAGGTTTCTAATTCTTCTGTGCCTTAACAAGAAGACTGTTGAGTTTTCTAAAGAAATGTTTTGTCCATTTTCATAATGTATGTGAAAATCTGGCAAAATATGATATGAAGTTATACTCATGTATAACTGCAACAAATAGCACCAGGAAGAAGGAAATCTCATTAAAGCTGACGAGCATAATTGCCAGCCTTAAAAATTATTAAGCCCTTTATGAATAATAGGAACCTCCACTCAAACTCCTGACATATTTCACTGCCCCAAAATGGTAGAACCACCACAGATGCTGATTCAGAAAAGGAGTAGAAATCCAAAGCTATGGGCTGTGTACACACATTCCATCTGAGGGTTTATTCTCCTTGCAAAAACATATCCAGAGCTGCATGTACAAACATTGGAATGCTGAAGCCCTGAAGAGTAGAGAGCTTGCAGTGCTGACACTGTAGAGCTAGGGGAGGCTCCTGTGCACATATCTCTCTGTACTCTGCAGGTTCCCTTAGTCTCCTTAGATTGTAAAGGAGGCATGTTATGCCACCTTCTGGAGCAGCAGAGTCCAGCAAATGACTCACTTTCTTCCTGGTTGGTGTGGAATGCTGAAGGACTATAGTCTCTTCTGAGAGAGGCCTCAAATCATGTATTGACATTTGCTATCCTGGGAGAAACTCTCCTGGAAGTGATTTAAACCAGGTTATTTTTCTCCTGGAGAGGCCATTTTTACTCGGGGAGAAAAAGCCTGAACTTCCATAAACTCGTGGTTTCTCCTGGGTGAACAGCAACTCTCCCCAGAAAAACTAAATGCTTGTACAAGGCAATAATCTGTGAGAATGATCCTGAGGAAAAAAGACAGAGGGAAAAGTTTTTAAGCTGAGTGCAACAGGAAGAGGTTTGGAACTGAAGATGATCTTGTAGTTTGATTCTCATTGTGGCGGAACCGTGCCTCCACAGGCATGACAGGAGGTGAGGGAGGTCTGCAGGGCACACAAAACCCCAATGCAGAACTCCGGAGGGGGAGACTTACCTCCAGAAAACTCGGTGGGGCCGGAGCCGGAACCATGACAGCGGTCGCAGCTGTGGCTACAGCCGCGTGAGTGGCCATTATGTCGATTATTGAAACAGCTGTTCCCGGTGAGGGAAGCAGCTGAGCCAATCACAGTGGCCAGCATGGCTGCTGCAGGAAAGTTTTAAAACCCCACCAACACCCACGGGGAGGAGGAGCAAGAGAGAAGGACAGAAGGCAAGCAGCACACCTGCCATTCAGATGCTCCTGCCGGGGAAAGGCATAAGATAGGCTGTGCCATACCAGCATGGGAGGCAGGGCAAGCCTCCAAGCCTCTGCCGGAGGCAAACAAGGGGAAAGCCCCAAGCTCTCAGCAGGAAGCAAGCAGGGAGATACCTGTACTCCCCTGGGGAGACAGGGAGCAAGGGGAAAGCCGAAGCTTCTTATGACTTCCAGCATTGCCCCTAGGGGAAATAGAGCGAGGGAGGGGTGCAGAACTCCCTAGAAGGCATTGGGAAAGGGAAGGCAGCTCCATGAGCCTCCCTGTCCCAGAAGAATACTACTTCTAAAAGAAGATAGGGCGAAAGGGCACAAAGAGGTCCAAGAAGGACCGAGGGATAGAGAGAGAGGAAAAGAGATGGGCAGGCTGAGCTGTACCGCCTAGCTTGAATCCCTTCATGCTTGAGTCCAATGGCGGGACAAGCCAGCAGAAGAGTGAAGACTAACATCCTACCAGCCCAGAGTGTACAGCGAGTTGTACGGGGTTGGCGAGTGTACGGGGTGTAGGGGCGGCGGAGCCCCATGGAACAACACACATCATAACTGTGAGTACACCCGTGTCGGAGGGGGGGACCCCTCTGAGAAGATCTCCACTAGGACCCTCCCATAAGAATTTATCAGCAAAATCGTGGCAGGCGAGATGAGGGAAGGGGATACCTTACCAGCGGGTGACTACATACGTAAGACCACCGTCATCACACTTCATTTTCCCCTTTAATTAAAACAATCCACAGGACTGCAGTTTTTGGCTAATCCCTGGGTAAAAAATTCTGCTAATATAAACATATGAATCCATTCTGCCCCCACATTAACCACCTATATAATTTAACTATAAGGAAAAGAATATAAAATATGTTTCTCAGTCCCTATTCTCTCAATAATAAATCTTGTCACTTTTTTATTATGCATAAATACAGTAGCTAATTTGAAACATGACCGTTAATAAAATATTAAAATTCAACTCCCCACTAGTGTAAGATAAACAAAAATAAATTACAATACTAAATTATAGTACCTATAAAAATATAATTTCCCCAAACTAATTCCTAGCCTACTTAAATTGCCAAGGTAAACAGTTCAACCCTACAACATTGCAGCAGACCAGAAAATTCATCATTAACAGATTTACACCATCTTAGATATTGCCAAACACTTGTCAAATAAACCACAGAAAGGGAGGGTAGAAGGGAGGGAGAGAGAAAGAGAGTATATGCTGATCAGACATTTTTTGTCTAACCTTTTTTCACTGGAAATTGCTGATTCACCAAACCTATACCATATTTACTTGAAAAAAAACGAATTTTTTTTTTCCTCCAGTTGGCATGGGGAAAAAAGCTTCTTGTCTTATAATTACATACAAGGAGATATCACTAAATAAATTGTCTAGCATTAAACTGCTGCCAAAAGCAGCCTGTACTCAGCCATGGAAACCAACTATTGCAGCTTCATAGATTCATAGATGTTAGGGTCGGAAGGGACCTCAATAGATCATCGAGTCCGACCCCCTGCATAAGCAGGAAAGAGTGCTGGGTCTAGATTACCCCAGCTAGATGCTCATCTAACCTCCTCTTGAAGACCCCCAGGGTAGGGGAGAGCACCACCTCCCTTGGGAGCCCGTTCCAGACCCTGGCCACTCAAACTGTGAAGAAGTTCTTCCTAATGTCCAATCTAAATCTGCTCTCTGCTAGCTTGTGGCCATTATTTCTTGTAATCTCCGGGGGCGCCTTGGTGAATAAAACCTCACCAATTCCCTTCTGTGCCCCTATGATGAACTTATAGGCAGCCACAAGGTCGCCTCCCAACCTTCTCTTGCGGAGGCTGAAAAGGCCCAGTTTCTCTAGTCTCTCCTCGTAGGGCTTGGTCTGCAGGCCCTTAACCATACGACATAGGGCTTGGTCTGCAGGCCCTTAACCATACGATGTCCACTGAAGTTGATTAAATGCAAGCATCACTAAACATAAGTATAAGACACATGACCTACATTGCAAAAACATACTGATAGAAACCTAACACAAGGAAAGATTACTGTAGCCCATCTGAATAAGACATATGGTAGTGCCCAGTGTGCACAGTCCCCCTCACCACTGACTCTTTTTAAAGTCAGGGTTAGCCATGATACTGCATACATTTTGACTTCCTCTTTACTCCCACAGCTTAGCTATGCCTTTTTCTCCCATTTCTAGTGATTCCCATTTCTTCACCAGCCATAAATGCCTGGCAAACATCACAAAACATTACCCCAACCAGTTCACCCAGAATCCCTCTGTCACCACCTCTCTCAGCCTGTCTCATATGATTAGTGTAGCCCTGCTGTCCATGAGGTGAAGCCAGAAGAAGCTGTCCTTCATTTCATCTTCATTTACATTTCTGGAGCATCCCAGGACTTGTGACAAGAACACCTATTTCTAATCATGGGTGGGGACTAATTAGCACATGAATCCTTTGTGGGACAGTATTTGGAGTACACACACTGAGGAATGCTGAGTTCTGAGTTGTGGGACATAGACAGTGGAAGGTTGGAGCTAATGGGGCTTATCCCCCCAAATGCAGGGCAGCAGTAGCAGCACAAAGCAGCCCAGGTGCAGACCACAGTGGAGGAAGGTGGGGAGGGGAGAGGAGAGGAGCTGCAGTGGTGGGAGAGGGCACGCACAGATGAGAAGCTGGGGTCTGCAGGCAGTCAAGACCTCAGCCTGGCCCAGCCATGTGTAGAGCAATGCCCAGGCGGTAAATGTGTGGATGGGAAGGGGTGTGGGGGAGGGGAAAGGTGGGGGGGCAGATCAAGTCCCCCATGGTGAGGAAGGGAGTGGGACACAGGCAGAGGCAGGAGCAGGGGCTGGGACGAATGGGAGGGTCGGAGCCTGGGTGGCTCATCCAGGGTTGCAGGGGGCTTCTGCCACTGTGCGCACCCCTGGGGCAGACGTGGAGGGCACGTGCTCCCTGGATCTGTGCACAGGGCTTTGCAGAGGCAGGCTGCAACTGTGGGCTGGGTTCTGTGTGCCTTTCTGTGTGTGTGTGCCTATGTCTGTGTGTGTAGAACTATCTTTTAAGTTTTTTTACTCAGCCCCCCGCCCCATAATAATTTCTCCCTCTGCCGATGCTGTGGGGTCACCAAGGCCTGAAGTTCTGTTGACTCTGGTGGGACATAGCCCAGTGATTTATGTGGCAAATCATGAGCCTTTGGCTTTGGACTAATAGCATGCATAGTTTGTACTACCCGGCAGGGGAGATACTATGATCAACTAGGCCATTTTTGGCTATGATCAAGTGTAGGGTAAGTTGGATACAGAGCTGTGAGCTACCCTCATGTTCACATGGGGGGGGCGGGGAGCAAGGACCCTGATTCTAGAAATCTTTGGACCCCAGGACAGGAGTCACCAGGAAATAAGCAGAAAAATCTTCCTGGTGAGATTCCAAGTGAAGAAGAAATTTCAGGGGGCTCCAGGAAGGCTGCCCATAGAAAGAAATGACTTAATGACCAAAGTCCTTCAAGAGCTGCTCACAGTAAAAACAGTTAATTTGCATTGGCTCACTGAAATGCAAGGAGGAGTGGAATGGGAGCTGTTTCACAGATCCAGGAAGAATGTATTTCTGACAGCAGTTCCATAAGGCTGAGGGTAATTCCCTACTAAGCGTGTTTGATCTTGTTCTGGGAAGCACCAAAAGAGAGCATAACCATCAAAGTATACTCTGGTCTGATAAAGGAAGAGGATGTGAAGTTCCAGTAAAAAGACAAAATGAGAAAGTGGAATAAGTGGAGAAGGTCTTAGACTAATGGGAAGTGTGGACCAGATCCCAGAGAGCCAAGACTGTGCTGAGAAACATGCCTGGGAAGCCAGGCAAAGTGATGCACCTCTCCACAATGATCTCCCTGGGCCTACAGAGAGGCAGCCCAAACTCTGTGGCAAATGCAAGGAGCAGGGGCACCTGGTTGCACAGTACACAACTAAAATCTATGCTACGTATAAGAAGAAAGGACACAAAGCAAAGGAATGTAAGTAGGGGTACTACAGAAAGATGGTAGCAGATGACAGGGAGGATATAGTAGAGATCAAATGTAAGAGAAAAGGCTGAACTGTTCAGAGGTGGGACCACAATAAGAGCGACAATGACGATGTAGATTAATACCGGGAAGATGATCATTACAACAACAAATTGAGGGACTGGGGAAACAAAGAAATGATTTGAGATGGGGGTGGAAGGAGGGGTGGAGAGAAGGGAGGTGTTGAGGTGGTTCTTTGCATGATTGTGACAGTTAAAGGTGATGCTGAGGGGCAAGCAGACATGCAGGAGCATGGGTGCACAGTGAGGTTATTGTAACACAAAGGAGAATGGTGTAACCATAAAGGTGAAGTTTGGACTGTCAAGTGAAACATATCTGTCACAAGAAGTATAGATATATATTTATTTATATAGAGAGAAATATTTTTTGCAAAAAAAAATTTGTAATTGCAAAGTGCTGCTCAAAAGTGTATTTATGAAGTACCTGTGCTAAAACTTGCAACAGTTTCAAAAAAAGGTAACATGCATCAATTCTGAATGAGCTAAGTGCATGGGTATTATATGCAAATTGCTACAGCCATGTTTAATTTCAAGGTTATTGTTTTCAAACTTGCTCCTCACTTCCATATGCTCAGGGCAAGCCAGTTCTGACAGTAAGGAAAGGGGGAAGGGGCTGCCAGCTGGGGAAAATTGGGGGAAAAGCACAGAACAAAGGGGCTGCCTGATGCTCCAGATTTATTTTCCCTGCTGTAGCAGTGGGAGGAAGACAAATTCAAGGAAAACTGTCAATAATTAGATTCTAAACTTGGAAAATTATAACAAATTTATACATTTTCTATACATAGAATCTAATTATTTGGGGCTCACCTTCTATTCAAGTAAATATGATATTTTTCATGGGGAAGAATTAATCTCAACTGTTTTTCTTAAAAAGAATGTTTTACAAACTTTGATATTGCTGAAATGTTTCAGGAGTTCTAAGCTAAAAAAAAATTGGTATGGGAATCAAAATAAATTTTCATTATGAAATGCTAACCAATTTTTTTTTTAAATCAGAATGGTCTACACATTGTCTTCTTTACTATTAATTCCATCCAGAAAGAGCACATACCAACTGCAGAGGCTTCCTCAGCCTGGTGAAGAGTTTTTAAAACCAAAAGCTTGCTAAAAAAAATTTCCAACTATTTAAGTTGATCTAATAAAAGATAGCAGATTCAGTGAAAGAACCTTGTCTGCCTATGTCCTTAGACCAACATGGCTACAACCCTTTTACATACATGAGTTTTTCATGCTCATTGATGTAGTCAAGGAGTATTCCTAAAAAGTAGATACATGTGATGGCCAGCACACCTTTGGATTTGTTGAGGGTGAAACCAGGACTGACCTATGGCTATAGTATAGTTATGGTTTCTATGGAATTCCATTCAGATTTTTGTAAGTAGGCCAGCTTGTGCATTCTGTATGACCCAGTGGACTTTAGGCTTGGGTTATCACTTAAGAAGGCTCTGGAAGTGGAGGGTCAGGTGCACATTTGTGTGTCCTGTCCTACCTTCTGGAGGAGTATACATAAAGGCCCTTTAAGAGACCCTGTGAGAGCGGGGCTGTCTCTTTGTGGGTGTGTGTGAGTGTGAGGAGAGAGAGTAGTGACAGGAAGGATATGAGAGAAAGAGAATGAGAAGGGGATTGAGTATAGGACAGACTAAGAAATAGACTGAGAGAGAGAGAAAGATGGGATGTAGTGAGTCACTGGGTGAAAGGTGGAACACGAACAGGACCACAGCATGGAGATGAGATTCCTCTCATCACCAGGGACCATCCATCACTGAGGCTGCCTTGAGTCAGGAAGGAGTTGGCTCCCTGACAATTCCCTGTCAGATGCATGACAGTGCTGTAGTAGCGGCTCCCCTGATTCTGGTGTAAGTATCACCTCTCCTAGGTGGTATTGGATACTGGCTATCACTGTCCTGAAACCCTGTAAATGACCAGTAACCCACACAAAAGTAGGTAAGCTTCGGGTACTGGGTCAAAGGGGAGACAGTAGGGCTGTGTGAAGCTTCAGTCCCTGATTTGATTCAGTGGAGATTCGGCCCAATTCGATGACCAAATCTCTGAATCCAAATCAAATTAGAGGACCCTTTAATCTCTCCGAATTGAATTGGAACCCTCTGAACTGATTCAGAGAGATTTGGAAGGAGTCAGAAATTCAGACATAGAGGTAGGTTTAAATGTTTTTTCTACATACCTCTAGGTAGCAGGGCCCTGTGAATGCTGTGATGCTGGGGCACATGGAGTGTCCCACAGAAGCACAGCAGGCTCCCCAGCACACTTGACAGCAGACCCAGAAGTGGACCAGAAGCACTTCCAGTCCACTTCCATCCCCTCCCATGCTCCCCTGGCTCAGTGACTGGTGCCTCTTGGGTCTGAAAGGGGGCACCCAGGTTCCCCCTGTGAACGATCACTGAGCAAAGGAGGCACAAGGGGGCCCCAACCACACTCCCTGGAAGACCCAGAAGTGGACTGGAAATACAGTCCACTTCCAGGTTCTCCACGAGCATGTGGAGGGCCCCCTTGCCCTCCTGTGGGACACTCCATGTGCCCCAGCATTGCAGTAATCATGAGCCACACCTGCTACCTCAAGGTATCTGGAAAAAACTTTTGAGGTAAATAAAAGCTTGTCATTTTGAGTGTGTGTTTAGTCTGATTCTCGGAGGGAATAGGTACTAATAGCTCCTTAAAGATGAAAACTTGAAGGCTGAGTGGGGAAAGGGAGGATGGTCACCAACTCATGACATCTCCTACTGAGGCACCCAGGGGCAACAGAGTTCAGCATGAGTCACAGACAATACCCTTTCAGGAAGGGGTTGGGAGTGACATAGCAGTGCACCCTGGGATGCTGGGGGACCTAACCAAACAGCCCATATGTAACATGCCAGATGTTCAAATTAAAGTGCATAAAAATAAAACATAGAATATCTGTGCAGATCATAAGTACATCTTTGTGGCTGGATGACCATTTCTGTGGCTCATAATTGGGAGACAAATGGTTGGAATGTGTGGTATGTTACAATATATTGTTTCATTAACACAATACTTGCACTTCAAATGTAATGTCTGCCAGAGATTAAGAGTAATGCAAGGAAGGAATATGGCTTTTGTGGAAGAATATTTTTTCACATGTATTCTTTGGTTTATATTTTTTTAAGTATTATTATTACTTTCAAAATCTACCCAAGCTGCCCAAAGCAGGTGTGAGAGAGCAAAGAGCCCCACTTAACTCATCCTAAATATGCACTCTGTGACAATTATGTGATTGTATTGTTTGATTTGATGATTCTTGTTGAGTTTTTTGGATAAAGTTTTGTCCTGGTGGGGAAAGGGTTAATGGCTGGATTGTAGAGAGGTTTGGTATGGCCTGGATTACTGCACTCTGCCCTCTGGATGGTACTGGAAGGGCCCCTTTCCTGAGAACTCCAGCTCTTTCTAGAATTTGGGGGAAAGAAATTTAAGCAGTGGAGCCAGAGAATGCACATGTGTGCATGTGTGCAAGTGCCTGTCAGTATGAGGTTTGCTGGAGTCCACTGAAGCCCACAGATGTGAAGCCCCAGAGAATGAAGACAGCCCTGAGTTGGGGGGGCTCCAATCCAATCCAATCCACCCACTCCATCCTCCAGCACAGGCTGGGCAAACCCCAGACTAAGCTACTTCCCCCCTTCCCATTCTGAAGGCAGCACCAGAGCTGAGGGACGAGGAGTGGGGCTAGGTGAGAACGGCTGCAGACACACAGCTGCTCCAAACTGGAGCTCAATCCCCAACCCACCAGACCTAACAGCAAATGTCTGTTGGCTTGGGGAGAATGCTGTAACATGGTGCTTCACAGGAAGCATGACAAGAGTTATAGCAAGGAGCTGCACACCTATAATTAGTGCAAAGCACCTCCTTACATGCAAAGACAAAGTCACAGAGCTTAAGTCCAACTAAGAGGCAAAACAAGCCCAAACCATTTTAAAGAAAGTAGCAATTAGGTAGCCTAAATGACATGGGAAGGATGTTCCAGGAATGAAATTGACCACTGGTTTCTTGGAGAGACAACTAAAAACTCCCCAATGAATTCTGCAAAAGATATACAGTGGATAGTTGGCTGCTTACACATTCACAGGACTTCTCAAGTCATTATATCTAAAAGAAGACCTCAGGAATAGTGTGGCATCTCATGGATGAGAATGATTGCAGTGCATTTATTAAGGAAGATGCCCATTTTATCAGACGGAGTTACACTGGCAGTTGGTCTTCATGCATTTCCTATGTATTCATTTGTGTTTCCTACTTTTAAATGTATTCTGAACAGATTGATAGAAACTTATTTTTAGGTACTCTAGCAATCAGAAAACCATGATGAAGCATTTATATTTTCTCTTCTGATTTAGAAAATTCAGCAAGTTAAAAAATAGATATAAAAATATAAGGAATTTTCCTAAAGACTCCCCTAACAACTCCCTTCTGAATTTCTTATAAGCATTTAACTAAATGGGTTGGCAACATTTTATATCATGCATTCAGGTTTTTTTCTAAAAGTTTCTTTTTAATACAATCAGAGAAAAACCCATTAAATTTATTAGTATAATTTTAAGATTAATTTTGTAGTTATATAACACTTTTTAACTCCACATAACTAAAGCATGGAATCTTTTGAATCACTGGATTGATCAGGTCACAGTTGGAGTACTGCATCCAGCCTGGGCACCACACTTCAAGAGGGATGTGGCTAGCATTGAGAGGGTCCAGAGAAGGGCCACTTGTATGGTCAAGGGGCAGTGGGGCAGGACCTATGAAGAGAGGCTAAAGGGTCTGATCCTATTCAGTCTCCACAAGAGAAGGCTGAGAGGGGATTTGGTGGCTGTTTACAAACTAACCAGGGGGAACAAGTGAGAATTGGGGGATGCCCTGTTGCCCTGGGCACCACCCAGGGTTACTAGGAATAACGGCCACAAATTGTTAGAGAGAAGGTTCAGGCTGGACATCTGGAGACATTACTTTATAGTCAGAGGTGCCAGGCTCTGTAATGGGCTTCCAAGTGAAGTGGTGCTCTCTCCTATCTTCAGAATCTTCAAGAGGAGGCTGGACAGATATTTGGCTGGGGTGATATGATTTGGCTGGGGTGATATGACCATGGCACCCCTTCCTGCCTGGGGCAGGGTGTCAGACCTCATGGTGAGTTTAGGTCCCTTCTGACCCTAAGCGCTATGAAACTATGAAGGAGGCAATACTTCCCCTCTATGTGGCATTGGTCAGACTGCAGTTGGAATAATACATCCAGTTTTGAGCACTGTACTTTAAAAAAGATATGGATAACCTCGAGAGGGTCCAAAGGAGGGCCACTCATATAGTTAAGGGTTTGCAGGCCAAGACCTATGAGGAGAGATGAAGGGAACTGGATCTTTTCAGTCTCCACAAGAGAAGGCTGAGAGGTGATCTTGTAGCCCCCTACAAATTCATTAGCAGGGGGCAGCGAGGAACTGGAGATGCTTTCACCAGGGCACCTCTTTGGGTAACAAGGAACAATGGTCACAAACTGAAAGAGAGCAGATTTAGGCTGGACATCAGGAAGAACTTCTTCATTGTAAGGGTGGCCAGAATTTGGAATGGGCTTCCAAGGGAGGTGGTGCTCTCCCCTACCTTGGGTGTCTTTAATAGTAGGCTGGATAGGCATCTGACTGGGGTTATCTGGCCCCTGCACTCATTCCTGCCCAAGCAGGGAATTGGTCTTCATGATCTGTTGTGGACCCTTCCAACCCTAGCATCTATGAATCTAGAAACCATTGTCAATGGATGTGAATGCCAAGCAAATTAAGGCATACAGCATTTATGTGGGGGCTTCTCTTAAAAGCTACAACACCATCTTCGACAAGCAGTCTCTGTTTAAAAGACAGATTATTATAACATGCTTCTTTACATAAACTAAAATGAATTGTCAGAAAAACAAGACACAAATGTATAATTACTGCTGAGGGCTGAACTCCTAAGAGCTATTGCATATACTTCAGGACTATGTATTAAAATTAATGATGGAAATTGAACAGAAAAGTTAGTCACACTTTAAATTAAAAGTTTCATTTATTATTAAAGGATTAGTATGGGTTATGTTCTTATGTTTGAAGGTTCTCATGTCCTTAATAAACAATTAATAGGTGATTTAATAAATAGTAATAATATATAGTTTGAGAATCTAAGTCAATGGATTCCTTAAAACCATGGCTCACAGGAATCTATGCCACCTTCTCCTGTTGATGATAATTTATGTCCTGTGTTTACACCCATACCACTTGTCTGAAACATGGTTTTAACATTTATTAACTTTTTTCAATTCTTAGTTAAAGTCTTATGCATGGAATCTTAATAGAAAGCATGAGACAGAAATCAAAGCAACAAAAGTCAAAATACCAAAAATAAGGCTTTGCAGCACTGATTCTATATAAAATATTTACCTTTTGAACTATATTCTTGTTATTTGGAGCATAGGTGATCCATGCAGCAGGGAAGCAATAAATAGAAATAGAAGAAAAGAAACTACTGCCAGTAACTATTCTATTAATCTTTGAACATTATCACTAAAATCCTAGCAGAGATATATTGAAAATGTGATTTTTAGGACATGCATAGAACCAGACATAAGCTTTCTCATCTAAGGAAATAATTTTCAAATACAGTGCTATTTTGAAAAGGTGGGTTTCCAAAATACCAGGATATTTAAATAATTAATATACAGAAGATGAACAAAATTCACCATAACTTTTAATACGTTAATCTGATTCTGTGCATATTACTCTGATTCTGTAACAAATGGAAAACTCCAGAGTGATTTCATTACTATCTGCTCTCTTTTTTTGTAAAATGATAATGGTAAAAGAGGAAACTTCAAGAAAGCAAATTTTAATACTATTTTTAGTTCCTACAGGCTGATTACTGTTGCTGATTAAGATCCATCTCTTTAACTGGACTCTGCTAAGTAAGTCCACCAGTCCAAGACAAGGAAGCAAAAGCATGTGAGAACAAGTAGCTTGTACACAGGGCAAAAATAAGCAAGCACTAGTGAAGGACAGAAAAGGCTGGTTAAATAGCAAAGATATTTTCACTTTTTGAATGATGTTTTTGACAGTGTGGAAAGTACTGGCCTATCTATTACTAAGCAATTTTTCTGGCAGCTAACTTGAGTACAAATATCAAATAGGTGGCAATGTGATAGATTAAATACAACCTGCATTTCAGGACATACTTACTGAGTCCAGGAAAACCATTTTGTAAAATAAAATAAAATAGGTAGCTCCATCCACTTGTAAAAAAACAACAGCCAGGAACTGAAGCAGATGCCATTTGATTCACTGACCTATTTATTACAGTTAAGAATGCACTATCTAGAAATGCTGTTACTATACACAATGTACCAAAGTCCCTCTTACGATATGACAAAGAATTTAATAAATTAAAAATTGATAATCCTGCCAAAGATTCTTCCCATAAAATTAAATGATAACATATATTTCCTGCACAATAATTTGCATTTAGTCATCTTTTGAAGTGTTTGGCTGCAAAAGATTGTGTTAAACCTTAATGATAATTTCCTCTTCCCTGTTTTTCTTAGGGTGACTTTTTAGCTAAAACCTCAGTATTTGCAGTTTATCAGTAGTAAGATCATTCTCACAAATTCAGAATGTTACCCATGTCTAGAACCTAGCTGAACTACTGAAGAAAGACTACATCATTTGAGGTGCTAAAACCTGTTGTTGGGTCCATCACTGATGATAAGGAATAGAGCCCAGTACAATGCTTACTAGGGGTGTACAAAATGGGCCCTATTTGATTTAGATTTGGCCCGAACCAGGGATGGTGATTTGATTCATGAATTCGGATCACTGTCCCTGATTTGAGTCAGTCAAATCCAAATCTGAAGATTTGATGCTGATTTAGAGAATCAGCAGTTTGGACACAGACACAACTTTAAAAGTTTTTTGTACATACCTTGATGTAGCAGGCATGGCTCAGGATCACTGTGATGCTGGGGCAGATGGAGCATCCCACAGGAGCATGGGCGGGAGGACGGGGGGCCCTGCATGCTTGGCAGCGATCCCAGAAGCAGACTGGAAGTACTTCTGGTCCACTTCCGGGTTCACTGCTGAGCAAGTGCGGGGAGTCCCCCGCACCCACCCAGCTCAGTGATTGACTGCGGAGGGACCCTGGGTTCCCCCCCAGACCCAGGAGGCTCCAGTCATGGAGCTGGGAGGATGCAGGTGCCCCCCCGGCGTGCTCCCAGGTACACCTGAAAGTAGACTGTAAGTGCTTCTGGTTCACTTCCAGGTCTGCTGCCAAGTACCCTGCAGAGCCCTCTGCACTTCTGTGGGATACTCCATCCTCCCCAGCATCACAGCATTCATGAGCCCCTGCTACCTAAATGTATGTAGAAAAGCATTTAAAGCTGTGTCTATGTCCGAATCGCCAAACCTTTCCAAATCTCCCAAATCAATTTGGAAGGTTCCAATTCAATACAGAGAGATTAAAGGGTCCCCTGATTTGATTCAGATTCAGAGATTTGGCCACTGAATCAGGCGAAATCCCGCTGAATCAAATCGGGGACCAAAGCTTCACAAAGGCCTAATGCTTACTACAATTGCAAGCAAAGATCTGAACTGACACTTGATTGTACTCATCACAAGCAGATTCAAATGTTGTGTCAAACAATAAATACTCTTGGCGCTAAGTTTCAATGGTGGCTTTTCCCAAGATCAGGCGTCCCCTCTTACTTTCCCTCTCTCCTTCATCACTTCCCAAAATGTGAAAAAAATAGCACAGGAGTTGTATGAAACAAAGGCTTTCTACAAAAGTATATGCCTATATTGTTTATCCCAGGGGTGTCAAACACCCCTCAGGCTGAATCTGGCCCATGGAACATTCCTAGCTGACCTGCTGGTAGTCCAGTGGGCTACAGGGAGTTGGGGGTTATGGATTCCTGCAGAATTCAGGATCCCTGGTCCCAAATGGACAGGATCATTATCAGCAGCCCAGCCCCAGCTCCAATCTGGTCCTGGAACCAGGGTTAAAGCTGCCATTCCTGCAGCCACTGATGCCTGGCCAGGCAGGGGCTAGAGACACCATGTGCTGTGCCCTGTGTCAGAGCAGGGCTGGAGACATAACTGTTACTTAGGTTAAGTGGCAGTCAGAAGCAGAGGTAGCAGGTACCAAGGGATGCAGGTAGCGGGGGTCAAGGTAGCAGGGGGGCAAGTAGGGGGGATAACCCACAGGGGACTAGGTGCGAGGGGACAAAGGCTGCAGATTAGGCCTCTTGACTCCCCCGCTGCCTGCCTTCAACATTGCCTGCCCTCCTGCAGCTGCTTTCCCTGATGTAGCAGTGAAGGGAACAAATATAAGACAACCCTCTAATAATTAGATTCTATACATGAAAAATTATAACAAATCTATACATTTTCCATTTATAGAATTGAATTATTGGTGGGTCATCTTAAATGAAAAGTCATCTTAGATTTGGGTAAATGTAAATATGGTATTTAATGTCAGTGTTAATATATGATCATTCTTAATATTCTTCCCTGATTTCCTTTGTTATGTACCCAGAAATGATACAAATTTACCTGAAAATTTCAGTATGCTTACTTTTTTTTTTTTGTAAATTATAATAAGTATGTTCTAACAGAATCATAGAATCATATAAAATTAGGGTTGGAAGGGACCTCAGGAGGTCATCAGGTCCAACCCCCTGCTCAAAGCAGGACCATCCATAACAAGATCATCCCAGTCAAGGCTTTATCTAGTCAGGTCTTAAAAACCTCGAAGGATGGAGATTCCACAGCCTCTCCAAGTAACCTGTTCCAGTGCTTTACTACCCTCCTAATGAAAAAGTTTTTCCTAATATCTAACCTAAACTTCCCTTTTCTACAACACTAGAACCATTGCTCCTGGTTCTGTCAACTGCCACCACTGATCCTCTTTGTAACCAACTTTCAGGTAGTTGAAAGCTACTATTAAATCCCCGCTTTGTCGTCTCTTCTCTAGACCAAATATACTCAGTTCTCTCAACCTCTCCTCAGAAGTCATGTGTCCCAGCCCCCTAGCCACTTTTATGGCCTCCATTGGACTCTCTCCAATTTCTCTACATCTTTCCTGTAATGGGGGGCCAAAAATGGGACACAGTACACCAGAGGTAGCTTCACCAGTACTGAATAGAGAACAAACACTTCCCTTGATCTGCTAGCAATGCTTCTACTATGCAGCCCAGTACTCTGTTAGCTTTCTTGGGAACAAGGGCACACTGTTGGCTCGTACTCAGCTTATTATCCACTGTAGCCCCCAGGTCCTTTCTGCAGAGCTGCTGCTTAGCCAGTCAGTCTGTACCAGACTGTACCAGTGCATAGGATTGTTCCATCCTAAGTGCAGGACTTTGCACTTCTCCTTATTAAACTTTATGAGATTTCTTTTGGTCCAGTCCCCCAATTTGTTGAGGTCTCTCTGAATCCTAGCCCTACCCTCCTGAATCCTAGCCCTACCCTCCAGTAGTACCCTTTACTACTCCCTCCAGCTTGGTGTCATCTGCAAACTTGCTGAGGGTGCAATCCATCCTATCTTCCAGGTAGTTGATGAATATATTGAACAAAACTGGCCCCAGGACCAAACTTGATACTAGATGCCAACTAGACCTTGAGGCACTATTTAATACTTTTTCAGCCTGACAAACCAGCAATTTTTCTAGCTACCTTACAATTCATCCATTCATCCACCCCATACTTCCTTAGATTGCCTGCAAGAATGTTGTGGGAGACAGTATCAAAAGCCTTACTAAAGTCATGGCATATCATGTCCATTGCTTTCCCAGATCCACAGAGCCAGTCATCTCATCATCAAAGACAATCAGGTTGGTCAGGCATGATTTGCCTTTGGTGAAACTATGCTGACTGTTCCTAATCACCTTCTTCTCTTCCAAGTGCTTAGAAATGGTTTCATTGAGGACCTGCTCCATGATTTTTCCAGGGACTGAGATGAGGCTGACCAATCTGTAGTTCCCCAGATCCTCCTTCTTCCTTTTCTTAAAGATGGGCAGTAGATTTGCCCTTTTCCGATTGTCTGGGACCTCTCCCAATTGCCAAGAGTTTTATTCTTATTGTTATGACAAAGTGGGTGTTAAAAATAGAGTATTTAAATTGAGAGGGGGGGAAAAATCCCAAAAATAAGCATTGCAAAATGTGCTGTCCATCTTCTGTTTTTGGTGCAAGAAAAAAAATAAAGTTACCCCCTCAGCATATTGCAAAACTCAGACTATTTTAAATTATGATCTGGCAATGTCGTGTGTCACATTTGGGTTTTCTTTCATTTAGTTATGCATTTTACTTGTCTTCTCTTTATCCAGTATACAGAGAAATAACATCATTTTTAACAAACGGTAGTATATTCCTGCAAAGGATTCAAAGTAAATCCACAAAGACTAAATTTTTTATCTTTAAATAAATTAGGCCAGGACTCTAATGCTTTCATATAAGCCAATTAAATATACTGTGCTTTCACTTAATATCATGGAATTAAACATTTGAAAAACAGTCCAGCAATTTTACTAGATAGGCATGACCTCAAAAAGATGGCAAGCTAATAAGTCAGTTAAATCACATATTGTTTCTTAAAAGATTGTTTACCACATGTGTTGAAAGGGAAAGAGAGATGGCAGGATTGGATAGCTAGGAAAGAAATCTCAGCAGCAGCTTGGCTTTTTAAATTTTTTTTTTTTTTTTTTTTTTTTTTTTTTTTTTTTTTTTTTTTTACCAAAATGTTCTAGTATATCTTTACCAGCCATAAAAGAGGCTAAGTAAAACCAGATGACAAGCTAATTAACTAACCAAGACTGTTGATTTAATTAAAATCCTAAACTTCTCCAAGAACACAAGAACCACAACTGGAATATCTAGCAACTACTGTAGCTGTGATCATTGAAAAAGGCTTGATTGCATTATTAAAGACTAAAGGAATCTGCAAACTTTGATGAGACATAGAACACATATTTTCTACAGGAAAATGCCAAAAAGCAGAATTAGTGTGGAGCCAAGGAAGGAGGTGACGAAGCGTCCAAGCTAACCATTTTGAATAAATCATTTTAATGCTAGTCGCAGTGTGAATGAACATAATTATATGCCTCTTAACTATGTTCATATGTTTTTCTTTCAATTGCAAATCTACTCAACTGTCATGTTTAGTTCTCTCCTCAAGATGTTACTAATAGCGTGTGTGGTAACAGATTATTCTGCCTATCTTTGGGGTTTGTACATGGCATAATTTTAACGATACAAAAAGAATCAAGCTTGATCCTGAATTAGAATTATATCATGGACAAAAAGGAATGCCTTTTCTTCTCATGGGCATAAGCAACACGCACAGACACAGAAACTTCACCTGATTTTACAGTATTTTGATAGGCCAAATGAAATCAATTCATATAACACTTTTTAAGTGCTTGCACCTGTATGTCTGCTTATGCTAAAGAGCAATTAAATACCTAAAGTCCCTGTGGATCAAACTAACAAGTGACTCCTAACTAGAAAAGATAATTGCCTGATCTACTAATTTAGAGGCTGATATTAAAAAGTGCTGAGCTTTCTTATCTCACTGGGTGTTGACTGGTTAAATGAATTTCCTAGGTTCTAGAAAATTCATTTTCATTATTGCTTTTTTCTTGAAGGCATAGGTATGGGTTTTTTAAATAAGAGCTCAGTGTTTTTGTCCTTCTGTCATCTGAAACAAAAAAGTCTTGCATTCTCATCTTTGATGGCCAAAGAATCAGAAACATTTTTTTAAACCTGTCTCAGTTAAAATAAGAAATGCTGAAACCAGAACTTGTTTATTATTTCTTTGCCTAGGATTCTGTGTTCAGTTGTGCTTCCACAATCTCAAGAAGATGCAACACAAATCAAAAGGAGGGTAATGGAAATGACTAGATCAATGGAGGTATTTCTGTGTAAAGACTGGAAAGATTGTGACTCTTTAACTTGGAGAAAAGACAAATAAGAGAGGTGATAATATACAAAATAATGAATGAAGTAGGCAAAGTAAAGCATGTGCTACTATTTATCCTCCCATTATACAGATGACAAATGCAACTATTCCCATTTCATTGGGAAATTGAGACTGTTCGACACTATAACTAACATGCCTAAGGTCACAAGGCAAGTCACTGCTAACAGCAGTATTTATATAGAATTCATGGCTTCCAGCCCTACACCTAAGTCATTAGACTACTGTCTTTGCCAACCACTCTGCTCCCAGATAGGGATGTGACAGTAGTCAATGAAGATTACTGAATGAACCTCACCTCCATTTTATGGTTAGGAGTTCAAGAAGATTCATCTGGAAAACCAAGAAGCAAATAAGTTCAAGGGAAACATCAGATAGATGACATGTCTGAAGAACTCTGTCATCTTTTAGCTACCACAGTGATCATACAGAAAGTATGTTGATATCAAATGTATGTCAGTGCTTCATATTCACAGAGAAACAACTCATCGAGAACTTTCATCATCCTTGAGGGAAATGTTGAACATTACTGGATCCTCCATCTACTCGGTATATGTGGCTTGAGGAGCTGACTGTTCACAAAGGACAAGAATACTGGCAGAACAGTGGTAATGTCACCTCCGCCACCTCATTTAATCAGCAGCTCCAAAAATTACAAACACATCGTATTAGACTTATCTACTCAATTATACAGTGATAGCACACCACAGTACCATTTAAAGCAAGCTCGTGTCACTAACCTCCTTGATTCCTAGCTTCTTTATGGCTAAATACAGTATGGTAAATTACATATTTTGCTACCTTGTGAATCAAGAAAAAGCATGCTGTACACATTTGTTAACCACAATTCCCAATACACACGTATGCTTAAAATCATGCAAGTGTTGTTAGGCCAATCAACGATACCTATTAGGGGTGTGCAAAATGGGCTATATTTGATTAGGATTTGCATTCAGCCTTAACTGGGGACAGTGATTCAATTCATTAATTTGGATCACTGTCCCGATTCGATTCAGCTGAATCTGAAGATTCAATGCTGATTTGAACAATGAGCGATTTGGCCATAGACACAGCTTTAAATGTTTTGTCTACATACCTCAAGGTACCAGGCGTAGCTCATGAACACTGCAATGGTGGGGCAGATGGAGTGTCCCACAGGAGCATGGGGGAGGGGGCCCTCGTGTGCTTGGCAGTGAGCCTGGAAGTGTACTTGAAAGTACTTCCAGTCCACTTCTGGGTCCACCGCTGAGTGCGGTGGGGGGAGACACATATACCCCCCTGGCTCGGCGATCAGCCACAGGGGGACCTATGTGCCCCCCCAGACCAAGGAGGCACCAGTTGCCGAGCCAGGGAGGTGGAGGGGGGCCCCCCTGTGTGCTCCCTGGTGAACCCGGAAGTGGACCAGAACTGCTCCTGGTTCACTTCTGGGTCTGCTGCTGAGTGCACTGGGGAGCCCCCCACACTCCTGTGGGATGCTCCATCACCCCACCATCTCAGCATTCACAAGCTGCCTGGTACCCTGAGGTATGTAGAAAAAACATTTAAAGCTGTGTCTATGTCCAAATCATTGACTCTTTCTGAATATCTCCGAATTTATTTGGAGGGTTCTGATTCGATACGGAGAGATTAAAGGGTCTCCTGATTCAATTCAGATTCAGAGATTTGGCCACCAAATCAGGCCGAATCTCCACCGAATCAAATCAGGGACCAAAGCTTCACACAGCCCTAATACTTATGGCTACAAAACAGATAAATTCATTATGGGATTGGGGCATGAAAAATTGCATCAAGTGTGGCTCTTAGAAGGTCATTCCTAATAAAAATGTACACTGACAAAATCCTTAATGTCAAAAACCACATTTTACAGAGGAAGCATGAAGGATCCGGAGGGTGGATGATGGAAAGAAATTGAAAATGTAGAGCAGTGCTGGGTTAAGGAGAATCAGATTAACCCCTAATAATCATCAATTCCTTTTGCTGATAGACATATTTTAAGCACTTACATTTGTCTTATTTACTGTTTTGTCTCACTCTCTCATTCACAAGGTCTTGCAAATCATATATTTGCATGCTATCATCCTGTCTCTATCCTGAGCTTTCAGAGAAAATAGCTACCATTTCTTGTTACAGGCAATTTTAATAGACTTAAAATATGCAAGGTCAGATCATCTTAATTTTTATAAACTCCCCCAATTTCTGACTGGTCATACAAAGCCTTCTCATATAGTTTTCATGTTGAACATAAGGTGCTTGATTCAACCCAGTACATTTGCCTCTGTTGGCTCAAAGTCAGGGTGGTAGTTACAGTTTTTAGAGGAATATGTGACTTCTTTATCTTCCAGAGTGTTTGTGGCATTTTCCTGAGTACAATACCTGATGAAACCCTCATGACTTACAGTTTCTAGCTCCACTTGTTTAATTACAACAATTATTCACCGTGGTCTGGAACAGGATGGAAAATTGACAATGTACAGTAAGTTAACTGGAGTATGACTAACCTCAACATTCAGATTCAACGTTGCAGAATATTAATTTATAAACGTATCACTAATTTATAATTTATCAAATTTTGCATTACTTGTGTACAGACACTAATACACTTCAGGCACCCAACATTTGCAATAGAGTTGCTGCTGTTATGAAAACTGAATGCAATAACATTTGGGCCCAGTTCTGAGTTGCGTGTTAATTAGGAGGTAACTTCATTGACATAAATGAAGTTGTATAATTTCTGTAAACAAGACAAGAAATAAGCCAAGCATGTAAACATTCAAGAGTCATCTCATAACTAAAATAAAGTTGGAATTTCAGTTAAAGCCTCTTTGCCTGAAAAATATTTTGCTTTGTGATGATTTTTGGCGAATTAAGTCTCATACTAGGACTAAATTTGTTCCCATAACTCAAAAGAAGCTGTTTAACTCTCTAAAGAAGTGGTTCTTAGCTTTTTTCAAAAGCTCAAGGCACCCCTTGAAAAATGCTAGCTCTTAGTTTTCACTCATTTTTTTTGAATACCAAAAAATAATGCAGAAATATTTCTGTTGCAAATAACTCAGATCAGAATATTTTATAGGGTCTTGTTACACATTGCACTTTGAGCTGCTCAAATGTTGATCAGTGCTAGTGCTAGGTCAAGTCTGAAGCAGTCACACCTTAAGGCTAAAAACCTTCTCTGGCTGTTCCCCACATACACACCTGTGACTTGCCACTAAAGGGCTGGCAAGTAGGGGCCTAACTAGGAGCTACAGCCATGAGTTACCACTACAGGGCTGGTGAGTCTGGACAGGCTTCTATCCCTGCTCTAGGTGGAGGGGTGTGAGAGATGGGTTGGGGGAGAAAGGCAGGAACATGAAGCTGGGAGGTGGAGAGTTAATGGTATAGGAGTGGGTGATGAAATGGGAGGTGGAAAGGAAGGGGAATGGGGGAAGGGTGGTGAAATGAAGGAAGCCAACCACTGAAGAATATAGTAGAAAGTTTAAAAAGAATTTAAAAGGAAATAAAGAGGAAGTATATTGAAAAGGTCTCATGTTTTAATGAATTGGGATTTGAGATTGGGACATAGAGGGTGCTCGTCATGCTTCCTGGGGTAGCTGGGAGGTAGGAGTGGTGAAAGAAGGTACTTTTGGGGGAGCCACTACCCCACCCCAGGAAGGAAGCCCCAGCTCATTACAACCTGATATGGCCTCTTTCCTTGTCCCATCCCCCCCATCTCACCCAGATCCCACTCCTGGACACATGCATGCCCTGTGACTTGGCTAACTGACATGCTCTGCAGGCTTTTTGCATGGGGTTGCATCCTTGCAGGTGGGACAGTCACAGTCCCAGAGGCAGGAGAGGTAGTTGGCGTGGTCACCTCATGGTTAAGGACTGGCCATAGTCTATTTTATTTCTTCATTTCCTTTAAATTTTTACAAAAGTAAGAAGCTTTTCTTCAAGTTTTTATGTTAAATTAAAGACATATTTAAGCATGTTTTCATTTGGAACACAGAGGTCAAGCACAGACCTTGCATTTTTACCAGTCTAAGTGATTGGAAACCAGTCTAAACCCATAACAAACAGAACAGTTTGTCACACAGACTAGTCTAAAAATGGCAGTACCTGTTCTAAAATAGACATAGATCAATGTGCACTCAAACTTAATTGATTTGGTTAGACTAGCTCCGCCATTGATCCAAGTTAGCTCACTGTCTCCTGGCATCCCAGGCTCCTTTGTGGTCCCCTGCTGCCCCCCACCCCCCACAGGGAGGCATGCTCACCCATGCCTGGCAACCCAGTCAGACTTCATGGGGCTGCACCCACACAGGGGTTCTCCTGGGCTCCATGTCAGGTCTGCATGTACATCATGGGGTGCTTCATGACGAGGTGCAGGGGCACATCCCAGAGACATTGGTGCCTAGGTGCTGGGGTTCGTACATGGGACAACAGATGACTGCCTTCCCCACTCCTGCTGCCTGCCTAAGCCTGACAGATGTCTGTGGCTGACAGATGATGCAGAAGAAGGTTTGGGGTGTGAGCACCTGTGCCATGCCCAGCAGCCAATCAGGGGTGGGCCTAGATGTTTGGCTGTGACTGGCAGTCTGCAGCAGCCCAGGGAGCCCATGGGACATACTGAGAGGTGTACAGGAACACCCCGAACCTGCTGCCCTCAGCCAGTACAGGCATCCTGTGACCCCTCCCCTCTCCTCCCACCCCCAACCAAAGGGTGAATGTGTGTTCTGTTTACTATTACACCTTGGGGTTTTTTTAAGATCTGTACCAAGCCACAATCAGCCAGATTAGACTCCAAATCAAGTCTAGTTGGTTCGTATGTTTTCAAAACGTGTAGAGTGTGGGTTTTTACAGAATCTCTCTTTTGCTTAAAACTGTTCATTCTTCAAAACAAAGTGATGGCAAGTTATGAATAAAAGAAACCAAGGCTTTTTCTGTAGTCTCCTATCATCGTGTATTTTAAAAAGAGAAAAGGCAAAATGTCACCCTCAAAACAGTTTTCATGTTATAAATGAACTCTCCTTGCTGTAATGCTTTATTAAATACATAGTAAGGACCTGATGCTGCACTAAAAAATAGTGAGTTATTGTGAAGAGCTTTTGTGCATGTATGAGACATGTAATGAAAACAAACTTAAGAAAAAAAACGGTTACAAATGTTTTGTCAGCCATTCAAACAAAAGTCTGAGCAGCAAAAGCTGATCTGCTAAAGACTCAAAAAAGGCTTTGCGAAAGAGCAATAGAAACTGGAGGATTTGGAAATTTCAATCTATTTTCCTAGTTTACACTAAACCTGACTAGTCTGCTCCTATTCAGTGGCTTAAAACAATCATTCATTTCCCAGCAAAGCTTATTCATTTGCAAGATAAAAGGAAGACAGATCTGCACATGCTCATAATATTCTTCACCACTGGGGGCAGCTTTACATAAGACTGCATTCACTGAAACCAAAGCAACAGTCGGAGGAGCTTTCAGAACGACAGTATGCAGAAGTGAACAGAGCTTGTTCATTGTACAGGGTTATTCTGCCTTCTGTGCTCCAAAGCAGCTTCGTAGCTGGATTGGGTGCTAACTATGAGAACTGATGTGCTATGGAATACAGATTTGTGAATTCATCTAGCTAAAGGTTGCTTGGAGGAATCTATCATGCTTTCCTATAAAGAGAGATTTTAAAAGCCAGGTTTCTAACTGTAAAGATGCAAAAACGTAATATCCATGAAGATCCTATTACCTAGGAAGAATTTGACATTTTCCTGTGAATGCTGTATTGGGATTTATTTATTCTTGGAGTGTTCTGCATGGCTGGCAAAGAATAATGTTCCAAAATCGGTCCATCTCCCAAGGGGTCCAATTTTTCTTCCTGGGTGTCAGCAAGCCCTGACTCACTACAGTGCAGCTGACAGGGGCTGTCATGCTTGTGGCACCCTAACCAAAAACAAAAGACCTAAGGACGACCTTTGAACAACACAAAGAATGGGTATGTTTTTTTCATTTTTTTTTTTTTTTTATATACAGTGCATAGTCTCTGCATAGAACCAGCTTCAATTACTCTATAGACCTACCTTGATGTGATGATTTATTATTATAGTTAAATTGTCTAGGGATTACATTTTTAAACTTATTTTACAATATATACAAAGATTTTTTTTAATTGAGTAAAAGAAAATAATGTACAGATTAGTTGTCGAGCTAGGAATTTTTACATGATTATATAAATTAATATTTTAACATGATTGGGAAAACAATGACTGATCTTTGGAGGGATAACTTTTCTAAGCTGTTTTTATTTCCAGGTTTCAATGTAATTAGGCTACTGAGCGGATCAGCTGTAGCTCTGGTAATAGCCCCTACTGTATTACTGACAATGCTTTCTTCTGCCGAACGAGGATGCCCTAAGGGCTGTAGGTGTGAAGGCAAAATGGTATATTGTGAATCTCAGAAATTGCAGGAGATTCCCTCGAGTATATCTGCTGGTTGTTTAGGTTTGTCCCTTCGATATAACAGCCTCCAAAAACTAAAATACAATCAGTTTAAAGGTCTTAATCAACTCACCTGGCTCTATCTAGACCATAACCACATCAGCAATATTGATGAAAATGCTTTCAATGGAATACGCAGACTAAAAGAGTTGATCTTGAGTTCCAACAGAATCTCCTATTTTCTTAATAATACCTTCAGACCTGTGACAAATCTCCGGAATTTGGATCTGTCATACAACCAGCTGCAGTCTCTGGGATCTGAACAGTTCAGGGGGTTAAGAAAGCTGCTGAGTTTACACTTGCGATCCAATTCTCTAAGAACCATCCCTGTTCGAATATTTCAAGATTGTAGGAACCTTGAACTGTTGGACCTGGGTTACAATCGGATCCGAAGTTTAGCAAGGAATGTCTTTGCAGGCATGATCAGACTGAAGGAGCTTCACTTGGAGCACAATCAATTTTCTAAGCTCAACCTGGCACTTTTTCCAAGGCTAGTCAGCCTTCAAAACCTTTACTTACAGTGGAATAAAATCAGTGTGATAGGACAAACGATGTCCTGGACCTGGAGCTCATTACAAAGGCTTGATTTATCTGGCAATGAAATAGAAGCTTTCAGTGGACCTAGTGTTTTTCAGTGTGTGCCCAATTTACAGCGCCTCAACCTGGATTCAAACAAGCTCACATTTATTGGTCAAGAAATTTTGGATTCTTGGATATCTCTTAGTGACATCAGCCTTGCTGGGAATATATGGGAATGCAGCAGAAACATTTGTTCCCTTGTAAACTGGCTAAAAAGTTTTAAAGGGCTGAGGGAAAATACAATTATCTGTGCCAGCCCCAAAGAGCTGCAAGGAGTGAATGTTATTGATGCAGTGAAAAACTACAGCATCTGTGGAAAAAGTACTACAGAGAGGTTTGAATTAGCAAGAGCTCTCCCAAAGCCAACATTTAAACCAAAACTCACCAGGCCTAAACATGAGAGCAAGCCCCCTATGCCTCCAACTATAGGAGCTACTGAATCCAGCTCAGAACCTGAGCATAACACCGAACACATCTCCTTTCATAAAATCATAGCAGGGAGTGTAGCCCTTTTCTTGTCTGTGCTTGTGATCCTGCTGGTAATCTATGTGTCATGGAAGCGTTACCCAGCCAGTATGAAGCAGCTGCAGCAGCGTTCTCTCATGAGAAGGCACAGGAAAAAGAAAAGACAGTCACTGAAGCAAATGACCCCAAGTACGCAGGAATTTTATGTAGATTACAAACCTACCAACACTGAAACCAGTGAGATGCTGCTGAATGGAACAGGACCCTGCACGTATAACAAATCAGGCTCCAGGGAATGTGAGGTATGAACCATTGTGATAAAAGAGCTTTTAAAAGCTGGGAAATAGTGGTGCTTTATTGAACTCTAGTGACTATAAAGGGAACGTTTTTCTCACTTTTCTGGCACAGCACTTCCATGTCACTTTTTTGTACATTCATAATACTGGTCATTTTACTCTCATACATAATCAACTCACTGAAATTTAAATACTGCAATCAATGTGAAGCCAGTGCCTGAGCTCTGGTTTAATACAATACCTATTGTACAGACCCTCTATTGATTTAATTAAAGTCTCACTTGTTTTTAAACAGAAAACTTCTTTCATAACTAATCCACTACATCTGTAGTGAGTGTGTTTCTGTTTAGGCAGAAAAATGTCAACATTGCAAAAGAACCCCAAATCCATCTTCTGAAATTCACTTTCTGAATCAAGGACATATTAAATGGCTCAGGTACTGTAGCTTTGTACGAATTCTATGACTTGCTTGAGCTTGGGGATGGTGCAGAAACAGCCCTGAAATAATGCCTGATTTTTATTCACTGCAAGACATGATAGAAAGCGAGTAGTAAGTTAAAACAATGTTTCAGATGAGTGTGTGTTACACAGAAAGCTAAGAGGAGAGGAACCAAGGCTTAATTTTAAAAATAAGAAAGAAAAGGCCCAGAAAAAAATGCAGAATGGGGATTACTATCTTGTTTTTAGAGCTGATAGTGACTAATTGAAACCTGTTCATGTCTCTTCTTATAAAAAGTGCAGTGTTTATCCCTTCTTACATCCAGTTGCCTTTCAGAAAGTAGTCAAAAGGCATTCATTAAACAAGGAGCAGAAATTCCTTACTGATGCAATTAGAGAAACTCAAAAGTGCAGTAGCAAAGGCAAGACCACTTCCTGCACACATTTGAGTGCTCATTCAAAATTCTCTTTTCAAGACTGTCAAAGACATTAATGTAGTTGATGAAACAATTAAATATATCATTTTCTTCTATGTATTTTTATCTGCTGGGCTGTGCCTGTTAGTATTTCATGATGTGCTTTGCTTTGCACATCACCCACCTAATAACTAAATGAAGCTTCAAATACTTAAAAAGCCAATCATGGTACATTTTAGAAACACACAACTGGAAAGAGCTTTCAGGAAATACTGGTCATTCTCCATTCTAAATAAGAATGTATAAGAAAGAGCCTAGAATCAGTGACAAATGATTTCTTTCACTTATCATAACCCTGATGACATTACAAGAATTGATATTCATTTTTAATGTAAAGTAATTCATCGTTATGTTTTTGGACAAAATCCTGATGAACCTGGACATCAATTGCTCTATCTCCCTCAAAATCACCGACAAAATTTTATTGATTACTGAACAAAATACGATCTGCTGTGTTTTAAAATTAATTATAGTCATATTTTTATATGGTCTTTTAAGCATCACAGTTATTTTTCATCTGTGGAAAAACACAGCATACCCTTCTACAGGTTCAGCTGGTCAGTAATTTAACTAACTCTGTTTTGTGACTTGATTTGGATTAGCAGACTGTATGTCTTTGACCACCTGGGAGTGAGTGTTTCGACAAAGCAGTTTCACTGCAGCAGATTAGAAAAAAGCAAAATCTTCAAGAGGGCATTCTGTTGGACCATTTGCTTATTGGGAAAAATAACCAAAGCAAACTACCTTGAACTACGCTAGACACAATGAAAATGAGGTTAGAGGGTATTATTTAAGCAACACACATGCACTTAATCATATTTTTGTAAAATGAAACTGTATTTTCTTTTTGAAGGACTGCAGACAGAACATAATCGAGTTTAGATGGTGCCTAGTATACAAAAGCATGTAGTACTGGTATTCTAGGTTTTGGAGTGCAAACAGTCTTAGATTCCAAGGTTAATAATAATATTAGTGGCTGGTGCACTTTGGATTGCACTAATAAACATGTGAAGTCAAGTTGTAGTTTTGAAATCTATAGAAAAAGAATCAGTAAAAATGAACAATTCTAAGCTAGTTAATGGACTAACTTTTACCATTAAATCTTGTTTATATCTGTACTGAAGGATTAATTTTTGCCATTAATACAGCATTAGGCATCTTGACTATGCTCTTTGGCTTCTCCAGTACCTGCAGTGGTGACTAATACTACATGCATCCAAACAGAAAAAAAAATTATATTACCAAAAAATAAAAGCATAAAGGTACATATACATCTCTTCTTGATACTGGGGTGCAAGGTATATTTAGAATGTATATTTCATGTTATTAATATAGGATTATAAATTATTCTATATAAAAATATTCAATCCATGGTCCAAGCAACTTTGTGTCCTTGGTGAAGAATGTTGTCAAGTGGGTTATACATATATTTAGCTCCATGTTTTTATGTCTTATTCCTACCTCTTTAAAAATGCTAATGATTACCAACATAGAGGGGAAAACATGTAGAATCAGAAGTTACTTGCGATTAACTTCAGGTGCGTCTATAAAAGAATTTGTAATAGAAACAAAACATTGGGCCAGATATGGAGCCTTTTGAAGCATCAAGCAGTGAAACCATTATCACTAGCTACATCAGTAATGTTTAAGATAATAATGATAATTCAACTTATTTATATTAAAATACAGACCAGACCAAAAGGACAATTAATGCAATTATTATATCAAAGATGCCTAACAGTCTATATATTTACCCATGTTTTCAGTGGCAAATATAAATGAATGTATAATTATCAATATAATTATCTGATAAAGAATCTGATAGCCTGTAGAGTATAAATGTCCATTGTCAGTAATACTCCTCTGCACAGCTAAGAGAGCTGAGTTGAATAATGATTATTAGATTCAGTTCTGGTGGCAATGGATTATAAAATGGTTTCACCCAGCCTTAAGCCATGGAGGAGCATGTTAAAAACCCCAAGTTTTAACCTACATAAAAGCCACATAAAGGCCACATCGATTGAGCCAGTTGTAACTCAATTTTACCATAACACACTTGATTGCAATATTTGCTTTGTGCATTTACATAGTAGTCCAGGAGTAAAAAAAATCCAATAGTCTTGCAGGAAATTTTCTGCCTTTCGAAGTGAATTCCACTGAATAACATTAAGTTCCTGAGGGAGGGGAGATAGAGGCTTTCCTGTTCCTGTTCCTGAAATACATAACTATTAAAGGCTTCAGGATTATGGCCAGAACTGTTCCTTTTTTTGTCTCAAATTTTTATAATTCATATTCTGGCCCATATTTTCCTCATTTTACGGGCTCTTAGTGCCCCTCTAGAACAAAACTACGTTAAATCCTGCTTCTGAATATTTATATTAAGTAGAGGAAACACCAGGTGAAATGCAGCTACAATGGACTTCTAGAAAAAAAAATGCAGAACCGACTTTGAAAAGGGGGGGTGTGGTCTGGATGGTCTTCATGATCTGGAAATTCCTAGCTGCTCCAATTTTATGTGAGGGACCTAAACCATCCCAAGACATCTTAGAACTAAGGGAACAGCAGCTTGGTTTCAAACTGTTATTGCCCCCTCACATTTCTTTTTTTCAACTGCATTAATGACTGTATTATCACAACTTGGGACCTTGGACCCATTGCTCCAGATAAAATATGATATATCCTGTGCTTATCTTCTGATTTTTGCTTTCTTTGGTGCTTCACTGTGGACATGTCTACACATGCTCCTGACTGTGCAGTTGCTACTGTGCAGTCATTTAGTACTTGCTATAGCAGTTGGTACTGTACAGTCCCAGCAGTGCATGGGTCATTTTTGACCCACCAACTCGTTGCTACTACGTAGTAGCAGCAGCGTAATAGTTAATGGTCACCGAATCCATGTCACCGTAGTGACAAGCTACGGTGATATAGCTGATCACTATGGCAACATAGACGTGCCCTGGAAATAGCTAGAAAGCCAGTGGAATTATTTCTAAAATTATTTCAAAAACCTTAAATGAGGTCAGGACCTCTTTATTAGACACTGTTAACCATACGGCAAGAGAAATTCCCTGCCTCAGAAAGCTTACAATCTATATAGAGTAGACAGAAGGCAGGTGAGAGGGTAAACAGCAACACAAAGGACTGAAGTAATTTGCCCAAGATAGTTGAGTTAGTAGTTGAGTGATAGATCTCAGGAAAGAAACCATGCCTCCTGACTCCAAAGACATTCCCATAACCACTGGACTATCTCGTCTCTCAATTATGGGATTAATACACCACTCATTAAATCTTAGAACATTCAAATGATCTCTTAGACTAATAAAATAATGACTATTAAGTGTGCATTATCTGTCAAAAATATTCTATATACCAAGCAAATTGAGGCAAATTAGTGATTCTAATACATTGTGTTGAGAGATTACATCCTAAAATAGCATAGCAAATAACAATGAGAACCAGTGGCTTGCTACTAGTACTGAATGCAAACTTTTTTATTGTCTGGTATGTTTTCATTACTTGCCATCTGTGTGTAGAAGGTTTGGTAACACTTTAGGGTTTGGTAACATTTTTTATGGCATGTCCTAGGAAATCCTAGTATACAAATGTAATTTAAAGAGAAATTAATGTATAGCACTCCTGAAAAAGCAATTAGATAGTTTTAAATAGTTTACTGTATTGTAACAGTCCTTTGATAGTCAGCCACCCAACTCTAGATAAATATTCTTTTAGCTGAATTTCTGTGGAACAACAATGACATCCAGTGGCTGGTAGATTAATCACACTTTCTACTCTGTTTCAGTTTACAGTTAGATGCACTTTTACTTAGTTTATCTTTTACTACACAATTTGAGAGTAGCATATACTTTCTATCCACTTGTATAGTCAAATATTTCCTTCAACTATAATTTCATTTCATTCATATGTTTCCATAAAAATCTCCATCTAACTTAATTCATTGAAAGAAGGAAAGTAAGAGTATATAACAGCTAGCAAGAAATATGAAAAGGTGTGAGGACTCATTGTTATTACATGCCTAGGGACAGTAATGAGTTAGAAAATAAGGACTCATATACTTCATCAATACAAAGCAAGGACAAGAGTTTAGTTAAAAGTATTATTATGTATTTAGAAAGCACCATTAACTAGTATCAAGAGACCATTATGCCAGATTCAAAGCACAGCAATATATTCGACATTTAAAAAAAAAAAAGATAAATGGCAAATTGAAGGGAATCCCACCAGCTTTCAACTGAGTTAGGAAAAAAAGCTCACCTAGAAAATGCAA
The DNA here is from genome assembly GCF_030867095.1 of Alligator mississippiensis. Lineage (NCBI taxonomy): Eukaryota > Metazoa > Chordata > Crocodylia > Alligatoridae > Alligator > Alligator mississippiensis. Next base: position 53,577,759 of record NC_081829.1, read on the forward strand.
AAGGTACACAACACATAACAATGATGTGGAGCATGAGGTCCATGAATTAAGATAAACCTGAATCAAATTTACAAAAATGACTAATCCAAGGAATGGAAGACTTATTAATTACATGACTATTTTTCATATGAATCTATATACATCACATACCTTTTTAAACATTAATTAATTTAGCATATCCTAATATTAGCTTATTAACTCTATCCAACACTAAACCACCACACCCTCAGAAATATGCAAGCAGTGTCATAGGTACTTGAAGCAGAAGTTAACGGCAGGAAATTTTAAAAAGTTATATCCTGGCCTTACTGAAACAGTGAAAGCTTTGCTATTGACTTCAAGGACAGGATTTCACCCAGTGTATTCAAACGAAAAGGCATATTCAAAGAAAACAGAACTATTTGAATTTGGATTGAGTTAGATCACTAGTATTACCATTTACATCATCGTGAAAAATGCTATGAACTCTTCAATGACCAGAGGGTTTTGATGCCTTTGATTTTGCATTTGTCACACAGACAGCACCTTTGGACTACAGTATCTTTAACAATATGCTGAGGCACTCATTCTGCTCTGACTCAGAAGGAACACAATTTTTATAGATTTCTATGTACATAGGTATGTGTTTGGACATCTTCATTAGGTTGCTGATTTCCAGTGATGATTTTCTCCCATCTGCCCATGCTAGTTTTGAGGCTATCGAACAAAATTATATGGCTACAGGATTTTAATTTTCCTCAACATAACATTTTGAGGATGTTGTAATCACACTGTGACATCAGAACAGCAGAGTACTGAGAAAAATGTAGGCAAGTGAAGGAATGAAGGGAGTGTGGCCCAGGGATGTCAGTAGTTCACAGGATGGCAACTAATTATGGGCCAATATTTTAACAAACAGTTCAAGGTAGAAAACTTCACATTTAAGAAACTAATCACAACTTGATTAAAATAATGATGAGTGTGTACTGATGAATGAGTGTGTACTGTTTATTAACAGTTGTCATATGAAATGCAGCAGCATTCCCTGTAATGTTATAACTTGTGTTATGTTCCAAATCATGGTGTGGTAACTCCTGCTAAAACTTGAATTTTTATTGGAAGTTACTGCAGGTGCTTCCACATAACAGAATTGGACACGGTGTGCTCAAGAATTGGAATGAATGAATCTTACAGCAAGTAAAATACTGGGGTAAAGATCCTGTATAGAGAAATGGATTTCGGGCATTTCTTCAAATATTTTTTAAAATATTTATTTAAATATTTATTTCTGAAGAATTCCTCTTTAGTTATCTGGGCATATATAAGTATTTAGGCAGTTTGATATCTTACTTACCTTAATTTAGAAAAAGTATTGTGTAGAGATCCTTACAGGTCAACTCAACTCAACAATCTAAATGCTTTGTGCCTCACTTGGCACATCTACACGAGACATTTATTTTGGAGTTGCCTAATTAGTTCCACAGTAAACCTCTCAGCATCCACATGTGCAGTGCTATTAGGACAGTGTAAACTAATTAACTCTGCAGTAGGTTAGTATTTGTAAATACAAGTACTATCCTATGACAAGAGTTTTACTCCACAGTCAGGCACATGGAGATGCTGAAAGGGCTGGCTGGGGACAAGGGTGCTTCAGTGCAGGGGCCATCCACTGACTAGCTGACCCCCTCTGCCCTCTTTCAGCTGGGGGCTGATCTGACCCAGCTTAATGTTCTGTGGTCAACAGCGGTGCCCAGGAGTACGTTCAAACATGGTGCACAGGAGTGCAATATGCACTCGAGTTTATTGTTGTGCATGAAAAGCATGTGCACCCATTTTTTTTGGTTGCTATCACAGAATGGTTTTGGCACTCATTGAAATTATGTCATAATACTATCTAGATGAATCAGCAATGATGTAATCTTATTGCTAGCTGTACTGTCTTCTAAACACTAATTCAGTAATTAATGTCAATGTTTCAGGCTATCACATAGAGTGTATAGATACTAAAAGTGTTCTCAGTGACAAGAATATTGCTGGTTATAATATTTGGGTATTGGTTCCATAATTATTTATAGAACAGTTTGTGGCAACATAAAACTGCATGGGGTTACAGTGTGGGGTTTTAAATAAATTTCCACCCCCTTTTTGGAAGCTAAATAGTTGGACTGTTTTTTTTATGAGCTTCCCCACATTCCTGCTTATGCTGGCTTGGCTGCAATACAAAGGTACAAATGAGCACAAAAGCAGGCATTTTCAAAGACCAAAAAGGAAGACTGCAAAGAAAGTGGGGGTTTTGATTAATAAAATGTGAAGGTTAAAGGTATTTTTTTCCAGAGATCATAGCTAACTTCAAAAAACTGCATTATCAGAAACCTATCCTTTGATCCATAAACCAAATATTATAGTTACCCCAAATTACTTATTTTTATTCTTCTTTATTTTCAAAAATGTTAAAGGCAAAACTACACTCAGGCAAGCAGTCTAAAAGGGATTGGGTGAAATGGCCACTGGAGGCAGGCTTGGCCATTTCCCCTCATTTTCCATTTTTAAAATGCATGAAATTGTTTTGAAAGTGATGATTGGGGTCCCATGGAAACACAATCTTTATCTTCACCCATTTAATGATGGGTTCTTTGCTTGTTTCCGAGGTTTTTGTTTGATTTCATAATCTTAGGTGCAGATTTTCAAAGTTGTAAATGGCATTTAGAAATCCAGTTGGTGTTCATGCCACAACATTTCTACCCAAAAGCTCTAAACTGGATTGGTACCTAAGATCTATACAAAGTAGGAACCCTGGCTCTGATAGACCTTATTTGGAAGGACAGTCTAAGTGAGTATGCCTTACTGCTGACTTTGGCAAGTGTGTCAGAGGTACTGGGAAGAAGTTATGCATCAATGGTGTATTAAGTAGTAGAGTATATCTTATCTCCATTAAGTACTTAGCTTTTTATATCCAAAAGATTTAAAATAGTATATATTTGAAGGAATAAGAACCTCTACCTTTCTCTTTTCCTCTCTTGGTTCTTTGCATCACTCCTCCAAACCACTTTCTCTTGCCTGCTCTCCATTAGGTGTCCAACTGATTCTTATATATCCTTCTCCCTTTGGGTGTCTGTACACAAGCCCAGAGGCTGCTCCAATGTGCTGTAATTACAGCATATCAGAGCAGAATCAATTAATCAAGTCTGCTGGAGCATGGTAATTACCATGCTCCAGCCATCCTCCACATCTCATGAATCAGCAACACTGCACTTCAGCATGGCAGCAGGGGCACTTTAAAACTCTTTTGACAAACTTTAGCTAGGGCACCCCTGCCACCATGTGAAAGCATGAGGATGCTGATACATGAGGTGCTCCAGGCACTTTAATTAGAGTGGGCCCCACCCCCTCCACTCCCAAAGCACATGTAAAAACTCCCATATCCCCTGCTAGTCTTCTACTTCCCTACATACAACTAACTCTTCCTTATGTTCCCCCTCAACATTTCTACAATAAAGTATTTTAAAGATATTATGGCCCACAATGTTATGACATTTCAAAGATGAACTTAAAGCAAGTGTTCAAAGCACTTTGAGCCAGATCCATAGCTGATATAACTCGTCATCATTCCATCACCATGTATATATGCTAGCTTTTCTGAGTTTCACCTGAAAGAGACTCTACTCTGGAATGAGATGCACCACATAAAATTTCAGGAAAATACATTTCTTTGCAGAAGGAAGTTATTTGGATGTAAGGAAAATGAGGCATATAATGGAAGACTGTTTTCCATCTTCTTACTAAAAGGAGCTCCTGCTATTTCTTGCTGTATAGTTAAAGTTAACTAAACTTATCTGAGCTTCAGAGAAAGGCATCAGTAAGGTTTGGCTTAAACGTTGGGTAAAGGCTTGGGAGTTCTTATTTTAACCAAGTTTGCTTGTCCACCGCTAATCACAACTATAGCTCATAGCATACCTGCCTCAAAATATTTAAGAATAATAAGTTCAGCACAGTAGAGTTCTATTGACATCACAGAATGTTACTCATAATATAATACTCTTCCACATCACGCTATTAGTCTTGCAGCCATGCAGTAATATGAGTCATACCCTCGATACAGCTCACTAAGTTCTGTTTTGCATTGCCTTCTGCCAGCCAGTGTATTCTGAATCACATTGTACTATAGTGGATACAGATATATACCGTATAATAGTAAATCACGACTCACAAATTAGATTCACATCATGCCTCAGCTGTGATTCACACTGCAATATACTTGCTGTCTTTCAGCTTTAACAACACCACAGAGGTCTACAGTACACAATGATGAAAATCTTTTGATAGGTATTTTGCCTGAGCAAAGACTGGGGAACACATCTTTAATTCTCTGTCTCTATACAGTTATGATTACATAACTAGTTTTTCTTAATTTTCATTATTTCTTCATTTGAATTTAGATAAAATGTTAAGTGCAAAATCTCAGAGCAGTTATTTTTGAGCTACAGTGTCAACCTTATTATGGACCTGGGCAAAAATTAGCTAGCACGGTTTTAATTTTGGATATACATATTGCATATTTTCATTACCATTCTGTTGATTTGCTCTTCATTATAAAACAACTATTCTTTGCACATTTATCATTTTGAATAGTTAATTTCCATTTTTCTAAGCACAATGGGCACATAGAACTGTATTGTTATTATTGTTATAATGATGATGATCATCATCATCTCATAGGTACCAGGAACATAGGATAAAATCATATCCATTTTAAACAGTCCTTCCATAAATTGTTACATAAATCTTTATAATTCATTTCATGTTTTCAGTAAGTGAATGTCAAGTATAAAAATAGAAGCTATAGGGGCAGCAGGTGGCTTTGTGAAGCAGTATGCATTTGATATTTTCTAGCAGCCAGGCTCTTTCTAGACTGAAGGTTTTAATTTACATCCAAATATTTATTTTGCAGCTTAAGGAGATCTAAACTACAAATACAAACTCTCAACATTCCTCTTTGGTGTTTGTTTATTTCTATAAATGATATCTCTAGAGAACAGATACCTGAAGTCATTTTAAGTAAAAAGCGATTGCATAGCTGACAAGTAGCTAGTGACTCTTTAAAAGCAATAATAACTATGACTCATATGATGCTTGCCCATTAACTCATCTGAAGGGAAGATTCAGTTATGTTTGTGTCCATGAACATTTTAATAAGAACACAATAATTTAAATAGTCATAAATATCTCTTCATTGTAAAACTGGAAGCCTATTTTTCTATGGCTATAATGGCACGATCAGGTTACTAACTATACTAGGAGCAGGTTTTTTGTAGCAATTTAAAAGTATCTTAAAGCATATCAGCAGAAATTTCACATTCACATTTGAAAAAACATGTTTTTTTAGAGATTTTAAAAGTGTCTTGCATTAAAATATCTGTATATAAGCAACTTTAAAATATTTAATTTGTTTCCTCAAGTCTACATAACTAGTGAGTTCTATTCTTTGGTTTTATGTATAAACTGACATGACAATTTCTAAATTTAAAACCAATTTCTTTTAAAGCACCATAACATTAATTTCATCCATCCAATATGTAAAATACATTTTTCCAGTTAAGAACAGAGGATTTCAATTAAATAAGTAAATCCTTATTCAGCACTCTAAGCTCTTAGTGGCTCAAATTCATTAATGAGGTGGTAAAAAGAAAATGCTCCTAGATACAAACTCTGTAATAAGAAATTCATTACAAAGGTTCATTATTTCCACTTCATCCAAACACCAAATTTGTTTTGATTTCCTAATATCAAAAGACAAAGAGAATGCCAGAATACACGCTTCCCAAAGTATATTAAAAATTTCCAAAGATCTTCCTTCCTTAAGATGTAGAACTCCCAAAACATCCAGTGCAACATTTTTTCCAGTGGCTAGCTACCAGGAAAGATAGTATTGATTAACACTTTGAAATATGCACTGCATGAAGCTTACTACAGTTTACCTCAAGCAATGTTATTTAAGCATTGGTTAAAGCTGTTCAATCCTGAGCCAGTCACAAGGGCTAATGTCAAAAACTCATTCAGCTTCTTTCTCAGATAGTCAACAGAGAAGAGTTCTGGAGAGAATCCAAACTAGCCTACCAATGAAGTAACTGTAAGTCGATGACCAACAGGTAGAAGTATTTTGTCTCAGGGGGACATGACGTTCTTCATTTAATATTAATTCTTTTAAACTGGATAGGTGATGTAGGTTTAAACAGAACAAAAAAAAAGGTTGGCAAAATGCCACAGTAGGCAACTGAGGAAATTTCTGTTCGCCAGGTCCAAGTGAGCTTCCTTGATTTAAAATAATGGCTAAATAAACTATTTATTCCTTCTTCCTCATCTCATGGTAGAGGAAGACCATAATATCATAGTACTTAGGGTCGGAAGGGACCTAAACAGATCATCATGTCCAACCTCCCACCCCAGGCAGGAACGGGTGCCGGGATCATATCACCCCAGCCAAATATCTGTCCAGCCTCCTCTTGAAGATTCCCAAGATAGGAGAGAGCACCACCTCACTTGGGAGCCCATTCCAAAGCCTGGCAGCCCTAACTGTAAAGTAATGTCTCCTGATGTCCAGCCTGAACCTTCTCTCTAACAATTTGTGGCCGTTATTCCTAGTAACCCCGGGTGGTGCCTGGGGGAACAGAGCTTCCCCCAATTCCTGCTGGTCCCCCCTGTTGAGTTTGTAAATGGCCACCAGATCCCCTCTCAGCCTTCTCTTGTGGAGGCTGAATAGGTTCAGGCCTTTAGCCTCTCTTCGCAGGGCTTGCCATGCTGCCCCTTGACCATGTGAGTGGCCCTCCTCTGGACCCTCTCAATGCTAGCCAAATCCCTCCTGAAGTGCGGCGCCCAGAACTGGATGCAGTACTCCAACTGTGGCCTGACCAATGCCACATATAGGGGAAGGATCACCTCCCTGGACCTGCTTGTGACGCATCTGTGGATGCACAACAAGGTGCGGTTAGCCTTACTGACCGCTTCCTTGCATTAGCGGCTCATGTTCATCCTGGAGTCAACAATGACTCCAAGATCCCTTTCTGCCACCATGCTGACAAGAAGGGTGTTTCCCAGTCTATAGGTGTGTTGCTGGTTCCTTCTCCCTAGGTGCAGCACCTTGCACTTGTCTGTGTTGAATTACATCCTATTCTCATCCGCCTACCTCTGTAACCTGACATTTACATTTCTCAGATAACCTGATGGCCATGTGAAGATGTGGTTGTACCTTTGTGGGAAGGTTTTGTTATAACGAGAGGATTCCACCATTCCTCATTAAAGAGACTTAACTAGTATTCCCAATCAGGAATATTTTTTCAGTAGGAAGATATTTCACCACCAGTTTCCTTTTTAAGTTTTGCTCTCCTTTTTTTTTTATCCCCCTCTATTCTGATATTTTATTGCTTAGAAACAAAAGAATCCAAACCAAATAAATTTGGATTCCTATCTGAAGCCTTTAAATTCCAGTCCAGAAAAGAAATTCCTCTGCTTGTGCAGACCCTTGCTTACAGAAATTTGTAGTCTTGCTTGCAAAGAGACTCCCAAAAACAAGTAAACACTTAATCTGGAAGGTAAGATTGTCATCCCTCATCTAACTGTTCCTCAGATGCACAGAAAACTGACCTATAGCCAAGCAGACTTCACATTTCAATCTCAATAGACGTGTTTACACAAGACAACCTACAGTGACGTAGCATCAGCAGACACAGATTGTGATGCTGATGCTACTGCACAGTACAATGAGCTACTGTAGTAGCTCATTGCCACTGTACAGTAGGGTTAGAAATGACCTGTGAGCCACCAGGACTGAGTAGCAACAGCAGTCATTCAGTACTTGCCAAAGGATACACATGAAGTGTAGGCCTAGGAGTGTTGAGATAGGCAGCCATAATTTGACCATGGCATTTTTTGACTGGACTAATGGAAAGGTATTAACAGCTTCTTGACACTTTAACTAGAGAGAATTTGTATTCACAAGAAGACTTAAAAGATTGCTTGGAACTGACATTCATTCAGAAATCCATATCAAAAAATGAATTTGACCTCACCCAAATTCAAGCACAGAAGGAAACCTCCAAGTATATAATTAAAAAAATAACATTTCAATCATTTTATACAAAAAGCATATACTATTTTAAGTGATATTAGATGTGTTTACTTTTTTATTGATCATTAATCATGATGTCCTTGCCCCACTGTAAAAAGGCATATAGGTACCTTCACAAGCACAACATCAACTGATCCTACAAGCGCAATTTGGAAATAATTTGTAGTAGCAGATCAGTGTGGCTCAGTATGCCATGTTGCTAGATAAACCATGCTCCACAGAAAAGAAAATGAACATAAAGCCATAAAGCTCAAGAAAAATGAGCTCTTCTTTAGATCAACTGATAAAGGCCTAGGCCTTTGTACAGGAGTTGGCAGCCTACAGCCCATGGGCTAGATCCAGCCTGCAAAGAGATGCTCCGATCTGACCTACAAAGGTCTGATCTGGAACAGAGGATCTCAGTCACAGAACTGCATCATACTGCCCATCCCCTCCACTGAAGAGGCTGCTACTCAGCTGCATCTGTACTTCTCTCACTGCCAGGTTCTAAGCCCTAGCCTGTGCCAGAAAAAGTCTGCCAACACCTGCCTTAGTAAATGAAGGAACCATAGATCTAGTTCCCACTGTCTCTGCATGAGATAAATGTATATATTGTACTTAGTTTAATTACAGAAACTCCAAATATTCACTTCTTCCTTTACTAGTTGTTCATAGAACTGGTTAGATTTTTTTTTTTTTTAATTATTATCAGAACTTCTGGCAAATTAAATTTAACTGAACCCAATATTTCCATTCATGTTGTGACTTTAATGAAGTTTTGCCTGGTGGGGAAATATAAAACACTTTGATAATGTTGATAATGTTTGATAATTCAAAACACAGATGGTCCATTGAATGCTTCACAATGGAACACTTCAACTTTTGGTTTAAAAAAAAATTTTTTTTTCATTTAAACAAACATGTTTGCAGCATCACATACTGCAGAATCCAGAGTTCTCTGCACTGCAAGGGCACGCTGCCTGAGCATGTGCTGCTCCATTTTGGGGGCTTTTTCGTGGGGGGGTTTTGACCTCTGGATATCCAGGAGTCAAAAAAACCCCAAAGCAGCACACGCTTAGGCAACAGGCACTGCTAAAAAGCAGAGCTAGGCCGCTCAGAGCTTCACTGCAGCTGCCACCCAGGCTCTACCCAGCAGGGTCACTGTGGCTGCAGCTCAGGGAGGCCCCCAGAACCCCAAGTAAGACTGCTGGGGCCAGCACAGCGCTGGCCCCAGCATCTTCTGTGGCACCTGGAGCAACTTGCCGAGCACCAAAGTGTGTGCACCATGGGCTTTCCCCAGGCACCTTGCACTGCCACTACTTGTCCCCAGGGAACCAAACGTCCACGCACATCTAGACACATCCATACTGTCCAAAACTGACCAGCAGTGCAGCAAGCATAGATGCTGCCCCAAATACCAGAGTTACTGCTCACAGCAGCTATCTCTAGGGCTGTGCAAAATGGCAGTGTGTTTCATATCAATTGCACATTCACCATTTCAAAGGGACCTTGTTTCATTTTGCTGTTTCAAAGCAATGTTCCGTTTCATTTTGTCAAAACTGTTTTGCTGTTTCAATGCGTTTTGGTGCTTCACCCATAGACTATAATGGGGAATCATGAAAATGCCCATAACCTTTTCATTTCTTGCCTGATTCAGATGAAAACAGCAGGGATGGTAGCCCCATCTGAGGATATGAAGCCTGTCAAGTTTCAAGGAGATAGGTGCAGAGGTTTCTGGGAAACCACACCTCAAACTGTTCAGAGGAAAACTTGTGATGTGTGAGTGTGAAGGAACAGGGGGATGAAAACAGCAGGCGTGGTAGCCTGTGCTGAGGCCATGAAGCCTGCCAGCTTTCAAGGAGATAGGTGCAGGGGTCTCTGGGAAGTGGATCAGGGTCCCTAGAGATGGCTGTGATACCCCTAGGGCCCTGTGACCATGCCAGCTCTGCCCTGCGGGTGCCTTCTCTTCTCACCTGCTGCCATGTCTTTTTGGAAAAGATAATAGATAGGGAGGCAGCCCTCAAGCTTCTGCTCATGGTCCTAATGGACACCACTAATGGTCTCTTGGACCCCTTGACTGGGACCTGCTCTAAGCAGGTGCCTTAATGGGACACCCTATGCCTTATGGGCTAGGTGCGTGGCTCCAACCATCCCTTACCACACCCCATGGCTCACAGATAGTATATTGATATCATCCCCATAATGAGGTCTCAGTCTCACTCTACTTTCTATTGTCCCTGGGCTCTCTACGCCCTTGTTGCTGCACCCTCACTGGTGCTGGGGCTTCTACACGACATGGTAGCATGCTCCAATGAGGCTTCCTCCTCTCCTACAGCCTCAGCTTGGTCCGCCACTTCAAATAACAACAGGTAAGCAGCACAGTAGAACTAGCATCTCAGGCAGCCAAGCTGTCAGAGTCTCCTTTCTTTCCTTTCCTGCGGGAGCTTCTTCTCCAGCAGCTGCCAGAGAACTCTCCCTGCCAGCCCTGAGGCTTAGATGTGCCTAGGGCCCTGCCTCCTTCCAGTCAGCTGACCGGGGTCAAGTGCCAGGGGTGTAGGTTGTAGCCATGTTGGTCTAAGGACATGACAGACAATGTTCTTTGGATCAAGCTGATATCTTTTAGTAAACCAACTGAATAGTTGGAGAAATATATCTTAGCAAGCTTTCATGTGGAAAACCCTGTCAGGCTGAGGAAGCACCTGCAGTTGGTGTGTGTGCTCTTCCTGGATGGAAGGAATAGTAAAGAAGCCAGAGGCTGGCATGCAGGCAAGAAAGCCAGTCAGTGAAAATGGCAATGGAAGCATCAGGGGGTGAAAGACAGGCTGGGGTAGGGGGAAAGGGGGGTTTAGCAGGTAAAAGTGGAGAGGTACCTGGGGAGTCAGCCAGCAGGTTGTAGTGTCAGAATTCCAATGCCTATATTGAGTCTATGAGTTTCTGCATGTAGGAGGCAGATAAAGTACAGTTCACAGGCTTGTCTGTGAAAAGTGGTTTGTAAATTCAAACAAGCACTGAACATAACTAAGCTCATCACCAGAAGCCAACTTCGTACAGCCCAAAACACACTGAATAAATCCAGAAAATGCCTTGACAAGACATGCAAAACCTGGCAACAATATCTCCAGTATGGAGATATCGTCACAATATGTATCTCCATCAAGGCACCAGATGCCCTGATGGAAAATACGTGGGAGACACCAAGCAACAACTGCGCACCAGAATGAGCACGCACCAAAAATCTATCAAAGACAAGAACACGCAACTACCTGTCTCCAGTCTCTTAGACCCGATCCTCAAAGGGAATTTACAAACCACTTTTCACAGCCGAGTCCATGAACTTCACTTCATCAACCTCATGGATACATAAACTCATGGACTCAATATAGAGCTTGGAATTATGACACACTACAACCTGCCAGACATCTGACTGCCCAGGTACCTTTCTACTTCCTAACTGCTACATTTCCTTCCCCCTTCCCACCCCAGCCTATCCCTCAACCCCGATGTCTCCATTTCCATTTTCACTGACTGCCTTTCTTGCCTGCATTGCATGCCAGGCCAGCCTTTGGCTTCTTTACTATTCCTTCCATTCAGGAACAGCACACACACCAGGCAGGTGCTTCCTCAGCCTAATGAAGGGTTTTTGAACCCCAAAACTTATAGATTCATAGATGTTAGGGTTGGAAGTGACCTCAATAGATCATCGAGTCCGACCCCCTGCATAGGCAGGAAAGAGTGCTGGGTCTAGAAGACCCCAGCTAGATGCTTATCTAACCTCCTCTTGAAGACCCCCAGGGTAGGGGAGAGCACCACCTCCCTTGGGAGCCCGTTCCAGACCTTGGACACTCTAACTGTGAAGAAGTTCTTCCTAATGTCCAGTCTAAATCTGCTCTCTGCTAGCTTGTGGCCATTATTTCTTGTAACCCCCAGGGGTGCCTTGGTGAATAAATACTCACCAATTCCCGTCTGTGCCTCCGTGATGAACTTATAGGCAGCCACAAGGTCGCCTCTCAACCTTCTCTTGCGGAGGCTGAAAAGGTCCAGTTTCTCTAGTCTCTCCTCGTAGGGCTTGGTCTGCAGGCCCTTAACCATACGAGTGGCCCTTCTCTGGATCCTCTCTAGGTTATCCGCATCCCTCTTGAAGTGCAGTGCCCAGAATTGCACGCAGTACTCCAACTGCGGTCTGACCAGCGCCCGATAGAGGGGAAGTATCACCTCCTTGGATCTGTTCTTCATGCATCTGCTGATGCATGATAAAGTGCCATTGGCTTTTCTGATGGCTTCGTCACAATGCCAACTCATGTTCATCTTGGAGTCCACTAGGACTCCAAGATTCCTTTCCACTTCCGTGCCACCCAGCAGGTCATTCCCTAGGTTGTAAGTGTGCTGGACATTTGTCCTCCCTAGGTGCAGCACTTTGCATTTCTCCTTGTTGAACTGCATCCTGTTGTTTTCTGCCCACTTGCCCAACCTGTCCAGGTCTGCTTGCAGCTGTTCCCTGGCCTCCGGTGTGTCCACTTCTCCCCATCCGCAAACTTGGACAGAGTACATTTCACTCCCTCGTCCAAGTCGCTGAAGAAGACATTAAAGAGTATCGGTCCAAGGACCGAGCCCTGCGGGACCCCACTGCCCACACCCTTCCAGGTCGAAACCGACCCATCCACCACGACTCTCTGGGTGCGACCTTCCAGCCAATTAGCCACCCACCAGACTGTGTAGTCATCCAAGTCACAGCCTCTTAACTTGTTCACCAGTATGGGGTGGGATACCGTATCGAAGGCCTTCCTGAAGTCTAAGTATACGACATCCACCCCTCCTCCTGTGTCCTGGCGTTTCGTAACCTTGTCATAAAACCTGGTCTTAGCTTGCTATGATATATTTCTCCAACTTTTCAGTTGGTCTAGTAAAAGATATCGGATTTACCCAAAGAACCATGTCTTCCTGGTGTGTTATTCCACAACTCTGTACTTCCCCTACACTGCGACCCATGGCTCACAGGTGGCATACCAAGCAAATAAGTTGAGCTCACCTGGCTCACAAGTCTACTGCAAGCAGCAAGCCTCAGGCATCTCAAAGACCATAGTGGTCTAGCCTTTCCCCAGCCAGGACTGTGCATGCCTGTGGTGACTGAAGGTTATAAGGCACCTCCTACCTGCCTTTCACCAGGGAGATCCTCAGTCCTGGCATTTCCTGGGGGCTGGACTGATGGTGGTACAGCAACCAGGCCTCCCAACCCTGGCACAGTTCAGTTTTAGGTCATGCCAAGGACCTGGGGCTCTCTCCTTCCCTATAGCCCCATCCCATACCTCCAAATTCATCCTAGCATGGGAGCTCAGCAGGGACATGTTCTTCCCCTGCTGGCTGGTGATTCCTCCAGCTCTGAGAGTGGGCCATTAAATGGTTCAAAAACCAGAAACCAAAAGGAAATAGTTGTGGATGGAGTGAAGAGGGTGGCACTCACTCTGTCTTCACCTGGAACTTGGGAAACCCTAGTCATGGGAGGTTCACCTTGAGGAACACCAGCTGCTCCATGAAACAAGGATCCAAAGAGGGTCAATGGGGTGTCACAACATCCCAAGCAATGCTGAACACCCACTCACTCAGAACACTGGGTGGTAGACAGGACAGGTGTTCCCAGGCAACCGTGGCCAGATCCTGCCACATCTGGCTGCGGCTTGCCCAGTAAGCCAGGGGGTCGCACAGCAGCAGCTCCATGTCCTTGGCGAGATAGGGAGCAACGAAGGCCTGATTGCTACCTGCCTGATGGTGGGGTCTGGTGCCTCTGGACCCCACCATGGAAGCCATGCCCTTGGCCCACACTGGCAGCACATGTGGTGGTGGAGGATACTGGCTAGTGGATTGTGTTCTGGCACAGGACAGTGGATTCCCCTTTTCCATGCCCCCCCACCCACCACCACCCTTCTGCCTCCCTTCACCCTTGGGTTGTACATAGCCACCATGGGCCATCCATAGCAAACATCTCCCCGATGCTCTAGGTGACTTTGCTTGCCTTGAGAATGCACCCCCCTGTCTGCCCACCTTTTCCCCAGTGTTCCAGGGTGGCCTGACTCTTCTTTGGGGGATGGGGACATTCAAGCAAGAGAGGGACTTCTTTTTGGGCAAACTTCCACTGGTGCCAGGCTAAGGAGCAAGGGGGTGGTGCCTGCAGAGATTCATCAGCATCCCCGTGGTGCTCATGCATTTTGCTCCTTTGCCGTGGCTGGTTTTGGCTCAGCAGTGCAAGTAGGTAGCATATGTGGGATCATCTGCCAGCTCAAAATGATCCCAGACCACACTACCCCCTCGCTTGTGGGGTGTGTGTGCAGATGCTGCCTTTTCCCACTCCTCAACAGGGAGAGGCACAGCAACAGCAGAGCATATTCAGCTGAGCCACTTGTCTCCACAACCTCTACCTCATCCTCCTCTGAAGTGCCTTCCAGGGAAGGAGACCTGGCTCTAAGGGAAATCTGAGGGTTGTGGAGCACAAACACAGATAATTCCCACTCCATCCCCAGAATTTCCCTTGCTAGGGTACTCGGATCCAGATCTAGCTCCAGCTCTTTCTCTGGCACTGGAAGGCTCAGCATAGGAAGTGAAATTGGGATAGAGGAGACTGTAATGCTGGTGCTGCTTGTTGTTGTCATGGTGGTGGTACTCAGGGTTGTTGTTATCATGGCAGGTCTTATTGGAGGGGATGCAGACACTGCTCTCATCTCCATGGTGCCACTAGTGGCAGAAAGAGTGTGGCTGCTAGTTGTTGGAAAGAGGCTGTGTCTAAGTTTTGGGAGGGGGGAACATAGAGCTCTCCCTCTGCCCCCTCTTCTGCCCCAGCCAGAAGAGCAGCCACCTACCTTTCCAGCATGCTTCATGTTTGGTGTGCTGTAAAATCTGTGTGTGTTTCTGTAATGTAATATATGGATTTATATAATATATAAATACATGTTATATAGTATACGTTTTACTTTCCTGCATAATCAATGCAGACTGTCAGGGAAAACAAAGATTTCTTTTATGTGGAGAAAGAATTACAGAAAATGACAAAAACAAAAAGAGGGTGTTGGGGGAGGAAGAAATTGAAAGTAATGAATTAGGAAAGGGTATTAGGGTATTTCAGAAAGGACTGGATCCCACTTGCTAGGAACAGACTAGCAAGTAGGAAGTGAGAGCCTTCCTGGTGCTCCTGATGATGCTGGAGGACACAGCTCAGTAAGCTGACAAATGCACAGCTGACAAAGCTCATTCAAACAATTCTTTTATGCTTCTTCTCTCTCCC
Organism: Alligator mississippiensis; assembly: GCF_030867095.1. Taxonomy (NCBI): domain Eukaryota; kingdom Metazoa; phylum Chordata; order Crocodylia; family Alligatoridae; genus Alligator; species Alligator mississippiensis. The sequence continues at coordinate 53,593,109 of NC_081829.1, forward strand.
TCCCCGAGCACTGGGATTGAAAGGGACCTCAGGGAGGGATCACAGTCACTGGCCAACTACATATGTCAATATCAGAGCAGTCTTTCCCTCCTTTTTCCCCTTCCTCTCCTTAGTTTGTATTTCTCTGCAAGCCCAGCTTTGAAACTTGAAACCCTTTGACATTTTTTAAACGTTTTGAGTGCCCTCGTTTCATTTCAAAGCTGTTTCAAAGTCTTGCGTTTCATTTTGGTTTTCATCTTTGAGCTTGAAACATGTTGAAACACCTTTGAAATGAAATGTCCATTGAAATTTTGCACACCCTGGATACTAGGACCGAAGTGAGAGGACTCACCATCAAATGATTACTCAGTTAAGAGAACTCTGGCTCAAACTGATTAGGATTAGCCAATAACCCTAACAATACTAAAATCAAGCAGTATTTCTGACAACCTCACCTTTGGGGAACCATGCAACACCAAATCAGACAAATTTTATATATAAATAAATATAATGGTCTGCCCTAAAAAAAAAAATCAGAGGTTTTGCTCAGTTACTGGCCTTGCTGGAACAGCATGCTGATTAGTTAAGAGGGCATTTGATTTGTTAAATTCACTATGTATTTTGGTACTGCTACCACTGTCAGACTGTTGTAGCAATCTTGCATTTCAGCTAAATTGATTAAATTTAATGTCAATGATTGATTTATAGTGGTACTGCATGCATATTACAGCCATAACATATTCTTACATTAGAATGAGGCAGCAAATTTGCCTGAGGCTAATTTCACAGTAGTTTAATTATTAATAAATATCTTCCAAATGTGTTTTTATATATATGCTTGAAAAGGTTTAGGTACTGAGAGCTTTGGAAATAAAACTCTTTTGTTTATCATTAAGATAGTTTTCAAGGCAGACAGCTACACTACAGTATATAGACAATATTTCTTCAGCTGATCTGCTTAATTAAAATGCATGGTTATAACAGGCTCTCTCAGAGCTGCAGCTGAATAATCCATGATTCCTTTTTCCTCTGTGCCATAATGCACTTTTGGTTTATTTAATAAGGCCATTCCAGGAGAGAGAATCAAAAATCTATACTCTGGGATAGGAAGTCCTTCATTTCTTCTAAAATTTCAAACAAATCATCCATTTTAATAGAAAACCCCTTGAATTTTTGTAGCATATTCCTTTAACTGTGCCCTTCTTTCAAGATAATGTTTGCCTGGCACTGAAAAACATATAGTTACAATAAGGATTTAGCAGGCTGATTTTTTTAATAGACTAAACCATAAAGCATAATTTGCTAAAATAATTCAATAGACCATATTTTAACAATCCTGCTGGGGAAAGGAGAGGGGAAATATGCAAAACTGGTAGAAAACCCATAGCTGATAATACATAAAACAGAATTTCAAGTGGAATGAAAACCAACTTATGATTTAACAAGAATACTATGGTAATGTATGGTACCAGAACAGGAAATAACGGAATAAGGAGATTTTCATCATTATGAAATAATTTGTGACACAGCTTAAGATAAAATTATAAATGTCTCAGTTAGGTATCCCATATAGTGGAAACTCAAAAGTATGGCCCTTCCTTGTCTATCAGGCCCCCTCTACACATTACAGGTATCACCAAATTAACTGGTCAATTGTGCTATTTCCTTGAGACGAGATACATGTGCAGAGTACTTACCACACAATAAAAAAACTCCAACCAGCTATAAAGTTAAACCTCAAAAATATATACTAACATTATAGCTGGTTGTTATCTAGCTTTAATCCCAACAGCACTCCACAACAGGCCTCCTGATGCTGGAACCCATCTAGGTCCTGGAAGCCACAGAGCACATCTAGTCCCCGGGATGCATAAAATGCCATTGCATGCCCTGGGGGTGCACGCATAAAATATTATTTTTATCTTTGGAAGACACATTACCTCCAAGAATAAGGCAAATAATTTAATATCCACATTAAGTTCTTCTAAGGAGTACATGAGGAGAACATTTGCTTCCATAAAGTTTAAACTCTCCTTATGAGGCCATTTTGTAATGTTTTTCTGTGATTTTGTGGTTAACCAAGCATACTCTTGAGCTATTGAGGAGTTTGTTGCTGCACTAGAAAGATTAGAGCAACTTTAAAGCTGCTCTAATTTGGCTACCCAATATGCCTTGCTCAAAATAGCTTAAATGCAGTTGTTCTCCAGCTACATCCTCTTCCTAGCTGAGTAGATCACAGTAGACTTCTTTTGATGTGGTTTGTAAGATGCTGGCTTTAGTCCATCCAGAGGAAACCAGGAAACCATATACTAAGAATATTCCCCAAACAGTAGGGCAGTGAAGAATCGTGCTCCTTATCTCCATAATTGATTTTATTCTCCTTGGAGTTTGTTTAATGGAGAAAACAGTACACTTTGTATGTGTTTCAATGGAATCATTAGGTTTCTTTGGTTAACTACTAACACAGACATGTCCTTTTTAGGAAGGATTAACTTGACAACGTTAATAATTGAATATAGCGACAACAATGTAATAGCCCTATAGTCTCTTGTTCTACTGATATTTCCAAATTCAAACTTTGCAAAGCATATGGGAGTAGAGCCAATAGCAGTGTCAGTGACCATTACCTTCCTTTTATTTTCAGTTTTTATAATGTTTGGGAGTTATATTTGTCTTGCTGCCAACAGGCTATGGAGTTGGGACTGAAGTAAAATTCAACACAGAAAAAAATGTGCAACATCTTCAAATTGCAAAAAAAAACAAGATTGCAGTAATATATCCTAGCTTGTAAGGCAAGGATTTGAAAGCCCTAAATTCTAGATAGCTAAGTGAAGCCTTCAGAGGTCACCTTTCCTTATTCTCTATGTTCCTCCCACAGTCCAAATGCAAAATATATTCCAAGATACCTAACATATTTTCTCATGCCTTTCAATAATTGGGAGTGAGTTCTGATTCCCAATATAAGATGGAGAGTTTTTCTTACATTTAGCAAGAGTCCCAATAAATATTCCACTGGATTAATACTACGGACATAAAGGTGAAGCTTTGAACATCCCATTCCAAATTCCCAGCTCAGAGTCTCCAGTTCACTTATAAGGATTCACCGTCTATCAAGGTAAAATACCTTTCTTACCATAAAAATACATTATTTTGTATAGAGCAATAAACAGGCAATTATACTGATTGATTCCCAAGCCTTGCAATTGCTTTTATTTGACTAGATGGCTCAGAGCATAGGACATGGAATCATGTTATTCATCCCTTCATTTGCATGTCAGTGACATGAATCTAGTGAAAATGTATAAGGATTTATATTAAAAAATGGAAAATGTCTTTCTTTCCATGTCAAATATCAAAACTCACTCCTATTTGTTTTATTGGGGCTCTTTGATCAGAAAATAATACTGAGCATCCGTTTTCCAAAGGAAAAGTTTTCCTCATAAGCCAAAAATAGATAGGCCTGCACATTACGAGTACTATAGGTACATAAAAGCACAATGGGTGCTTTTGAGGATACAGTTATGACAGAACTTCAAAAAACTCCTAAAAGTTTAGCTTTCTCCATATTCATATACTAAGACTCCCAGGAAAGGAAGGTGGAATTTTATGCAAATCTGACATCTGATGCAGTTTGCAAGAGTCAGAATCCCAGGAAACAGAGTTATGAGGCCACAGAGACGGGAAAAGAAGATACTTAACCACATTACCACTACTAGCAGTAGATGCAATGAATAAGCTTAACCTCTGTATCAACTGTATCAATCTTACAGTCAGGCCGCTGAGATAGGGACGGAGTACAGCTCTTTAACACACCTGTGGATCAGTGCTTATAAGTTAGTGTTCTGCCCAGCCCTATTTCCCCATTAATAATAAATATTCACACATTTTTCTGGGGGGTGAGGGATCTGAGTGCATGGTGACACCTATTTGTGAGAGAAAGAAAATGGCAATTCACTATGTTGTTTCAAAGATACATTTAAGGGAGTACACAGCACCAGACAGAAACTTGTTTATGACCTTAGCCAGTGATTCTCAACCAGGATGATGCAGGATGCTACATTATGTTACCACTGTTAGGTGTAGAAACACCAGCATGATTGACAGAATAAAACCAGATATTTCAAATAAGAATCCATAGTGTTATGGATTCACATTCTGACCTGTTGCTGTCTTTCTGAGTTCTGTGCGAGTTCTGTGCGACAGTGGAATTGCTCCATTACTTTTCCAGTCAAAAAACAAATGAAAGCTAAAAGCTGACATCTTCTGAAGGGTGACTTTCTAAAGAGGGATGCCTTGAGTTTAAAAAGGTTGAGAACCACTGACCTAATTTTACAGGGATCTTCATGACTTTCAGTTATTATGACAAACTGTGTGACGTACCCTTCCAACACCAAAGGGGAACAATGCACTTAATTGGTTGTGCTCTGAAGCATACAGAGCCATGGTGACCTGAATTCTTGTTTCACAAAAAGGATGGCAATAAGACACACTGTGATTTTTCAGAGAGGTTATCCAAATATTCATCAGTCCTTAAAATATGAATTCCATAAAATCCTACATGAGTTACTATACCTATTAAATTTCATCGGGTCACATGTGAACTAGAATTTGGTAAACTCGTGATGATTTTAAGCGTACCGTGAAAAAAATAGATAACATTCCAGAAAAACAGTAATTTCATAATAGAGCCTTTTTGTATTCTACAATTGATCCAGAAATATTGATTGCCTTTTGTACTGTACAAAGCTGTGGGAGCAGCAGACAAATCTATTCAGCACAGCATGACTCAACCATTGATTCTCTACCACTTACAGGTGCCAGTTCAGGGGTTTTAAGCCATGTAGTCTTGTAGGTAGAGAAAGGCTGACAGTGCACTTGGCATAATGTCCTGAACCCTGAAAGGAAGACCAGCTTTGCAAACACTGTTCAATGTAAGGGGAAAAAATTAGCTGTCTTTCCAACTTCTCTCAGAAGTTTCCATACAGATACAGGAATACTTATTGTAATATAAACATTTAGACCACTGTCTTTTTCAAGTTGGTTAGCATTTCAGTGTCCGGCTGAACATGACATTTGTGGGATGAAATAAGTCCTCCTTGTTACTGTATCTTCCCCCATGGCTGCATAGCCCAGGAAACAAATTAAAAAAAAAAAAACTTTTTTTTTTTTTAAACCAGAGTCACACCTCAGTTAGTCAGTACCAGGTTTACTTCCTGCCTTCCCCCATAGTCTTACGTATTTTTTCCAGCAGTAGAAAAAGGTATAAAGGGGCAAAATTCCCTTGCATTACACTCTGAGAGAAGGACTACATTTTTTTTGTTGCTTTACTTGATGTAAGTAGAAATAAAAGTTGTCTCTCTAGCAAGTAATTATTATTCCTACCCAAAAGGTTTCAATAACAAAGAGAAAATCCACTTTATTTTCCAACAAAGTGTAATTAAAAGTAAACAGCTCATCAAAGCAGCTATGAATTAATTCCTTATTAGGCTTTTTTCATTAAAGAATTTAGCTTTCCCCCTACTGCCACAGAATGAAAAAAAGTTAGTTGTAATTAGAAATAAATGTCACTCCTCTAAATAATTTTAACAATACTTATATTGTAACACCTTGAATTAGATCATCTTAAAGCACTTTACAAGACTAGGTAAGTAGTCTAATGGTATTAATAACACTGTATAGAGAAATAAGAAAAACAGACCAAAAGATTAACTGGTTTTCTCTTAGAGAATCATTGGTGGGTAGGTAAGCAGATATTTCACCAGGAAAACCAAGTTTAGAGAGCTCATCTTAAAGTTCACTGGAAAGTGAGAGGGGTAACTGAAAGTTCCATTAAGTATAATTATCATAATTTTTCCTTAGCTGAAAACAGAAACTAACATGAGTTCTGGTCTAGTAGACTTTGAGAAACATAATTTAATGACTTATGTTCAGGAGGAGAGACAACAATATACAAAACCTACGCCTCTCAATATCCTGTTTCTAGCTCTACTCACTAAACCATGCTGCCCTTTTATTCAGCATAAGCTATACTCCACTGAAATTTGGGAGACAGAAATGGCAACTGCTTCCTCTTTCAACACAGGCTAATACTGTTTAGCCTGTTCAGCTGCCTCCACTTCTTTAGCAACTGCATTTATCAGATTTGTCTCCAGTTTGGTCAGATGGATAGACTCTCCACTTTTACAGATTATAAATGCTCTATATTCCTTTAACCCAGAGCCTTGTTAAAAATCACCAAAAAAATCATGCCACTTCTCTTATTCACAGTTAAAAATGAGTCGGCGATGTGAGTCAGAAAAGCTGGCAGTGAGTGAAGAAGGATTATGCAGTAGAAAAGAACTTCCTGAATATATTCCTTCTGCATTTCCAAACAGGCTAACATTTGAAATTTTTAAAATGCAAAACTTTTAAAAAACATTTTGGGTATTATCATGATTCCATAGAAACACACTTTCTATTTAACATTCTTTTCATAAAGTTTGTTTGACAGTTGACATACATGCTCCTTATAGGCACAAAACAGATTCTATCCTTGAAAAGTAGGTAAAGAAGTAAGGAAAAGAGGGGAGAAAACAGAATGTTTGACCACATCTAATCACAATGAAATCCTTCCATGTCATTTTATTATTTTTTTTATTCTACAATCATCTGATTTAAATTGTAATGGGAACTGTAGTTATCAAAAGTATTGCTTCAAGATCTGGGGTCCCACAGCCCATAAAGTAAAATATTTTATTTTAAGCCATACTTCTAATCATTATGGAAAGCCTGTAGACCAAATCGGTTTGGCAAGTTTTCCTGATAGCTTGTCAAATCTCATACAAATGAAAATGGCTTGAAGAGTTTCAATGTACACATATTGCTTTGTCTGCAGGTCAGCAAAAGAAGGCAGCCTTGCAATGTACTGTATTTTTTTCATTAATGTAAATGGACTAAAACTAACACAATACCCAATACAGTAATTATGGCCAGCATAATAAATCAGGAGCTTGTCTCTCTAATTTTAGGATTAAAAGCCCTACACAACTTGTAACTGATGATCCTTTAATCTAAAGGCTTATTATATCTCAGCAAGCTGTAGACCTGAAGTGGATACGTGACTGACTAGTTTCATGATTACAAGTATTGTACTTTTGAGTCATACTCAGATAAATGTCCTCAATAGTTTCCCAAAAAATAAAAGTGGGTCCAAATTTCTCATTTTACATCAATATTTAGAGGTAGGAAACACTGAATTAGGATTAAAATTATAGTTTTATGTTTACAAAGCTAGACAAAAATCAGTTGTATACAAGGCTTTTTGGAATAATAACCATGTTGTTGGCTTCATGATTATTATTCCAAAAAGCCTAGGCTTACCATTAGAAAGCAGTCAATTGTGATCCTAGTATTTATATCTATACCAGCAATGAAACTAGTGCGTCTCTAACTGACTAATATAGTCCAACCTACCAAACCTAGTCACAGAAGTCAGCAGACAGTTTATGACTTATCATAGGAATGACTGTGTATTAGCACTATATCATGCTTATAGCACTATGAGCACTACTCATAGACCTGTGGGGGCAAAAGGCTGGGCATACCCCCTTCAGCTGTGCATCCAGCTCTTGCAACCCAGGGGCATTTATGCACATACTTTTTTGTCCTATGACATGCCAAAGATCTGACACTTCTGAGCAGATTCGATTAATCAAGGCTGTTCCACACACAAGCTGATGCGAACTGCGCAGGATCATGTGCAGTTGTATAAGCAGTGAAATGCTCATCAGCATGCAGAAAAGGCAGTGGTGTACTTTTGAACCAAAGTACCTCTGACGTGTTTTAATTCAAAAGCGCACCACCACCATTTTCTCGGTGCTGATAGACATTTCACCCCATATACAACTGCAAGCATCACAGTGCCGGGCACTTTTCAAAGCACCCAGTACTGTGGTGCTTGCATGTGTAAAAATGCTCCAGAAAGGTGAAAGTTGCTGCTGCTTGCCCTTTCCCCTCCCTCGCCTTTTCCCCTGCTGCTGAATTTGGTGGTGGGCAAACAGCAGCAACATTCACCTCCTGGATTCCAGACCCATCTCAAAAAAGCCCTGGAGATATGCTGATAAGCCAGTGATCTTAGAGAGCTTACTGTGCATGCACTGCACAGCCAAAAGGAGATGCAGCCATCCAGCCCCTGCCCCCGCTCGGATCTACTCCTGATGCTACCCATTGAAATGAAAAAAAATGCAGCAATAAAAGATAGATAACGTTTATCTTTCTATAGTATAGTAAAGTAACGTGTCAAGGATAGAGGTAAGGTGATCATATGTCCAGGTTTGGCCAGGACACACCCGGATTCCAATACCCAGTTCCAGCTGGTTGCTCAAAAGTCCCAGGCTGGAGTCGGGTGGAGGTTGAGCAGTATGGCATGACAGGCAGGCAACCGGGCAGGTATGGTCGCCCTAGATAATAGGGCCAAAGTCTCTACTGCCCAAAGAGAGGCAGTCCGGAAAAAAAATACTTCTTCATTTAGAAGTTGTCCCAATCTCTGTAGAAAAATTCATTAGAGTGGACGAGGGGCAGCTCTAAATTGTAAAGTCTAGTTCAACTATGAATTGCCAAAGTGGTGCTCTCACCATTTTAAAACCACAACAGGTGTAAAGAAGTTCGTGTAAGGAGCCAAATCCATCGGTATTTTACCAACTGAATATCCCCCTTTATGAGAGGAATTAACACTTGGCAGCTGTGTTCAGAGTCCAGTTTCCATGCATTGTGTAAGCATGTAAAGAAGCTAGTGTACAAATTAAAAAATGACCTGAGAACAATTAAATTAAATTTGAAAATCCTATTATTGAAAATGCTTTATGAATCTGAAAATCCAAACATTGTGGCTATTTTAGAAGTTTAGGAATGGTATGATTCACTAATATATAATGTAAAATACACAAAACATACAATGAATTTTTGCAGCAGGAAATTCCACACAATTATACATGGTGTATAAACAGATTTCCATTATTCATTTTTAAATTAATTGTCGTTTAATTTAATGTCTTTGGGGTTTTTTATTTTGACAGAAGGTAAATGGTAATGACACATTTACCGTCTTCCCAGCATTCAGACTAGTATCTTCCTTTTTATTCTTCTCACCCCAACCCATCTCAACCCTTGCCATCTCATAATATGAAAATCCTTCAATACATCTAATCATTTTAAGTCACCCTTCCTGGAACTCTTTCCATGCCTGCTAATCTTTCTTGACATAGAGCAATTAGAATTGACAATAGTCTCCAAGAAGAATATGTACCATCAATTTATATAACAGGCAGCCAAGGTTCTTTTACTAGATGTGATATCTTTTATTAGACCACTGAGTAGTTGGAAAAAAGTTCTTAGCACGCTTTCGGGAGCAGTCAACCCTTCCTTAGACATACTGCTGTTCTGTTCTGAGACTCAAAATAGTTTTTCCAACTACTCAGTTGGTCTAATAAAAGATATCACATATAGTCAAAGAACCTTGCTTGCCTATGTCCTTAGACCAACATGGCTACAACCAAAAACCCAGCAATTTATATAATGGCATTTGAATATTTGTAGTATAGTTTCTAATCTATTTCTGATGCATTGTGTTTTTGCGTTGCTGTCCACATAGTTGTTAGGGTATTTTTCTGAGAATTGGTACCTTACTTAGACACCAGCAATGTTATGAATAGTTTAAATTATCTTAATAGAGTTAAAAAATCCATAATGATCTTAAATTCTAAAACTCCTCATTGTCATCTCTAGACTTGACAGACCCAAGCAAATTATCATCACCTGCACACATTGTCATTTCATTGTTCATCTGCTTTTCCAGATAACTTTGTACATATTATGCAACACTGGTCCTAAAACAGTCCAAGGCTTCCCACTGCTAGCCTCTTGCCATGTAGAATATTGGCAGTTTATTTCTACTCCTTGTTTTCCATCTTATACATAGACTCTAATCTATGAGAGTACTTTATCTTCTACCTCATGACTACTAGATTCCTTCATACACTCTTGTGAGACACTTTACAAATAGTTTTTTGAAAGTCCAAATAAATTATGTCAACCAGTTATCCTTTATCTATTTTATCTTGTCAAACAGTACAGATTCGTCAACATAATAAAGTCATTCTAGGAAATATGATTTGAACAGGTAGTACTACTTGTAACATTTTAAGGTATGGTGGTTGTGAGTTTTTCTTAATGAGTCCACAGAGAATAGATTTTGCTTTTTATGACACTGCCACCAAATATCCTATCCATTTCAAGCATTTATATTACTCTTCACTGAGAATACATAAGGAGGGGTATTTCAGGCAACAGTTCTGAATTTCTTTGCCCTGATGAATTCAAGTAAAACCTGTAATTTTACCTTCATATTTTTTTCTGATTTAATTATACTTACTGCTGGTTTTATCAGCATGTAGTTGTATTAGTCTAACTGTACTACAGAGCAGTGGGGCTTAACAGAGTATAAATATACTGTCATTTTCATCCAAATGCATTGGATGTGATCTGGAAAAGGTTTATTATAAAACTATCATTGTATGGAGACAATTTAGTCAATAGCTCTGTCACTTTCCTCTTGGAAATCAGCAAGATGAGCATGAGAATCAAGACCTATTATGTTAAAAACAACCATTCAGCAATGGATGTAGAATTAAATATGATTAGAGCATTATGATGTAAGATTCAAAACCTTGTAAACTGCAAAAATTAAAGCCATTTATTTAATTCTTGGCAAATAAAAGTGTACATAATGCTAGACACTGATAGCATGCAAGTTTACAATGCATAGCCAATGCATAGATAAAGGCAAATTTATTTCAAGTAATGTCTGCTATTCCAATCAACCATGCATGAATGCTTCTATGCTGGAGATATAAGATAAGAAAAGCAACTTTATAGTACTGCATAAAGCATTATTTCATACAACATTGATATGGAATCACTCAGATTTTTTTGATATCATATTAAAATGTCACTTTATAGAAATAAGATGTCCTTATCTGAGCTATTTTAAAATATTCTTACACAAACATGATTATTTGCCCTATTTATGGTATGAATAGCTATATTATAGATACAACTTTATAAACAAGTGCAACTCACCTGACAAGAATAACAATTAAATACCACTAAATTATACCTTAGTATATTTGTATTGACCTTAAATCCAAACGGTACTCAATTCCTTTGAATACTAAGTGGTTTTATTTTAGCAAAAATTATCACTTCATGTAAAATCTTCCTTACATGTAAAATACACATACATTTAGAAAAAAAATCATTAGCTATAAGGCAAAATATTCAACTGGAAGCCAAATACAGGTATAATTAAGCTATTGAATTTCATGTTCAATGGCACTTCCCCACACCTCAGCACATTTTCACTTCCCCCAGTATATTTTCTACTTAAGTAAACATTTGCAATAGCCAGAAGGTCTACCAGGAAAGTGCCAGGTTTCCTTTAATTCTGGGGCCCAGTTCACTAGCCTTTTAATTTTACCGGGGACAAACCTCAAGTTGCAATGTCTAAGTATTTCTATGCACTATTAATATTACTTTCTAAATCCTATTTCTATTTAACCTCATAATAGTTCATCATGCCATAAAAAAACAGTAGGCCCCTGCCAATTTGGCCCCAACAGAATGAAACCTTTCCTAAGCCCCAGAAAAAGACATGCCTCAGAGTCACAGCATACAAAGAAACATAGCTCCTATTATACAGTTACAGGTAGGAATGGTAATACAGTTAAAGGAAGCAAAAAGTAGGCCTGTGTGAAGCGGCTAGTATTCACTTCAGATTCAGATTTAGCCAATTTGGGGGACAGTGATTCATTTTGGTGATTTGACTCACTGTCCCAAATTGATTCAGCTGAATCTGATTTGGAGATCTGGCCTCTACCCACCCTCCCAGCCCCCCATGCCTGACCCACCCAGCCCCAGTGTCCTGGCTCTTTTAAAAAAAAAAAGTCCTGCACTACCGGCTCCTGCCAGGTGTGTGTGTTGGGGGGGGGGGTGATCCCTACTGTCCCCTACTGCCCCATGCTGCATGGGAGGGCTCTGCCACAAGCCCCCAGAAGCCCTGATGGCTGCTGCAGGAGCCGGTGACTACAGTGAGTGCAGGGCACTTTTTTTTTTCTTTTAAAGAACCAAGAGTTGAGGCCAGGTGGGGCAGCTATTGATGGGGCTGGGAAAGTGGGATAGGGATGGGCGCTCATGGCAGAGCCTCCCATGCAGCACAGGGCAGTGGGGATTACCCCCAACTGACAGCAGCCGGTGAGTGCAAGGCTTTTTTTTTTTTTTTTTTTTTAAGGAACTGGGAGCTGGGGCTGGATGGGGCAGCCATGGGGGGGGACTGGGAGAGTGGGCAGGAGTTGGGGGGCACTCATGGGGGATAGGGGAGCAGGCAGGGGATGGGGCCTGGTGGGGGTCCCTCCATGGTCCCCTTCTCCCTGCTCCAGCTCCCCACCCCCTACTTACCAGCACAGAGTCTGGGTCCAGCTCCCTGCAGGAGCAACTGGGGAATCTCTGAAGCTCTCTAAATCTTTTCTGAATTGATTTGGAGAGCTTTGAATCGATTCAGACCTTTTTATTGGTCTCATGATTCAATTTGGATTTGGAGATTCGGCTGCCGAACTGGACTGAATCTCCTCTGAATCGAATCAGCACCCAAAGCTTTGCACAGCCCTAGCAAAAGGCTCCTAAAGACCCAGGCAAAGATTTTAAATAAAAGGAAGATGGAGGGTCATTATAGGCAGTTAGCACATATGCTATCTCCCTATGTTTGGCTTGTGAGAGGAAAATATCCTTTGCAAGACAAAGAACCTTCCTGTTTTTCCCCACAGTGTCCTCACCCTAACTTCAAGGCAGTTCATTATGGAAGGCAAATCACTTGTCATGAGCTGGATACATTTATTTTCTGTCCTGGTCTCTCTTGGTTTTTTTCTTAACTAAGATTATCCTTGATATTTTGGAGAATTTAAAATAAGATCTGCAGCAATGAGTTCTGCAGAACTAAAGTCTGGCTTTGAACCCAACTCAGGATTTTAACCCACATTTCTAGTTTTAAAAAGCCACTGTAGTAACCTATTATAGTCCTATTAAATTCCCTAATCAGAGAGGTCAAGCAAAAGTCCCAATGGTTTCAGTAGTTATTTTATCTGAGAAGTGATGATGAGTAAGAACAGGTGCAAGCTTTTGCTTTGTATGACCATGGGTTAATTAACAGTTATTACAGACTCTGTAGACTTATTAAACAACATTTAATTCATGTTCTAATGATTTGGAGAAATTTTCACAGGTAATCTCAGTTAATATATTAAAGAAAAAGAAATATTGTGTTTTGCCATCTCTTGGCCTTGAGTTTTCTAATCCATTAGAAGGTTTTTGTTGCATTAATAACAGATATTCATCCTAAATGCATTGCTTATCTACACTGATGGTCATTTGCTCCAGCATGGTCTCACCATCACATGTATAAGACCCCACAAGTTTAAAAATGGCTTCAGAGATGCTTTATCTAAACCTTATTTGACGAGGTTTAGATAAAACACCCCTGTGGGCATTTTTAAACCCTCAGGGGCTTAACAGACATGATGGTGAGGCATTTTAATTAAAGCAGCTCTCTAGGAACTGCTCTAATTAAAAAGCCCTCCTCACCCCCAGGCATGTATATAGGCAGTGCCTGATTTCAATACAATGACAAAAGACTTTTCCTACATCTGACATCATCATCACTGCTGCTCTTGCCACACAGACTCTCCACTCACTGGCAGCTCTTCCTGCTGCCATTACTGCAAAGACTCCTCAGGGGATGGCACCATTCTGCCCACTGCTTCTAAATTGGTACCCACAGCTGGTTCCCTGCTCACCCACAGCTTGTTAAACTATTACCAGATCTTTGAACTAGCTCCTTCAGTCCTTCCTCAAGGACCCTCACCAAAGCCTTTTAAATACACTGCATCACCATGGAATAGGAGGGAAGGTTATTTTGTGGAGTGAGAGCTAGTTAAAAGATAGGAAGCAAAGGCTAGGGCTAAATGGTCACTTTTCAGGAGGAAGGAATGTCCAAAGTGGGGTGATACTGGGATCTATTTGTGTTGCTCCCAGTTTTGTTTAACATTTTCATCATTGATCTGGAAATGAGGTTGCACAGTGAACTCTCCAACTTTGCTCAAGATACCAAATTATGCAGGGTAGTTAGGTCCCAAGCTGATGCAGAGGAGCTGCAGAATGATCTCACTAAGCTAAATGAATGGGTAAAAATAATGGTAGATGAACATCAGTGAATATAAGTGCAAGATAATGCATCTGAGGAAAAATAACCTTACCTATACATACACAATGCTGGGTTCAGAATTAGCTGTTACGACTCAGGAAAGAGACCTTGAAGCCACTGTAGATAGTTTTCTAAAAATGTCTGCTTAACATTCAATGGTGACCAAAAAAAACAATAAAATGTTGGGTATCATTAAGAAGGTAATTGACAACAAAACAGAGAACATCATAATGGTACTATACAAATCTGTGGTGCTCCCATCTCTTGAACACTGTGTGCAGTTCTGGTCCCCACAATTCAAAAAGGATGTAGCAGAATTTAAAAAGGTATAGAGAAGGGCAGTCAAAATGACCAGGGTCATAGAACAGTTGCCATAGCAGGAGAAACTAAAAAAGACTAGGATTCTGGTTAAAAAAGGAGAAGAGTGAGAGGAAATATGATAGAAGTCTATAAAATCATGAAGGGTGTGGACCAAGTGAACAGAGTACTAGAACAAGGGGGCACCCACTGAAATTAGTAGGTGACAGGTTTAAACTAACAAGATAAAGTACTTTCTTAAGTAATAATAGTTAACTTGTTCAATTCATTGCCGCAGGAGGGGGTGGAGGTAGATAGTGTATCCAAGTTCAAAAAGGACCTGGATAAATTCATGGATGATAGATGTATTAATGGTTATGAAACAGAACATTTGGAAAAGTTTCCTGTGGCATCTGTTAACTAATAATGGTGAATACCAGGGAAAATACTGAATAAGGGATAGATTACTTTAGATATATCTGGTCCAATGCTCTCCCTCTATAGCAGTGTTTTTCAACCTGTGGGTTACAACCCAGAAGTGGGTTGCAAGAATATATGAAAGGGTCGTGAACAAACTGGTTAAGTCACTGCTCTATAGCATCCACCTCTGTAACTTTTGGGGGACAGGATACTGGGTTAGATGGACCATAGGTCTGACCCAGTGTGGCACTTCTTTTGTTCTTATATTCTTACGTTCTTACTGAACACTGCCCTTCCTTAAAGTTTCAAGTCTTATTTACCCAACTCCTCTTCTAGCCACTTTAGCAACATGAAGGGACTTAAAGTATCTACTGCACGTACAACCATTTTCAGGCTTCCTTATATAGCCAGAGGACTGGAAAGAAGTGTTAGAATAAATTAGAGTAAAATACTGACAATTTTCACTGCATACATACTAACACTGCAGGGGCCATTTTGTGGGTAACACTGTTGCCCATCAGCACATCATTTATGTTATCTTTACAAACTACAGAATATCTTAAAGCTTCTGTAGAGGGAAAAGCCAATGTATGAAGGGTGTTCCTTTATATACTCTTCACCACAAAGCTGATAATGATGATTATACCTTTTTTAAAAGAGAGGGCTCCTGCTGAATTGAATGGTTTTCTTAGAACTGTTTCATTGCAGCTTCATTTCTTTCTGAGAGTCAGTATTTCAAAGATAGCTATTCACTTGATATAAGCCCTACCTGACCCAAAGAATATGGATGAAATCAGAAGGTCATTTCAAAATTATGTAAAAATGCCAGCCTTGTCCATATAGGAATAGTTTATTATTAATAAAATCGGCTCTAAATATTCTCCATAGTTACAATTATCTGGGATAGTTTTAAACAGCAGGAGCAAAAAAATGTACTAAAAGATCGTATAATGAAAAGTTTTTATTTCAAATTTGTGTGTACACCTCAAAATATCTCTCTTATTTCAAACAATAAATATAAGGTAAAACAGGCTTTATTGATGTTCATTAGATTGTACTGTTATTCTTAGTCTTTTTATTATAACAAAAATAACAGTTCACTCAGAAACATAGGCAGCCAGCTTTCTGAGAGTTTCAGTTTTCATGACGAAATTCAGCTACTGCTCCTGATTCATTAACAGTTGATATAGGAACATAAAGCCATAGGTTACTGACAGTAAGCTGAATGTGAACTATACTAATCAAAGCAACAGATTAATTGCTTTGGAAACTTGCTGTATAAAGGTAATCCTTATTTTTTCTTCTGTCTTCTTACAAAAATGTATTCCACTTTTTAAAGTCTATTTATAAGTAGATATTTTAATTAAATGTCAAACAAATGTTAGAGAGTCCACAGGGTCAGTGGATATTTATAACCTGCTTATAACTGCCTAAAAACCATACTATCCATCAGCTACTTACATTTGTACCTTTATTATAAAGCATGACCACAAGCGATAAGCATTTTGATGCTCTTTCCCTAGCCTAGTACACAAGGCAACATTTGCTTCAGGTGCTTCCTCACATACC
The DNA here is from genome assembly GCF_030867095.1 of Alligator mississippiensis. Taxonomy (NCBI): domain Eukaryota; kingdom Metazoa; phylum Chordata; order Crocodylia; family Alligatoridae; genus Alligator; species Alligator mississippiensis. Next base: position 53,609,661 of record NC_081829.1, read on the forward strand.
ATATGAAGTACATTACTTGGCAATATTTTTGATTCAAAGAGTAACTATTCTTTTCCTAGGAAACCCAGTAGATGAGAATACTAACTATGGATGAAATGACTGGTTTGGTTAAGAGAATCAACCCTATCCCTAAAGCTGAATCATCTGTGTCTTGGTTTACAGATGATAAATTAAAGTGCATTAAGTGGCCTTTAAAATAGTACACGGAAATCAGTGACAAGGGCTCAGAACACAACACAGCGATGACCTTAAATAAGTCACTTAGGGTATGTACAGGCATTACTTTTTGATTGACCTAACCAAGGTTAGGTTGATTTAAATGCCCAATCATTCAGGCGTTCAGAAGTTTTAATCTGGCCAAAAATGGCATACCTGGTCTAAGTTACTGCACTTCAGGATGTGCACTAACCTAAAAGGAGAGGGGGTTAACCCAACTGATGAAGGGGTTAACCTGATCTCACAAATGCCTGCACACTTTTGCAGCACAGCCCGCTCCAGAGCTGTGCTATTCCCACCTCCCTGACAGTAACTGGACTATTCTAGTCCCAGACGCTGCCCTCCCCACCTCCCAATCAACCCCTCCTCAGACCAGCAACCCCACCCCACAGGCCCACCAGTGCCCCCCCCTCCCGTCAAACTTGCCAGCCCTGCCCCCAATCCTGAGTTATTTACATTGTGATCCACACATTGCTCCTGGCAGTAGTGAATTGCTGCTCATGCTGCTCCCAGCAGTGGCTAACTGTTGTATGCACTGCTCCCAGTTTAGGTCAAGGGGGCTTAAAGCAAGCCATCTAAACTTAGGGGAGGGACAGTGAATGCTTGTTCACACCTGTAGGGCTTAGTCCACTTTATACATCCAAATGGCATTTATGCAATTGCGTAATTTGCCTTATTCGAAAATAGATCTAATAATGAATAATTTACTTTCCCTTCTGTTGTGTTTGTATTTTATAAATCTAAGGATTAGAATTATAATTAGCAATTAAAGTCTAATCTGTGGGTACAAGAGTTGGGTGTGGAAGCAAAAGCTTCAGGCTCTCTCTAACCTTCCTTGCACTCACCTGTATTTTTAGAGTACATTTTCACCTCTGTTCATAGAGTGCTTATTTTTCCATTGAAGTGTGTGAGAGGCTATGTACACATTTTGTCTCAAGTGAGCGTTTTACACTCCAAAACCAGAATGCTGTCAAACTTTACATCAGAACAGTAAAGAAACAAACTTGCTTGCTTACACTACTCTTTTGCAAGGTACCAGTTAGTCATGTCAGTAAATTATCTAATACCAGGTCTGCTAGTTTTGTAGCTGGGTTTTTAACTAAGAAAAACAACCTATGTTGAATTTTTTGGATATTTATAACATTGTAATAAATGTTACTTTAAATATCTAACTAAAGCCTTTCTTGCTTTTAGGATTCAAAATGCTAGCTGACATATTTTATATCATTAATATTGCAATAACTGAGCTACTGCTCGTACTTATGCAAGTTTGTCCAGAGAAGGTATCTGATCCGTAGTGCCTCTCTGCTCTCATAGGATTTCATAGGACTTTATACCAGTGGTCTTGGAACTTGAGTCACCTTCTCCTTGCTCATCAGGAAAGCAAGGACTAAGCTTGAGCATGCCAGGGCATGGCACATGGAAGAGAGGAGGGGCTCCTTGTGCTCTCTCCATTCTACCCCTTGGGTTCCCAGCAGGGTTAGGAAAATTCCAAACTAAGTTGGGAGGAAAACTGCCAAATATGCAGCGGCCCTAAAACACAATTCTGTCTCACCCTAACTGTTTCAAGGAGCCCATCCCAGTACCTCAGCTTTATGTTCCAGTGCCACAAAGGTTAATTTGATGGTAACAGGAAAACTTTGTAATATAGCCTCCTTCCCAAAAGCTATTGAAATTCTGTCCTTTGGCCAGTTTTGTGTATAAAATTTTACTTGGCTTTGATTAAGAAAAAAAATTGACCCAATACTAGAAATGAAACCTACTAAAATTATAAATAAAAAGGAAATAATATTCCAAAGCTCAAATTTCACAATTAAGCTAATTCTAAAGGCATTCAGCTAGTGAGCTACCTAAGCCTACTGCCCAGGAAAACACAGAGTAAAAGTAAGAGTGCACAGATGACTCTTGATCACTGCTTAATATACGTGCTAGAGTAGCCATGTTAATATTTCCCTTCTTCACAAAACTATGAGAATATAATTCATTAGACTGTGCGGAGTATTCAGATGCTGTGATGAGATGAGAGTTATGGAACTGCCAAGTTTAAAATTAGCAGATTAGCAACCATATCTATTTACTCAAAACACTATGAACATGCAACAACCGGGGTGACCATGTAGCTTACTTTCAATTAAAAACAGAGACCCTCAGGCAAGACTTACATCCTGAACTTGAATCTCCCTAGGGTTCAATCTCCAGTGTTCAGTAGTATAACTAGAAATTGGCAACAGGGCCACCTGCCCTGGGCACGAAGTTAGGAGGGGTGCTGGAATCATTTCTTCATCCCTATGGAGGTTGTGCCCTGGCTGCAAGCACAGCCTCACAGCTTACCCATGCCAGGAACTCCAAAACACTCCCTGGTGGCTGCTGCTGCTGCTTTAAGAACAGGTACAGCGGCAGCAACTGCATAGTCAGGCATTGTTTAGCAGTTCTGGGCATAGGTAAGACTGCTTCTCCCTGTCCCTGCTCTCAGAACCATGCCCCACCTTCTGGAACTTGTACACACCCCACCACTCAGAACTGCGCCTGCCCCCCACCCCTAGTCTCCTGCAGGGTTTTTTCAGAGTGTGAACTCTGCTTGTTACACCTCTGGCAGTGTTAACTGTCTAACTCCCCCTTATGAGAAGCTGCTCTAACTTTTCTTAATTAAACATTGCCATTGTCATCTTTTTAGCATATAACATTACCATAACACAATGAGCCACACTAATATTTCTTGCTTACAGTAATGAGATAAAAGAATAAGCTTTGTACTACAAAAGAGATCTGGAATTAGTAACAAAACCCTACACTGATTTCAAACAGTTTTTTTTCATATGCAAATTCTGACAACATACCTTCCAAAGGCACTTAATTTTTGTGCATTAATACATGTACCATGACCCAACAGTGCTTTCCATTTTGTAAGGTCACTATTATATATAGCTGTCAAGTTATGGTGGTGTACAGAGAATACTACCTCTGCTTGATTAGTTACCCAAACTCATTCTGAACCCTAAAGCAAAAAGGAAGTAGCTTCAAATTTAAAATAAAAAAAGCTCTGGTGTATGGTGCTTAATGTTAATAAGAGTTATAGTCTTTCAAATAGCATGTAGTCTTTGAGGACAGAATATTACTATTCATAGAAGCAAGTGTAATGGTTTAAGCACTGTGTATCTCTCAACAAAAAGTCAGCCAAGGTATAGGCTGGAATCCTGGTCATGTATATGTTTGCTACATTTAAAAAGTAACTGCAATTAAAATATATATATAACAACTATTTGGAGGCAAAGAGGGCGTGACAATATTCTTCTGTTGACCCCTTACTAGCATGTAACCTACATAAAGGTGATTAAGGGTACTTACACAAGTTATATTTTTCACATGATCTGGCCCCTGAAAGCACTCTATAGCCATGACATAACACATGTTCACAGCTGCAGAGTGCTTTTAAAATGGGTGCATGAAAATTAAACATTGATAAATCAGCTATTAGCTGAAGGTGCTCTAGAGCAGAGTGCCTTCGGCTAAGAACAGAAATTACACATAAACTGGTATGAGTGATTGGAAACTGGTTCAAATCTGTAACACAACAAAAGTTCAGTGCACATAAACCACTCTCAAAATGGCCAAAATTGATTTAAGATAAACCTGGATGGATGTAGTATCAGACTACACTGTTTTATGTTAAATTGGCTTATTGAATTTCTGCCCCAGATCCCCTCCAAATTCAAGTGAACTCAGTCCCTCAGCATCCCAGGATGCTTTGCACGTCCTCTGCAAACCACCCCCCCCTTTCAGGGTTGGCAGGGCAAGCATGTGGCTGCATTTCCAGAATCAAAAGCGAATGTCCGTTCACTTGCTTCTTGGCTTAATCTACATAGTTTAAACTAACCTGAGAAAAATGAATCAATTCAGCCATGGGCTTTATGACTGTCTGTACTAGGGATCTTCTCTTCAGGTTCCCTTAAGGGCTGATTGTTCACATGTGGGGCTGGGATGGTGCTCACACCTGCAGGCACCAGTTCAGCCCCACCCCTGGAGCTGTCATAGAGAAGAGAGTCTCCACCCTGTGCAGTGGGGGAGAGGGAGGGGAAGGAGGCAGCATACAGCTTCTAGCTGGTCTTTGCCATGGCTGAAGCTGGGGGGTGCAGGGTAGAACAGAGCCCCCTCACCTCATGGGCCCCCCCCAGCTACCCTGGCTTGGGTATTGGGGGGAATTGGTCTGGGCCCATGAGGCAAGGGGACTCTGTTCCATCCTCCTCCCAGGTCTGGCTGCAGCAAAGCCCAGCCAGCAGCTGTGAGCTGGCAACTGCATGCTGCTGCTATCAAGATGCTCAGGCCAGGAGGTGGGGGAAGGGAGGCCCCCTTCCCCACCTCCTGGCCTGAGCCTCTTGACAGGGACAGTACATAGCTCCTGGCTCAGCTTTCTTGCAGTTGGAGATGGCGGGCGGGGGAGAGGAGCTATTTGGCAGCCTCCTGAAAGGTTGCTGGAGCACTACCACCTGCTGTCCAGGGCTGGTGCAGGCAATCTCTCCCCCCCCCCCCCCCCGCACCAATCCAACAGGTCTATTGGGTCAGGGGGCTCTAACTCATGGCACTTTGCATAAAACACAATGTGTTACTGTGCGCCTTCCCTAAACATCTGTAGGCACCCAAGGTTCTATGGACTCTTACATATCTGGTCAACTCCACCAATGAGAAAAGTCATAGTAGCTTTTCAGAAGAGGGAGTTTAGACATTACCACTGCAAATTAAAACCATGGGGAAAATTAAGGTTAAGAAGGAAGTCTTGGCTGAGGTTTATGTCAAATTGTTATTTTTGAGTTAAAATAATGCCAAGGAGAAACAACATTTGGAGACTAAAAGTATGAACAAATGTTCACAGGATCTGGCTCTTAAACTAAGCTGCCTAAACCTGAATTGTGAGCACCATGTCCATGTCACTTGCTGAGAGGATGCATAGCTTTCTAGAGGCAAGTACATCAGGGGGAGGAGCTGATGGGTCCCGGGGGAATGGTCTCAATTTGCAACAACGGAAGTTTAGGTTAAATATTAGGAAGAACTTTCTTACTTGAAAACACTGGAACAGGTAACCCAGAGTGCTTGGAGGGTTTTAAGACCCAGTGAAACAAAGCCTTGGCTAAGATGATATATTTGGGGATGGCCTTGCTTTGAGGTCCCTTCCAACCCTAATTTTCTACTATTCTATGAATGGTGAGTCTGTGAGGATTGCTGCCCAGTCTGGAGGTTAAAAATAGCCCAGTCAGTCTCATGGGGGTAAAAAACAACACAGTCCTAGGGCTAAGGAGGGTGGCTGGGCTTTTTTAGCCCCAAGCCTTTGCTGTGAACACATGGAAGTATTCACTAGGCTGGGTTAACCCTCATTAGGTTGTGCTAACGCCTTGCCAATCTAAAGTTAGCTAACCTCAGACAAGAAATAACCTTATATCAGTCATGCCATGTTTAGGACACCCTAGGCCTTGTTCATAGATTCATAAATTCATAGATTGTTAGGGGCTGGAGGGGACCTTGCAGATCATCGGATCCAGCCCCCCCGCTCTAGGCAGGAAGAAAACTGGGGTCAAGTGACCCCAGCAAGGTGACTGTCCAGTCTCCTCTTGAAAACCTCCAGGGTAGGTGACTGCACCACCTCTGGAGGGAGTTTGTTCCACAGTCTGGTCACCCTGACTGTGAAGGATTTTTTCCTGGTATTAAGCCTGAAGCGGCCTTCCAGGAGTTTATATCCACTTGTCCTGGTCTTCCCCAGGGGTGCCCTAGTGAACAGTTCTTCACCGAGCTCCTGATGCACTCCTCTGATATATCGCTAAGCCACTATTAGGCCCCTCTCAACCTTCTCTTCTTTAGGCTAAAGAGGCCCAGGTCCCTCAGCTTTTCCTCATATGGTTTGCCTTGCAAGTCCCTGATCATACAAGTGGCTCTTCTCTGGACCCTCTCAAATTTTTCCACATCTTTATTGAAGTGCAGTGCCCAGAACTGGATGCAGTACTCCAACTGCGGTCTCACCAGTGCTGAGTACTTCGATGCATGCCAACGTGTTGTTTGCCCTGTGGCCACCGCATCACACTAATGGCTCATGTTCACGTGGTGGTCAATCATTATGCCTAGGTCCCTTTCAGCCATGGTGCAGGTCAGGCTGTCACCTCTGAGTCTGTATGTATGTTGAGGGTTATTTGCCCCCAAAAGGAGCACTTACATTTGGAAGTGTTAAACTTTATCTGCAGACAAGGTGCCTTGGGTAAATTTGATATATTTTTTAGACCAACCCAAATAGTTGGAGAATAGTTATTAAGCAAGCTTTCGGGTTCAAAAACCCTTCGTCAGGCTAAGGAAGTTTCAGCAGTTGATGTGTGCTCTTCCTGAATAGAATGAAAAGTAAACAAGCCAGGGGCTGGGCTGGGCTGGGCTGGGCTGGGGAGTCAGTTGCCAGGCAGATTATAATGTATCAAAAATCCAGTGTCTATGTTTAGTCCATGATCTCTAGTATCCCGGAGGTTGATGAAATGGAGCTCATAGGCTCATCTCTGGGAAGTGTTGTGTAAGTTTCCCTTGAGGATTAGGACTGAGAAATTGGAGAGAGAGTGGCCCTCCTGTGAGAAATGTGCCCCACAGGTAATTGAGTGTTTCTGTCTTTGATGGATTTCCGGTGTGCGTTCATTCTGGTGCACAGTTGTTGTCTGGTCTCTCCTACATATCTTCCATCAGGGCATTTGGTGCATTGGATGAGGTATATTACATTTCTGGAGGTGTAGCTGTAAGATCCTGGGATACTGATGGCTCTGTTGTGGGGTGTAGTAATTGTGGGGGTGGTGGAGATGTGTTGGCAGGTTTTGCATTTCTTGTCATGGCACGGTCTGGATCCTTTTGGTGTGTTCTGGGCTTGAGGAAGTTTGCTTCTGGTGATGAGGTTGGTGAGGTTCGGTGCTTGTTTGAAGGCTAGGATGGGTGGCTCTGGGAAGATCTTTTTAAGAATAGGGTCTCTGTCTAGTATGGGTTGCAATTTTTTGAGGATTTTCCGTACAGGTTCAAGGGAGGGGTGATACGTCATAACCAGCAGTGTGCGATTTGTGGGGGGGTTTCTTCTGTACTGCAGCAGTTCTTCACGTGGTATCCAGGTGGCTCTTTCAAACATGCGAGCTACCTCTCTGGACGAGTGTCCTTGCTGGGTGAAAGCCTTTTTAAGATTGGTGAGGTGGCAATCCCGGGTGTTCTCTTCAGTACAGATGCGGTGGTATCTGAGGGCTTGGCTGTATATCACAGCTTTTTTGGTGTGTTTAGGGTGATTGCTGGTTCTGTGCAGATATGTATGTTGGTCTGTGGGTTTCTTGTATACTTTGGTCTGTATTTTACCCTTCTGGATACTGATCATTGTGTTTAAAAAGGAGATGTTGGTGCTGGAATATTCTAAAGAAAGTCGGATGGGGGGATGGTGACTGTTGAATTTCTGATGGAACTCAATCAGAGATTGCAGGTTCTCAGTCCAAATGATGAAGATGTCATCGATGTATCTTAAGTATAGCAAGGGTTTGATGGTGCAGTTCTTGAGGAAGTCTTCTTCCAGGTGGCTCATAAAAAGGTTGGCATACTGTGGGGCCATTTTAGTGCCCATAGCACTAACTTAATTTAAAACAACTTAAAAGACAGAAATCCATTCATGTTCCCTGACAATATACAGTGGATACAAAGAGACTACGAAAAACTTTCTACAGCATTCATCCTACAGAAAAAGAAGAAATGGAACAAATTACTTCAACAACAAGCTCCCCAGCCACAAAACAATGATCAGTATCCAGAAGGGTAAAATACAGACCAAAGTATACAAGAAACCCACAGACCAACATACATATCTGCACAGAACCAGCAATCACCCTAAACACACCAAAAAAGCTGTGATATACAGCCAAGCCCTCAGATACCACCGCATCTGTACTGAAGAGAACACCCGGGATTGCCACCTAAGGCTTTCACCCAGCAAGGACACTCGTCCAGAGAGGTAGATCGCACGTTTGAAAGAGCCACCTGGATACCACATGAAGAACTGCTGCAGTACAGAAGAAAACCCCCCACAAATCGCACACCGCTGGTTATGACCTATCACCTCTCCCTTGAACCTGTACGGAAAATCCTCAAAAAATTGCAACCCATACTAGACAGAGACCCTATTCTTAAAAAGATCTTCCCAGAGCCACCCATTCTAGCCTTCAAACAAGCACCGAACCTCACCAACCTCATCACCAGAAGCAAACTTCCTCAAGCCCAGAACACACCAAAAGGATCCAGACCGTGCCAGGACAAGAAATGCAAAACCTGCCAACACATCTCCACCACCCCCACAATTACTACACCCCACAACAGAGCCATCAGCATCCCAGGATCTTACAGCTGCACCTCCAGAAATGTAATATACCTCATCCAATGCACCAAATGCCCTGATGGAAAATATGTAGGAGAGACCAAACAACAACTGCCCACCAGGATGAACGCACACCGGAAATCCATCAAAGACAGAAATACCCAATTACCGGTGGGGGCACATTTCTCACAGGAGGGCCACTCTCTCTCCCATCTCTCAGTCCTGATCCTTAAGGGAAATTTACACACCACTTCCCAGAGATGAGCCTATGAGCTCCATTTCATCAATCTCCTGGATACTAGAGATCGTGGACTAAACATAGACATTGGATTTTTGATACATTACAATCTGCCTGGCAACTGACTCCCCAGCCCAGCCCAGCCCAGCCCAGCCCCTGGCTTGTTTACTTTTCATTCCATCCAGGAAGAGCACACACCAACTGCTGAAACTTCCTTAGCCTGACGAAGGGTTTTTGAACCCGAAAGCTTGCTTAATAACTATTCTCCAACTATTTGGGTTGGTCTAATAAAAGATATCGAATTCACCCAAGCAACCTTGTCTGCCTATGTCCTTAGACCAACACGGCTACAACCTAAACCCCTGCAACTTTATCTGCCCAACTCTCGAGCCTGTCCAGATCTGTCTGTATCAGCAACCTATCTTTTGGCATGGCCACAATGCCCCATAACTTGGTGTCATCTGCAAACTTGGCCAGTGAGCTTTTCACTCCCCCATCCAAATCACTGATAAAGATGTTGAAAAGCACTGGTCCAAGCACGGACCCCTGAGGGACACCACTGGACACCAAGACGACACAAATGCATTCATGAGAATTCTCTGGGTCCTACACTGTAGCCAGTTTCCCACCCACTGATCCATCAAGCAGCTGAGCCCACAATCTTCCAGGTTTCCCAGAAGGATATTGGAAGTCCAGGTATATAATGTCTCCCTTGTCTCCTATGTCCAGGTGGTGAGAGACCTGGTTGTAGAAGGAGATGAGATTGGTAAGACAAGACCTACCTGCGACAAAGTCATGCTGGCTGTCATTCAGAATCTTACTTTCCGCAAGCGTATCACATATAGATACTTTAATGAGCTTTCCCAGGATTTTCCCCGGGTTAAAGGTTAGGCTGGTTGCCTTATAGTTGCCCGGGTCCTCCCTCTTCCCCTTCTTAAAGATGGGCCCAATGTTGGCCCTCTTCCAATCGTCAGGGAATTCTGAAAGAGCTTTGCCAGAGGTTCCGCGATGACCTGAGCCAGCTCTTTCAGCACTCTCGGCTGGAGTCCATCTGGTTCCACTGACTTATAAATGTCTAGCTTTTCCAGTTGGTATTGCAACTGCTCAGCATTGTGAGCAGTTTCACATCAATATGACCCTAATACTAGTTACAGCGATCTAATACAACAGTTGTACATAATTTAACTTAAGAACTCTATGCACTCCTTAGCCATAATACATATCCTTAGTGGATCCTCAAATGTATTTCTATCTATTCCTGCTTTATGAGCATTTACTCTTTTTCTCCCAAATCCAATCACTTCAGTTCCTTATTCTCAGCAGTTCCTTATCCCTCATCACCAAAAAGACAGGAATCCTTTACATATATAAGAGATTGCAAATGAGCACTCAGTAGTTCTATCTAGTACATTGCATGCGACAGAAGTCAGACTTTTACAGAAGGACCCATTCATTGGTATGTTTGGATAAAAAAAATGGTTGTGAGTTTTTATGAGTCAATTTGCAAAAGATCTTTATTTAAGATTTGTTTTGTTATTTTCTATTTTCTGTTACCTGATTAATTTAAAATCAGTCAGTTATTTAGGGGGAATGCTTGCCTCTCTATGTGACCTTCCATTTCGTGTTTTATTGTTGTTGTTTTTTTTTACTTTGTCAGCATTATTTCAGTTACTGTAAATGGGTTTCTCTAGGAATTTTTTTCTGCATTTTTTCCCTGGGAATTAGAGCTCCTGCTTAATAGTGTGAACAATGAATGGTGTGAACAGTGTAAACCTCCCAGAAGGAGGCTGACACATGCTTTGGTCTGTTACTGGAATTTTCTTTTTATAGGGGCCTCGCGTAAGGTTTTAGGAAGTCCTTAATTTCTACTTAAAGTCTGGTGACTCCTAGATGGAAGATCATATTCTTGCCCTGATGTGAATGAATAAAGTTCCTGTGAGAGACAGTTCATTTATATGGGAAATTAAAAGAGAGATCAAAGTGGAAACAGTTTCAGCCTTCTAAATTAAAATGTAATAAAGTGAAATTCTCCTTAAGAACAGACCTGTTATTGGTATTATTTTTTATAAAGAAGCTATTTATTTCTTTTCAGAACCTGCTCAAACCAAGAGTTATTAGAGCCTTCCTTTGATGCTTATCAAGGGACAATGTTTTATATATTCTCTAATCCCTTGTTTATTTAGCTGCTTATGCCTCGCTCTTAGCAGCAGTGTCCCTGACTTGAAGAGAAGACAAAATATTTTATCTTTTGTGGTATATTATTTCTCATTTTTGTCACAACCCAAAGTTGTGATTTTTGTGTGTGTGCGCGCTTCGGCACCGCTAAATTATTTCCCGCCAAATTTATCGCTTTCTTTGCACGGTAGAGTTCTCTGCTGATAGAGAGAACTCTGGTGCAGCGGGGGATTTCCCGCTGGATTGCAGCTTCTTTGCAGTGTGCATCTCTTTCTTGCACCGTAGTGATACACGTTGCAAAGAAGTTCCCGCCATTTGTATTAGGATCTGCGCCATGTTATTGGCCGATTCCTAATTTAGGCACACGTGGCGGCTAGCGATTGGCTTGCTAGCCGTACAAAAGGCTTGGGTAGTTTCCGCCCAAGCTGGAGGAGGGAGGAAGAGAGAGAGATTCTGTGTGAAGATCTCCAAGCGCTGTGGACCCTCATGGAACCGACGCGCCTCCCCTAAGCAGGCAAGAGAGGCAATAGAACAGAGCCTACGGAGCTTTCGCTTCTCGCCTCTCCCCGTCACCGAGCGCAATCCTAGACGTATCCCTTTCCTGTAATTTCGGACCCCGCGAAGCCTAGCAAACTCCGGGGGAAAAACTTATCGGACCCGCGGAGCCTGAATAACTCCGGGGAAGCTTTTTGAACCCAACTTAACAGGACCCGCGGAGCCTAGCAAACTCCGTGGGAGCAATCGATTTGTCAGAGTCCTCCAACGAGGGTTCAAGTGGGAGCTGTGCCTGGAAACTTGTCCAGCCTACACCAATATCATCTTTGGGTGTAAGTAAACAATCTTTTCAATCAACCATTACGCCTCCGTAACTAATTCTAACTCGTGTGCTCTAAACAGCTCTGCGGCTCTCTCCCACCCCGCGTGTCCGGGCTGCCGGCCACAGCCCGCGTGCACCGGAGACAGGTCTGGTACGACCCCGGTTCGCCCCCGGCTTGCCCATGGCGGCCAGAATGGGATCGGAATCACCGCCACGCATGGCGAAAAGGGCGGGATCGGGGACCGGCCCGCACAATTTTAAGCTGGTAAAAATAAAATTTTGAAAACTCAAGATTTTGAGTTCAGGGGGGATTTGTTGTTTGGTTTTATTTTTGAGGTTCTTCTGGGACCTGCTCCAAACTTTACTGAAATCAATGGAAATCTTTCATATCTAAGCCGAGGTTATCAAACTCATCTGCTGGATAAAGCTGAATTCCATTTTTAGTTGAGATACTTTATGAGTTGACATACTTTTCTCCTTCCACAACCACTGATTTCAGTGGGAAGTTTGCACAAATACCAATGATAGAATCCATCTACAATACTTTAAATAAACTTTTAGTAAGTAATGTTTATTAAGCACTTTATTTTTGCATGAAGTATAATTCAGTGAGAAAATGTTAAATACCTACACTAAAAGGTACCACGATTTCTGCTTTTTTTTTTCTCTTCTTACTCTACCCTCCTGTCTTTCTCTTTCTCCGCTGTGTTTACTTTTTACCAGCTCCCACATACACAGACTTCTTTCCAAACCTCTTCCATATTACATATGGAATATATACTGATGTTATTGACGACAGTGAACCATGGTTTAAGATAGGCAGAAGGCAGAGCAGGGTGGCTCCTTAGATACTAACAAATTCAGAAAGGCATAAGCTTTCATAGGCAACAAGTTTAATTTAACAGAAAAAACAGGTTAACAGGTACAAATTCATGTCTCTTCATCACAGTTTTATGCTATCAGCATATGCAGGAGGGGAACCTTCCATTAGTTAATCTTTGGTTGTTCGTCAGTCAAGAGGTTGAAAATGTTTTTTAAAATATGAAAGCTGAGATGCCTCACGATCTGAATGTTATGCAGACCATGTTAATATATGGTATCAGACCAAATATGCTGCACAGCTCGGATGTTTGACACCATGAAGTAAGCAGTCTTCACATAGTTTTAAATTGTTCCCTACAAGACTTGATTGAGAATCATAGACCCCCCCCCTACACTTGTGGGTAAAGACTGAATGGGATCTAATGTGCGAGTCACACAGTCACATTTCCTGCCATGCCACACGTGCATGGTAGGTGGTACAATTGTGGGATCACACATTAGATCCTATCGTACTATATTGCTGGTACAGAGGGAGACCAATCTCAGCAAGAAGCAAATTCCCATGGTGGGAGCCCCATGCACCCCAGTTGAGGGGCCCCAAGACACAGGGGCAGCCCCTCACACACACACCCTCAGGTCTGGGAGATCACTGCTGTGGCGATTCCCCCTGCCCCGGGGGTTTCATGCACTCCTGGGAAGGCAGGATTGCCCCTGCAGTGACCATCCTGCCCTAGGGGTTTCACAAGAGGAAATATGAGGGGATCACCCCTGTGGTGATCCTCCCACCCCAGGGGTTTCACAAATGTCTGACATGGGGCAGGAAGGTCACTGGGGCAGGAACATCACTGCAGAGGCAATCCCCACACCCCAGTGGCTTCACACACCCCCAGGGTGGAGGGATCGCCAGGAGGCATGCTGCAGGGACCCACATCCACAGCTGTAAGATTCTGGATTCCAGAAGCTGAGGGGTGCTGCCAGGACCCAGAGTTCACAGCTGCTGAGGCTGAGAGTCCCCAGCAGCTGCAGGACTCACAGCCTTGGCTGGGCATGGTATACCCCTGCAGCTGGGAGCCCACAGCTGACAGGGCTTCCAGCCACAGGGGAAACCCTGCTACATGTGCAAATCAAAGCCCAATAGCAACCAGCTAGAAAGTTAGTACACTTTTCCAGGTCTAACTTTATAGCTGGCTAGAGCTTTTTATTGTGTGATAGCCACTTTGCACATGTAGTTGGTCTCAAGATAACTGTGCAATTAACCAGTTAATTGTGCAATACCTGTATTGTGTAGAGGGGGCCATAATGAAACCCAGCTTTTTCATTATCAATCCAAGGTAGGACCAAAAAACTAAGCCATCCTCTCACATACAGAGTTCATCCTTGCCAGGGAAAAATTAGGACCTCTTAGCTGAGGAACAGTTGGGGAAGGCTCACTTATTTACAATCAAAGCTGAGGAAGTGAATTTCATGTTCTGTTACTGACAATCCAGTACCTTTCAGGAGCAATACATTCTCTTAAAATTATATCAGCAAATTCTTGAACTAAAGTTACCATTCAAAAATCCATACCATTCACTTGCAATGGACAAGGATATCACAGAGCCCAACCATAAGCAAATTTGTTTAAGGCCCCTCTTATGTTTATACTGCTGTTTAGACATACAAGAGGAACTCCTCTAGGCCAAACTGGCCATCTGCATTTAATAAGCCTTAACACTCTTTTAATCTTTAGGGCCTGCTGTTGGGCCTGTCTCTAGCCCATGCCTCACTGTGATGGGTATATAATATTTAAAAAATAAAATGCTGATATAAGCTATTGTTCCATTTTGTAAAAGCAAGTGGCATTATGAGCAGGCTGAAAATTCATGTAATTAATTAATATACATCTCTGAGAACTGGCCAAAGGAAGCCTTTCCAGCATTACTAGGAATAAAGCATCTGGTTATGGCAGCCTGTTCCATGAAATGGAATCTCCACTTAGAAAATCAAAATATATAAATAATCTTAAAAGATTAAAAAAGGAAATTAAAAAGATTGCTAGAACATTCTTGCTAGCCGCAAAACTTTTTTTCCCTCATTTAGTTTTGCAATAAGGGAGTCAGATTAGTACTTCAGAGAAGATTAATGCAATAAATGTTGACCATAAACCTAAAATGATTGATGACACTGCTGAACCCCTGCAGTATAGTTAGTGGAAAGCAATAGGATGGTTTCTTTAGCTACTGCTAAGTTTTCTGAAGTTGCATGAGCCCTCCATAAAATCTGGAAATGTTTGTCACATGGTTAAGAGTACTGTATAACTAATTCACACATTATGTTCCTCTGCTTGTTTTAAGAAATGAATACTACAAAGTTGCCATTAAATAACTGGATTTTTAAATGTATTTGATTATGCAATAACTAACTCAAACAAGTTTTTTTTTTTCGTTTTAAATATGCAACAATTTGCTGTATGTCAACTCAAAGTAACCTGGTGAATAACTACACTGTTTCTTTTGCTTATGTACCGTACAGTGCAACCACGGTTAATAGGCATCTGCTACAGCACTGCATTACCAAAGTGTGCCGTACAGTAGTTAAGTATATTCTTACTCTAATGGCACAGAATATTCTTACTCTAATGGCACAGCAATGGAAAACATAGCTTTTATATATGATTCAGTTAATGGAGTAATGGCAACAAGTTGTTCAGTGAACAGTTTATTTGCCCTCCTGTAAAAAAAATAGATGCTTTCCTGCTGTGAACATTCAACTGGTTCCAGAGAAATTCCTTTAGTAGAGAATCACCTTGCAAGTGAAAATTATAAGGCTGATATATACAATGCAATTTACAAAAATAATTTTAAACAGTTAATACTGTACAATCAAAAGTTACAATACTGTACCTCAAAAGGAAGCTTCTATAAACAAGAGACATTCAGATTTACAGAAACTTCAGACATTAAAAAGACTGGATGACATATCATACATGTTTATGAAACTATATAAACCACAGTCTAACATCTGAGTTGCTTGCTAACTAAATTTAACCCCTAGGAGAAAATAATTAATTATATTCTTGCCAGTGATTTGATACACAAACAAAGCAGCAGACATGGCCACCGTTTCAGTTGTTATGCTATTAAATGGAGCATTGCCATGTTTTGTCCATTAGTAAGTCAGTGGGTTCATAACATAACAAACGAATTCACAAAAAAAAAAAGAACAAAAGTAAGATCTAAGTCATGTCCATTTTGGCCAGACCCAGAAACAACATCTTGTTAACGTTCTAATCATCAGCGTGTCAACATGCATAGTTTTTTGATATTCATAAAATCAATGCAAGCAAATGCATCTTGTTGTTTTTGTATTTATAAGGCAAATGAGTCGGTGTATATTATAAAGAAATATCTCTCATACAGAATTTTAAAGCATTAATTTTTTTTAACACATATATGCCATGGTAGTAAAAAATTGCTTTATTACAATACATTGAGTAAATGTATAAATAGTTAACACAAAAAACTCTCTAATCCCATCAAAAAATAACACTAAAATTAATTGATTTCAGTGGAATTTTCGCTAGAAAGTACAGGTAAAGGCTGAAGAGTGGATATTTCACGGTGAAGGGGGATGACAAGGATGGCCTCATTGACTTATGTTTGGAAGAGGGAGGAAGAAAGGAGATGATTCTGATTTTGATCTTGATTTGCCAAGAGAGAAATATATTTTAAAAGATAGGAATGCAGCAATTGCTAATTAAATCCTGGCCCTCCCATTACCCAATAAGAAAGTGAAAATATCTGAATGCAGGTCAAATTCTGGGGTAATATGCACAAAACAAATACGTGGGACAAATAAATGTTGTGAAAATGGACAGATATACACATAGACAATTTAACATCAGTTCTATCACTAAATATCATGAAAGTAAAGTTAAAATACAAGCTCCTTTATAAAATCTCTTGAAGCTCAAAAGCTATGCTAAACAGTACACTAAGGCTAAAAGAAAGATTTTGAAGAGATCACATAATATGGTTGAAGGCAAAAGTTGATAAAGGAACACCAGGAGAAACATTTCAACAAAAATTAAAAAGGTATGATTAAACTGTATAGATAGAAGAGAATCAAATGAAGCAAATAAAATACGGGGGGAAAAAAAACGAAAATTAATGTTAGCTGCAGAAATCAGAAAAAAACCCCAAAACAAAAAGCTTAGAATGCTAAAACTTCAGAAGAAAATAAGAATGCTAAAAAATATCATTATTAATTATTTATATTTTTTGAGTTCCCTGGAGCCCTAGTCATGTAGCAGGATCCCATAATGAAGAAAACATTTCTATTCAGGACAGCACTAAATCACATGGTTATTTTCTGTTGTCATCAACAAAACAAAAGCATATACTTAAATGTCAGTATATACTTAAGTGCCTTCATAATTCAGAGAGACAAAGTAAGGCAAGATATATTATAAAGGAATCAACATACTTAGCTAATTTTTGCCTTGTTTTCTTAACAGTGATAAGAAAACCTTGAAAAGGAAGAAGTATATTGACTACCTGTTTTCACTCCCCTCCAAAAATGAGACTATTTATTTTTCATATGCATTGCAATTTGTCTATGACAATTTGTAGGTAGCAAATTCAGAGGCCACCTTTGAAAGTTTGAGCCAGAAAGCCACAAATTTGATATACCAAATGAAGGCTAAAGACTTGGAAGAACCTAAATGTACAGTCCCAAATTTTCATCTAGCCCCTGATGCTTTCTCTTGATATATCTGTAAGCTGTTAGCAAATCCCCACAAAGTCTTCTCTTTCAAGGTTTAACAGTCCCATATCTGTCAGCCTTTCCTCATATGACTTGCTCTTCAAGCCTCTGATCATATGAGTGGCTCTTCTCTGGACTCTCAACCTTCTCCACATCCTTCTTGAAGTGTGGCACACAGAACCAGATGCCGTAGTCTAGCTGCAGCTTCACCAATGCCAAGCAGAGCGGGAGAATAACTTCCTTAGTTTTGGTTGAGATGCATCAGTTGATGCATGCCAGCATATTGTTTACTCTGCTAACTGCAGCATCACACTGTTGGTTCATATTCATCTTATGCTCAATTATGACCTCCAGGTCCCTTTCAGACATGGTGCTAGCACCACCAAGCCTGTAGGTTTGTAGTGGATTTTCCCTCCCCAGGTGAAGCACTTTGCACTTCTCAATGTAAAGTGAGAATTCCTCCTTATGCCTATTTGTGCCATGAGGTCATTCAATAAGAACATAGATAACCATTCTTATTAGATCATTTTCATGACAATTTGTTTTGTGATAAACTGAAATATAATGTATGGGCAACATAACAACTGCAATTTATTTGATACCTGCATATTTATCAGTATAGAAATCATATCAAATACAAATCCCATAAAATAATTTAAATAGATCCCATATATTTAAATGAATGAATAATCTTCAGTTTTCTTCCCTAAAATATAATATGCATTTACTAGATACACTGCATTAGGTTTGAAGAACTAAGTGTGATTGGTCAATCAAGTCAATAATATATGTTTTTAAAAATTTCAAATACATTTCTACATAATTGTTCTGTCTTTAGAATTACTCAAGCAGGATTTCACAAGGTTGTCACCTCCGTGTCCACTGACAATATTGTGCTTTTATATAAAGTACTGAAGAGATAAGAGAAAATAAGCCATAAAAAATACTGTGCTTACAAACAATGGCAGACAAAAGTGAAGAATATAACTTGAGAAAAACGTTAACTGTTGAAACTGCAGTGACATTTTAAAATCAACCCAGCTTGAAATTCTGATAAATTGTGTCAAGTTCTCTTAATATAATATTTTTTTAAAACTATTTTTATTTCTGAAAAAAACCATTCAGGTTGTTTTCAAATGAAAAAAAAAAATAGAGAAAGCTTAAGTATAAGGATAAAAAATATGGGTATTTCAGTAAGTACAAAGAGTTATAGAATCAGAATTTTCCCTGAGGCAACAAACAATAATACTTTATGTAGCACTTTACAAAGGTGGATGGATATTAGTGATTTTTTTTGGGGGGGGGGGGGGGGAGGGGAGTTACAAATGTGTAAGGTGAGGCACAAGGAAGTTAAGTAACTTGCCAGAGATTAACGCAAACAATTTGACAGTCCTCTTTTTTAGCTGCACTGTCTTGAAACAAAAATATGCTTTGGAAGAAAAAGAAATTCATGATATAACTAGGTTCATATTCCACCTACTGGTACTTTACAAAATCATAAAAAATAAAGATGTCAGATAAGAAACATAAGAGTCTAGATCAACAACGTGTTGCCAAACTGTGCTCTATGGTTACCTTTGCTATAAAGAATAGATATTGATTTCAGGCCACCAAATGTCATATTAATAGTCATCTCCCTGGAATTCAGTCCTTTGTCTTTTCCCAAGTCAGAGATTTAATTTTAATCTTCTCTCTATAGCTTGTGATTGATTGTGGAGTAGCATTTTATGAAACAGGATATCAAAGGCATTTATGTTGTATTACGTCTAGTTTGGACAACTGTGAATACTTCAAAAGTGTGATATGCTGGTGGATTAGTCGGTTACGTTATTCTCTGCAAACCAGTCAAGCACATATTATAGCTGCTAGAAACTCAGTAGTTTCACCTGACAAGGGTTTATACAAACATTTTCTTCAGTTTCAGTACATGTGTATTCCCTCCTCTGAATTCCAGTATGAATTTTGTGTTTGAATGAATTCAAAACCAAGAAAAACTACATTAAAATGGCTTGGTGTCACTTGATTTCATGTTGAATTTTGTATGGTTTCAAGGCAATAACAGAATATGGAAAAGCTTACAAATCAGTATATCAATTTGGATAGTTTTGATTCTGGGATAAAACCTGAAACCAGACATATTTCACATGCCTCAGATTTCAGTTTAAACATTTTGTTCAGCTCAATGCCTGAACAGTGAATTAATCACTGAAATCCCTAGCAAACCAGCACAATAGAAATAACTCAGCAAGCAGTTTACAGAAAGATGCCAAATTCATTCAATTTGGCTCAGAACTCATCTCTTCACCTGTTCAGTGTATAATCTTTTAATGGTTTCTTGGCTGCTACGTATAGTCATCTGAGGCTCTCAGGAATATTTCATCCATTATATTGAATTTTAAAAAAAAAGAGAAAACAAGATGCACAGTATGGATTGAATTCTAAAATAAGAAAGAAAACAGGGGTTGGAGTTATCAAAAAAAATCCACAGGATTTTGACACCTATGTTTCATTAAAATTAATGTTAGTGTTAATTTAGATATATGTCAACACTAAATAGATGTCTCAACTGAGCATTGATAAGAGAGATTGCCAAACCCATTTGGGGGACAGGAACTTTTCATTTCATTATACTTTCACAATGTGCCTGACAGGGTTCACCCAGTCAACATGATATAGACACAAAAAGATGGAAAAATGTTGTTTTTGTTGTCATTGCTGCTTGAAAACTCTCTAGTGTCTATAGCTTAGTTCTTTGGACTGGACAGTTAGATTTACACTGAAATAGTTGCCACTGATTTAATTCCACTATACTTGTCCTACTTGATACTACATGTCTGAGTTAAAGCTGCCGCAACAATATTGCCTGTTTTGCAATTTCTTGCACAGCTCCTTTTTCTGTTGTCTATCTAGAAGTCTCATCTCAAAGGCCAACTGCTATAGGCCAGTAGCACTCAATATATTGGCCCCACGAGCCAGATGAATGACGCAGAGCCTGTCTGCATGCTGGATCAGATCCCAAGGGCCCTGGGGCTCCACACCAATCCCGCATGTTGTGAATGGGGCCCCAGGGCTCTATACCACCCCCTCTCAACCTTCCATACTAAGATTGAGGCTCAAGGGCTCTGCACCCTTTGTGCCTCAGCCTGTGCACTGGTATGAGGGCCCTGGGGCCCTGCACTACCCCCAGGCAGCCCCACATGCTTAGATCAGCTCTGCTACTGACCCGTGCACCTGCTCTAGCAGGTAGGGCCATGGCTTGCAGGGCTCCTTACAAACTTACAGGGAGCCCCACGGGCTGGATGACCCAGTGCCAGGGGCCAAATCTGGCCCCCAGGCTGGCTGTTGAGCACCCCTGCTATAGGCTATATTGCAATTAAACTTTAATGTCATATCAGAGGGAAGAGAAAACTACAGAACCCTGGTGTTGCCTCCTTCTAAGGGTTTCACTTCTGGTGTTGACAGCTTTGGGGGGCTTTTTTAGATTTGGTTTGGTTTGGCAGCTAAATTTGAAGTGGCAGGTAGCTTCCACCACTTCACCTGCAATTGGTGCATTACCAAGTGCTACTGGAGAAATCATCAATCAAAGAAATAACTCTTACAGAACAGTAGAGAGTCTGTGCTGGTTCCCACCCTGGAAACAAAAGTTAATTAAACATCCACTAGGGTTGTCTGTAGCAGTTATAAGAAAGACACTTCAGAGAAAACTAGGAAGAAAACGCAAGTAAATTGCAGAGATGGGCCTGAACCAAAATCCTGAATGTCAGCATTTCCCTGAACTTTGGAACACATGCATACTATTTACAGGACTGCCCGAGGTGCTCTGTTTGTAAGTTAAAGCTGCCCTCTCTTTTCCAAAGCCTTTGTGGAAGGTAGCAGGGCAAATAAAACCTGGCCTCTTTTGAAGGTTAAATCACCCTTGGATACAACAACCAGAGATATAACAAGGTAGCTGAGCACCTGGGGCAGCAGGACGCATAAGGGTACTGGGGACTTCCAACTACCACCAAGCTGCCAATGAGATTGTATGGTTGCAACAGTAGCTGACCTTCTTCCATTCCCCTCTTCCCCCACACCTAAATTGGTGGCCAGGGTTTCCGCCCCAGCCACCCCATCCTAGTTACACTACTACAGGCAACACAGCCAGTGCAGGCTGATGAACTGTGCATAGTCCCATATGTCAAAAAGGATGGTTCAAGCCCAGGACCTTGAATTAGGTTTTTACCCACTAAAACAAGAAAGCTCCTGCAAGAAAAAGTTGCATAAAATAGCTGTCATTTTGTTCTTCATATCTGATTCAAAATGTGTACTCCTTGCCATGCAGGTCTGGTCTTAAAGAGCCATTACACAGTTTGTTTCAGTTTTGAAGTGATATTAACTAAGTTGTGCAGAATTTGCCACTGAAAATGGTGGCCAGCTACAGATTTTATAAAGCAAATTTTAGAGCTGAAAAAAAATAGATACAGGTGAAATTATTTGTATGCCTTCCATGGGAAAAATCTTCAGAAACCAGAACCACTAAATTAACAAAGGGGACTATGATGTATATGCAGCTTTCTTCTCCCCCTTTGGAATGATACAACATTAAGATAAAAAGTTATGAAGAAGATGGTTCCTATGATATGTGGGATCATTTTTTTTATAATGTGTATTTAGTGCACACGAAAGGCAGATTCAGCACCCTGGAACCTGGAGTTTAAAAATTTTTTTTTTTTTTTTTTTTAAGGATCAGTATTAGCTTTCTGACATCACTGTACTGACATACTATAGAACAATCATGTGGGGAGACATGCCTTTCTGCAGCAGCTGTCAGTTCCATTCTGACATACCTCTTGAAAACAGAGGCGTGTAAGCCAATGATAACAATAGGAGCGCCAAGGTTGACATACCCCTGTCAGGTTCTTACAAAACCCTGGTTGTGAACCAGTCCCATTACCTAGCCAGCTAGTCTCCAGCACTAAGTTTATTTGGTTCTTTGAATGATTATGCCAGTTAGAACTTGATTAATAAAGTGCATTTGTCCTTTTAAATGACAGATTGCAACATTCAGTATTCTTACATCACTCTTTATTTATTACTTGAAGTATAAAAAAAAAAATCAAAATTTGGTGTACCTTTGTGTTGTACCCCTCTCCATAACTTTATTGTGGATTTATCACACTGCATGCTTCAAGATGCTTCGTGAGGGCCTTATCTACTCCTCTTACTGATGTTGAGCATTTCCATTAATTTTAATGGGACCACTTGTTCAATAAGATTTTACCCAATGTGAGTGAGGATGGTAGAATCAAGCCCTTAGTGAGATGGATGCCTTATTCCAAATATAATAATGCTCCTGCTAACCACATTTGCATTACAGGATTTTTTTTTTCACTCTCCCCCCATGCTAGTTTTTCAAGTGGATTTTAATTAACTCAGGTTTGTTTATTAAAGAATATTTTATTTGGCTTTTCCCAAGAGTTCCAGTAAATAATGGTGTGAGAGTTGCCTTTACTTATCACTTCTCCCAGGATATGCTTAAAAATGAAATTGCTAATCTTGAGATTAAATAAGGGACAGGCTTGTTTTGTTTTCAGGTTCTCCTATGGGGGAAGATGTTAACAAAATGGAACTTATTTTAAGAATGGTGATTTACTTCAGATGCTTAATTTTTGGAGGATTTTCAGTACTGATATTATATTTGATTATATCTTAATTCATAAAGTTCCCACAGATAGTTCCCTAGCTGCAAAAGATGTAATGAAAACATTTGTGGCCATCTCTTGCAAAAAGAATAAATATTAATGTTCTTAAATTTACTCTTGGATGTATACTTAATCCTTCACAGAAATGTATACAAATGTTTCACTGGCATTGAAAAAGTGAGTGCTCTTACTCTGATAAGAAAGGTGAAATACTGCACATCACTCTTCTGCAAACCAAGCTACCAGCTGATGGAATCTATCAATCACAAATTTAAAACAACAACAAAAACAGTACATTTGGTTTGCAAATCCTTGATTACTGAACTACACTGTTGATAGTAAATGACAATCATGTTTATGGAACAGAAATGACATACTATTTTTATCAACAGCAAAATAGCTTCAATAAAAAACAGCGCATTCAGCCTTGTGGTTTTGAAATCAAAAGTAAACATGCTTACCAGCTGTTTACTTCAGAATCCAAACAAACTATGCTAGGCTTTTTGAGCTTTTAACTCTTCTTGATGTCAGTCTGGGTTCAGGACTGGCAGGGGGAAGATGCCTCATTCGTAAGCATATCTCTATAATGGAGAGAGAATCAGTGATGGGTTATAGGCCCACCACAGGTTAAAAAGAATTTGAACTTGGCTACCAAATGGCCCAGCTTCAACAGGAAAAGTTAGCAATGCCCACATCTAGCTTCTTCTGTAGCCTGGAGGTTAGAGCACAGTCCTTGGAAAAGAGTGACTGGTTCAAATCTCTTCAAAGTAGAAGGCTCCCTAACCCAATTCTCCCACTTCCTGAGCCAGTGTTCCAACTACTGTGGTATTAGACAAAAGGTTGCCACCCAACACCATAATATGCTTAGATTCACAAATCATTAAGCAGTTATCCTCAAAATTAATGCTAGTCACTGTGAAACTCAAGTGAAGGAAGGGACTTAAGGGACAGCATGAGTCAGGTGCCACCTGAGAGGGACAGGAGGTCAGACAAATTCCTGAGTCTAGCTTATCCTGTTAGCTAGATCTAGGCACCTTTGGAGGCATGTACCAATCCCACCTGAATGACCCCTGGCACTTCCCATAGCCTCTTCCCTGATTGTATGGGAATCCTAGGTACCTCACTCAGTCAAACTGAATTGTCCCCTGGAGAAAGGAGCTTAATACTTTGTCACTGCAACACCTATGTGTAGAAACCCAAGGCACTGCACTGAAACCTGACTCAGATAAGCTACTCATTGCATACATTTTTGTCTTCTAGCCTCAAGATTTTCCAAGTAACTTTTTGACAGTTATCAATGGAGGTAGATTTTAGTGCAAACTCTCCCATAAATTTCAAGGAATTACACAAGATTGGCACAGTACATAATACTATATTGATGCTGGTCAAAAAATACAGAAACCCTGAAAAAGAAAAGGGAGGTACTGTCTGAGCACAGGACTGAGAGCTTTCACAGTAATTTCTTTCACAGCCTTGAACAAATTACCAAAACTCCTTGCTTTGGGCATCTATAAAATGGGGATATTAAAATTTAAGTTTGAAAGGTATCATGAATATTTATGCATATTGGTAAAATGCCTTGGAGATAAAAAGCATTATAGAAGGCCAAGCAGCTTCATTGTCACAAATGCACAGTGTAATCCCCTCATATATATAGAGGGTGGACTCCAGGAGATGGATGGCACCTGGAAATTGTAGGCAGCTACCATCCTAATTACTGTGCATGAGTCACTGACACTTTAGAGATACAATAATAATAGTTCTTGCTCACTGGGTGGTTGTGACACCAGCGTATATTTGTCAGAAATGGGCTAACAGGATATTTGTAAGAGAGGAACATTTGCAGTAAATCATCTGTTATTGACAGGTGATGCAGCCATGTCTTTTATATAATTAAACAGCATGCACCTGTCCATTATGCCCATAGTATTACCATAAAGTCTGCCTCTGGAAAAAAAAATAAAGACATTCAGTCAGAACTGAACCAGTAGAGAAACAAAAGGCAGAAACAAACCTTCAAAAGATCCAAAATCTTCATCTTTACAATGCTAATGAATAATATGAGAATACGTTATCTGTGATGCAGAAAATTACCTCCAAGTGAGCTAGATTTGGACAGTTTTCCAACTAATACAAATCATCCATACTAACATAAACCAAACTGTTGGTTTAAGAAAATCTGTCTATTCAAAAGTTCTCTGGATTACTGCTTTGAATTACTTTAGTTCTACAATTCAGGCCAGGTAGAGACATTACACTTTTACTAACATAAATGATCAAAAATCACTTTGTACAGAAGTTCAGCACACCGTCTCGTTTAAAAATGGCAGAATCCAGTCTAAGGGCAAATGTATGTTCTGTTAGCTACCAGTTTTAACTATGCCACTTACAGAAAACCATGTAACCTAGCTCAATTCCACCTCAGGCTTTTTGAATGTCTGTATCTAGCCGTAAGTTGCAAGAATTCTATTATCATATAGGCTGTGTGTAGATGAAACAAGAGGCATGTGTGCACAACACTTTAAAGTAGGCAAAAATATTTTGCACTGCTTTAATAGTGTCAGTGTTTGCATGCCTTGGCTGCGTCTTGCACATTCATTCCATTTGCTGTAGGAAATTTGGCAGTGTAATGCACCTTAAATGATGTGGTGTGTAGTGCACTAAAACTCCTTTGAGGGGTTTTAGTTTGTTGTCCCTACAGCCACGGAGTGAAGCACGGAGCTCCATGCAGCTCCATGGCTCTGCAGAAAGTCGTGCAGGCAGCCTAGTGGCAGCCCAAGACAACAGGTCCCACCCAAAAAAAGTGGCAAGCCTGATCTTCCCCCTCCACCCCCCAGAGCCTGCCTGCCTGAGCTGCACAGGAGCCTGGTGCTTCCCTCCATGGCTGCAGTGCCCCCCAGGACTGCTTGAGCTGGATGCCTGTGCAGCTCACCTCCCCTCCCTGCCAGAGAGGCAAGTAAGTCAGTGGGGTGTGTGCACAACACAGGGGTTTAATCAGCACTAAATTGAAGTGCTGTTTTTTAAAACCCACCACCTCAATTTAGGGCCCCCGTTTCATCTACACATGCCTTTAAGCCTCAACTCAGGATAAAATAGGGAGCTACAGGTTACTCACTTATACTTGGGACTGTGTGCGCCAATAAGAACATATATTGTTTTACCAGTTCTATTCAGATATTGCTTCATTCTAATATTTAGCATGTACCATATTTACTTGATTATAAGATGAGGTTATTTCTCCCAATCAGCATGGGGAAAAAAGCTCCTCATCTTACAATGACATACAAGAAAACCTTATTAAATACATTTCCTATCATTAAACCTGCAGAAGGATCATTATTGCTGGAGTACAGGCTGGGGATACAGGCCAACCTGAACACGCTTGCAAAATGGGCAGACCAAAACCTGATGGCATGCAGCATAGAGAAATGCAGGGTACTCCACCTTGAGAGAAAAAACCAGCATAATACTTATAGACTCGGTGATGCTATGCTCACTAGCACCATAACCAAAAGGGACCTGGGGGTCTTGATTGACCACAAGATGAACATGAGACCCTAATGTGATGCTGTGGCCAGCAAAGCAAACCAAACTCTGGCATGCATCTACCGATGCATCTTGAGCAAAACCAGGGACTTCATCATCTCACTTTACTTGGCCTTAGTGAGGCTGCAGCTAGAGTACTGCATCCAGTTTTGGGTGCCCCCCTTCAGGAGGGATGTGGATAAGCTTGAGAGAGTCCAGAGGAGAGCCACCCATATGATCAAAGGCCAAGAGAGCAAGCCTTACAAGGAGAGGCTGAGGGACATGGGACTCTTAAGCCTGGCAAAGAGAAGGCTCAGGGAGGACTTGGTGGCTGCCTATAAGTATAAGCAGGGTGTGAATCAGGATCAGGCCAATTGAGACTCAATATAGGAAAAAACTTCTTTACAGTCGGAGTGTCCAATGTCTGGAACAGACTACCCCCAGAGGTGGCAAAAGCACCTACTATGTACTCATTCAAAAGGCATTTGGATATTTATCTTGCTAAGATCATCTGCAGACTTCCTGCCTCTGGCAAGGGGGCTGGATTTGATGATCTCACAAGGTCCCTTTCATCCCCTAATGTCTATGAAATCTATGAAACTGTTGCCAAAAAAACATATGCTTAGCAATAGAAACCAACTAAGTTGATTACATGCAACCAACACTGACCATGGCTATAAAACACACAGTTTTTACTGGACAAATATAAGTTAATACAACCCATCTGAACAAACTAAGCAGTATTGCCCATTGTGTTCAGTCTCCCTCAGCGCTGACTCTTTTCCAGTCATGGTGAACCACAACACTGAATATATTTTGACTTCCCCTTCACTCCCATACCTGAGCTGCTCCTTTTTTCCTATATCCAATGATTCCCATTTCTTCACCAGCATTAAATTTCTGGCAAACCTCACCAAACAGTGCCCCAAATGTTCACCCAGAATCCCTCTGTTGACTCCCTCTCAGCTTGTCACATATGGTTAGTGTGGCCCCACCCTCCATGAGGTGGAGCCAGACCAGGCTGCCCTGTGCCTTATCTTCCTATAAATTTTTGGAGACTCCCAGCACTCATGACAAGAACACCCAGTTCAGTCATGAGTGGGGGCTACTTAGCACATGGCTCCTTTGTGGAGGGTGGGGGTGGGAAAGGGCGGTATTTGGAGTACATACACATACTATGGGGTCACCGTGTCTTGAAACACTGTAGACTACTGGGGCCCAGCCCAATGAACTGTATGCTAAATAAAGTTGTCTGGGAAAGCCTTTTTTTTTCCTCAACCTTTCCTCATAGATACTTTTTCCAAACTTTTCATGACTCTTGTTTCCCTTCTCTGGACACTCTCCAGTTTGTAACTGAGTATAGACAGGCACATGGTTTGAGTGCCAAAAATTTCTGGTGCCTCAAAGACAAGGCAAAAGGGGACAGTATGGTGTTCCAGCCCTCTGGATGGAGAACTATGCAGTCACAAACTCTCCAGCCAGGGGGCAATAGGGAGTTACTCCTTGGTTCCCCATGCTCCCAGGCAAGCCAAATGATTGGCAGCCCTGTCCTCTCCCCAGCCAGAGAAGGGAACAGGCTGTCAATGATCAGCTGGCAGCTGCTGAGAACTGCTTTCCTCACCCTGACTCATCCCTGAGCATTCCCCCCACCCCTTGCACTGCCCAGGGAGTCTTAGAATGAAGGATAGTGATGGCACTATTTGAACTGTCTTGGCAAGATCTGGGAGGTCACCATAGCTTGATTCACCACAGTTCAAGCTGCACAGGAATGCTCTCCTGAGGAGACCCAGGACCATGCTAGAGGTCCTAGTGGCACTGCTGCTTGAACTGTTCCAAGAACCATGGTGTTGAGCAAAAGGCAGGATTCCCTGACCAGGGCTCCCTGATACTGTTCAAGCAGCATTAGGAAGCTGCACTGCCCTTTAAACAGTACTGGGGAGACCCAAGGTTATTCAAAGTTTGGGAATCAACATTTCCACTTGAATAGTAGTGAGGCTCCCCAGGACTGTGCACTGGGTGGAGGAAATGTGTGCCAAAGCATGAATAGCCCTCTGGATGGAGAAGCATGAACAGCCCTGGCATAGTTCAGGCACAGAGAAAACCGGCTCCCTGCAGGATTCCCTGATAGCTCACAGATGAATACACCATCAGAAAGGCCAATGCTCTCCATCCCTCCCTCCCTTGGAGGTGTGGAGGGGAGAACAGAGGACTGTTCAAGGAACCCCAAATAACTGCATAGCCAATATGGGGGGAGAGGGGGCTAGAAAACTGAAGTCCTTGTTTGCAAGAGCTAACATTTTTAATGGAACAGGCACTTGATTCATGAAAAAACCCTTTAATGCCTTCTTCAGTGAAAAGGGAGTAACATATTTACTCACTGCTAAGACAAGGTTATTTGCCCATTTAATGTGGTGTGTGGGGGGAAGAACCTTCATCTTGGAATCAAATATGAGGTGATGAGGAGGTTTGCAGCTGCTATAACTCCAGCTCCAGCTCTAACTTTGGCTCTCGCTCTGGCTCCAGCATCAGGACCAGAGCTGCAACTCTTTCCTGCCCCACCACTTGTTGTACCCACATTGCCTGCCCCCCCCCCCAGCTCCCTGCTTATCCCACCTGCCACCTTTTCTCCCCATTTTGTCCCCCTGGAACCTCTACCTACCCTCTACCATTTACCTTTGCTCCTATGCCAGCACAGCCCATCCCTGTTCCAGTCTACGGTATGGAGCAAATGCTTGACCTGGCTTCTGACTAGCTCAGGAGCAGTGGCAGCAGCATGGAAGTTCTGTCTGGGCCCCGGAAATGGAGGACAGGGGTCCAAGGCTGCAGGGAGAAGGCAAAGGGCAGGAGCAGAAGTAGCAAGGGGGCCAGCATAGGGGCCTCCCCCCATCATCTGCCCCCTGCCACTCCCTGCAGCAGTAGGAGGGGGAATTTATGATGACTCTCCAATAATTAGATTATTTAAATGAAAAGATATAACAAATTTATAAATTTTTCATGTATAGAATCTAATTATTGGAGGGTAGTTTTAAATTCAGGATTCACATAAACACAGTATATCCTGGCACAGAATTAATGCTTGTTCATGACATTTACCTTTTCTAAAGTGTAGTACTCAAAAAAAAAACGGGCATACTACCATAGGTGAGACCTTACAAGCACAAAGTAGAGTAGAATAATTGTCTCTGGTCATGACCTCTTATTAATATACCCCAAAACCGGATTTTCTTTCTTTTTTTTTTTTCTTTTTTTTTGGGGGGGGGGCATCATTGCATATTGTATACTTGCATTTACTTGCTGATTCACTGTAATTCCCAGACTGGTTTCTGTCATAATGCTGCCTAGATAGAGACTCAGT
Source organism: Alligator mississippiensis (assembly GCF_030867095.1). Taxonomy (NCBI): domain Eukaryota; kingdom Metazoa; phylum Chordata; order Crocodylia; family Alligatoridae; genus Alligator; species Alligator mississippiensis. The sequence goes on from NC_081829.1 coordinate 53,639,586, forward strand.
TTTATGCGTGTGCATTTGATTTCTCTGTTCTCAGTGTAGCACTATATTTATCTCTATTTATTTCATTTTGCTATTCAGCAGGATCCTGGTTTTCTCTGATAGAAAAAGAAACCCAATTTTCAGATTAAAACAAGTAACCCAAAATATATATTTATAACTTGGCTGATGGACTAGAGAAATTCTAAATTTGGAGATGACATAAAGCTGGGGAAAGGGGGATTGCAAGTCTTTTGCAAGTCAGGATTTGAATTCAAAATGACCTTGTTGAATTAGAGAGAGTCTGATCAAGAGGGGCCCTGGTTTTCTGATTAAAAAAAAAATCCCCAATTTTCAGATTAAAAAAGGAACCCAAAATCCACACATTCCCATAATTAAAATGAAATGACACTAATATATATATATTGGATTTCCAGTATGCCAGAGCAGGCTCCGTGCACATGCATAGCAGGCCTTTGTCTGGGACAGTTCAGGCACACTGTCCCTTTAAGGCTGGGATCTTCTGATTGTTTTATCAGGCCCCAGGGGCTGCTAAACAATCTGCTCAGGTGTCCTTAACCAGGCTGGCAGAGACTGTTTCCCACTCCCTGCTTGTTAATCCCCATGGTAGCCTGCCCTGCAGGCTCATTTACTCCACCACTTTTCAGGGCTCTCCTCCTCATACTCTGCCCCCTGCCCCACTAAGGTATATCACTTGTACTGCTTCCACCTTATCCATTCATTCAGTTACCATTAATAGCCAAAGAGTTTAAGTGAAGCAGGTAAATCCTAGTTTTCCTAAGCCCGATTAACCAAAAATCAATTTATCTAGAAGTAATTTCTTATCTCATTTTCAAATTTCATATAGAATCCAAACTTCATTTATCAAAAACATCAGTTCTATAAATTTTCTATATCCTCCCAAACCTTAGTTAAAATGGAATTCAGCATTTCCCTTTCCCATGATTCTATTGCAAGTCTCTCAACATACACTATTTAGAGGCATGACAATTATGGTTTGTTTTTTTGAAGAGAAGTAAGCTGCAAGCTTTTGTGATTGTGAAGAAAACTTGAAAAACTTGACCCAAGCCTATAGTAGGAGCTGAAAAATCAGAAGACAAAAAGAATTCCAAATGGATTTATTTTTTAAATCTCATGATTATGAAGCCAATTTCCTAAATTTGGAGGTGAAGGAGACAATTCAATTTCTAATATTTAGGGTTAACAATTCTAATGTTAACCCACTTCTGAAAAATTGCCACATGTGCCACAACACTGCTGACTATAAATTCGTTTCCAATTGCAAAATTTTAAATAATGGATAAGCCTAAGAGTTGCAGATACCACAAAAGGCCACTGTTTAATCTTTCATCTAATTTTTATCACAATGAAAAGCTGCTTCAAACAGAATTCAGTGCAACTGTGTACAGAGTTTTTCAGGTAAAAATGCCATCAATCAGAGAATTAATTTGAAGAAAATCTTGAAATCCTTATTCCATACCTACTCTGTTATTACTTATGGAAATCCCATTGAAACCAAAATAATTATTTTATTAAATTAAAACAAAACCTTTTAGGACTGTCCACTATGAGAACTATAGAGATACAAAGGTTGTAACAAACCAGCCAACTTGCTAGTAGGGGCCAGTTATACCAGAAAGGAAGCTCAAATGTCCTGTTATCACAATCATTTTTAAGAGCAGGGGAAACATGACTGACACAATTTGAATCTAGAGTGTTGCCAGTTCTACCATGTGGTGTCTAACCCACACCACGTACAGACATTCCATTTCTCCTGGGAGAGTTGGTGTTCTCCTAGTAAAAACCATGAGTCTACAGATATTTCAGGATTTCTCTCTCAGAGCAAAAATGGCCATTAGAGGAGAAAAATAACCTGGGAACAACCAAGGTTAAATAGTTCCTAACAGAGTTTCTCCTGGGAGAGCAAATTTCTGAGAAGATGCAGCACAGTCCTCCAGCATCCGAACATGCTTTGCTCCCAGCTGTCTCCACAGGTTCAGGGAGACAGTGTCACCCAGGCTGGACTCTACCGCTCCAGCCAAGAAGGCAGTCCCTTCACAATCCTGTCATTGTGCTGCAGCCTGTATGCAGGAAGACAGCCTGTGAGGCAGTCTAGCTCAGCCAAATCAGGGCTGCCACATGCACTACTGTTATCTGTCACCAAGCTCGCAGAGCAAGCTGAGATGAATGCACAGGGACTCTCCCCCCTCCACCCCACCCAGTTGCTTAGCACTTAAATGCTTGTTGAAGGGTCTCCAGGTGAGTTTTTCTACCAGAAAAACAAACCTGTGAAAATTCTCCCAGATCATCTGAACATGTGTATGAAGCCTAAATGTTTACTCAAAATCTGAGAGTTTGATCTCTGGCAACATAAGGACATGAGTGGATACTGAAATGAATGTTTCATTTAACCCATTTGAAAAGTATTCTTGACTTCAGTTTTCTCAACCTTGTGATGCATTGTATCTGTGGGGAATAATACTCCATGATTAAAGATTAAAGGTTTATTTGGATTTAATTCTTTTATCCAAACTTTAAGAATGAAGAAAAGCTTGAGGTTAGGAAAAATCATTTACACAAGCATTCTGTTAAATATCAAGGGTATATGAAGTTCTGTCTTTTATAGACATAATTCTTCAATTTTACATTGATTTTAACTTAGCAACTTTAGAGATGACATTAGAGAAACAATATAAAAACCTGAGAAAACACAGAACCACACCACAAGCTGCAGATGTTTCAAAATGCTGAACAGCTTTGGGGTTGAGAAAACCTCTTTATTAATGTTATTTAGTACCACCATTTAATTATGAGCAAGCCTTCTCCTCAGACTTTTTCTTTACATGGTGCTAGTTCATATAGAGAGAGATCAAAACTCTTTCATCTAACAATTGGGTTCCACACCAGAAGGGGATTCCAAACCAAAGGAAGATCACTTAATTCTCAGATCATTTTAGATGAAAGTAGATTCCATTGCTACAAAGCATGCTGAAATTTTATCCTTGACCTTAATCACAAACTTGTGTGGAAATCAGTTTCTGCCATGAAGTATTCGGCAAAGTGAAATGGATGTAATTTTCACAGGTCTCTACAGAGCTCTGCAGAACTCTGTTAAGTCACTTTACACCCTTTGTTGTTTTTATTCTTGTGTCACAAGCCTACTATTGAACTGATTTGAGAAAGATGTTAAAAATGTTGTTAGATACTTCCTCTTAATCAGCTGATTCTTACTCTGTTTGTGCCAGAACTAATGCAGTAGTGATGGCAATAGCTCTGAATACCTAAAGTATCAGTATATTCCTCTGTGTTAAACTCAGTAATTCAGGGCCACTAGCTAGGTCTGAATAGTGTGGTCAGAAAGAGTCTCTGTTTTAGGATTATATTTAAAAAGTTATTTCCTTGCTCACACTGTTTCTCTTTCAAACTGTGGCTGTTCTGTTGCTGGCTATATCTATATTCTGCTGAAGCAGTAATGTACTATTGTCCGTGTGCTAGATTTCTATAGTAGGACTTAAACAAGAATTTCCAGCTTGCTTTCACTTAACTCTTAATACAGGCCCCATATTTTCTAAAATTCACTCCCTCAAAGCACGGGTGGAATATAATGAGCTACTGATCTTTTTCATTCAATCTTAGAGCATATGCATGCTGACACATGTATACAGTGTCACCTCCCAAAGAAAGGATGTCCAATTTCTGAATGTTAGGGGCCACAGGACCCCCAGCCACATAGTGTGGGCCAGCCCTCGCTCCCCAGGTGACATGCTGCATGGACCATGTGCCAAGTCATGTGAAACCTCCCTGCACCTTCCTACATTGTGTGAGCCTCCCTCCTCCAACCCCCTCTCCTTGTCACATGGGCCCCCATTGCACTGGGCAGCCCCGCTACTGGGCCTGCTATGGCAAAATGCTCCAGGGTTGGGGGAGCAACATTTCACTCTCACCACTCACTCCTCACCCCCAACAGACATTGCTGGGTGTGGGACTGCACTGTTGGGCTCCTATATCTGGGAAGCCTGGGGCTGCCCCTGTCATGGAAAAGATTCCCAGAGGTGTGTGGGAAGAGGTCTGGCATCCCCCTCATAGTTGGGACCTGGGGCTAGTGCCCTGCTCACCCCTCCATCCCTCCCTCTCCCCAGTTATGTTCCTGTCTTTAGGTACTAACATCCTTTTGTAAATTTTGCTCTATACTTTAAAGATTAAATATGATGACTCATGGAAATAGGTGATTACCTACTTAGGCAAAAATTAATGCAGAGGTCGATTTGAACTGACTTTTTGTTTTGCTATCCAGCTGCATTATGATTTTATAGCTAAAGTTTGAGATCCATATAAACTTGACATAATACTGCAAAGACTCCCACATACCATGCATGAAAAATATGCCAATTCATTAAAATAATCCTATCTTCCAAATTAAATTTGAAAGTTACAGCTAGTGTTTAACTAGAGCACTATCAGAAGCACAACTTTGGTGCAGAGGAAATGCAGATATAAAATGTAATGTTCATCAAACTGAAATATTGATATTACTGAATCAGGCCAACCAGGTCCTATACCTACATTCCCATAGAGCACTGCAAATACTCCAGGGTCCCGACCTCCAATATTGCTACTGTGCCTTTCCTCAGGCTGCCTCTCTGGTGAATCTGAACTGTATAATTCATTTTGAATAAAAGTTATTGGAACTGGCAAAACCTCTCAATACTGCAGTTTATTTTTCAGGGGGAAGGGGTGAAGTTAAAGTGGAAAGAAAGCTAAGGACATTTAGGCTCCTCTAGTTTTCCCAGACTACACTTTAAGCCACCTTGATGCTTATCCAGTTTTACAGGCCACAGGATGATGGACTGGTTCCTGACAGAATATATAAAAAGCACTGCTTTGACTTGCATCCCCCTTGGCCGCAGTGGTGAATAGGGGTAGTTTGGCACTCAGGAAACGTTTCTTGCACTGGAAAGTTCTCCCACTCTGAGGGCTTTTCATTGGCAAAGGGGAATTTTATGGGAGAAGAATCTGCTGGGTTTATTGCCAGTTCAAACTTCTGGAGTAAAACAATGCAGCCAGAGCATAGCAGAATGTGGTCTTCAATTTTAAAAAGCATTTTAACTTTTTAATTAAGTGAAAATGTCTGACAAGACAGCTTTATCAGACTCTTGTCTCCTAGGTAATTCAATTCCCTAGTTACAGAATTAATTTTTGATCAAGGCATCAGGCTCTGTAGCTGATGGAGATCATATGAATAAAATGCACCTCCTTTAAGGTCTTTCCAAATTTTAAAAGATACAGTATCTTAGCTATATCCTGAACTCAGTTACACTAGGGTACATGAAAATAACTCTACCGAAATTAAAAGAGGTAGCTCAGATGTAAATGAGATCAGATTCTGACCTACACTAGTGGTAAATTTTAGAAGGCAAGAGCCTTAGAAAAAACAGTATTGGGTAAAACACATTCTTTTCCGGGTTTTGTACAAGATTAGTAATGCCTCCAATGTTGTCAATTTTATCTACTCTGTTAAATTTTTAGCACAGCTTTATTTGAGAGCTTCCAGAAACAGCCTTAATTAGAGCATCAGTCCATCAGTTTTGTATGCTACCACTGATCTTGCTTTCACTCTATTTTTCCCTGCCTGATAATGGAAATCTATATAGCAGTGTTAATTAAAAGGCATTGAAGGTCACCTGATTAGCAGTACCTTCTTTACAGAATTGACTGGAATTTACCAGTCACTCACTGCTCTGTCAACATTAATTCAATGTAGGTTTACTTACCATGCTAACAAGTTAAATTACTGTTTTTCATAATAAAATAAATAGTTTTTAAAATATATATCTAGAATTAAACAAATATCTTACAGGGTTCCTTCTTAACAGCATCTTAAAATAAAAAGCTACAGCTTGGGCATGACACTACACTTGGCAGGGGCGACATGTAGGGGGTGCATGTGCACCCCCTGCGCATGGCAGTATACCCCCTACAGAAAGGGGCCACCAACAGGGTCGGTGGTGCCTGTGGGCAGTTGCCGCTTGCCATCCAGCCGCTGGTCCATGATCGCCCCTGGCCGCCCCCGACGCTGCCAGTGCTGCCTGCAGGTGGTCACCAACCTGTGGTTGGCACTTGCCACCCCACTCCCCACCTGATGACAGTGCCAGCAGCATCTGCAGGAGCTCCCCGCTCACTGCAGCCAGGCTCCTGCTACCGCCACCACTCCTGACACAGCCAGCGCAGCTGTGTCCCCCCAGCTGCAAGGGGCACGCACCATTCATGACACTTGGATAAATATAAGTAGATCAATTCTTATGAATGCTGGTTAACAGTTTGGAGCCAATGAAGAACAGCTTCTTTTACTTCTACAGAGTTTTCTCTTTTTATACTAGCATAGAATTTGGCATTGGACCAAACACTTCTCAGAATTTTGGTTGGGGCATGAACAGGAAGTTGTGGGGCTTGAGGATCATGGAAAGAAATGATCAGTAAAGAAACTTACCTGCAGTGATTTTAAAATCCACCCTCATCCAGCTCCTACTGTATTAACAAGTTCCATCCTCTGACTGCTGTCAAATTCCATACTACTTCAGAAACAAAGCAGCAAAAGAGAGGAGAGATATGATGAGGCTGAAGGCAGAAAGAAACTGCCAAGATGCCATCAGTGGAAATGTTTCTGAATAGAGAGTACGAAAAAATGGAACAGATGCCTAAAACAAGTACAAAATTGAGTTCATCTCCCAGATCGGTAGCAGAACTAAGGGAAGAGGCTGAGACAGGGAGTCGTGTTAGAAAGGAAAGGGAATAAGAAGTAAAAAACTGGAGCTATAAGGGGCATACGTATCTCTTGAAAATATACACACCATGGAGACATCAATTCTGCCAGATCAAAAATCATTTTAATTCCTGGAATTCCCCGCTAAAGTCACTGTAATAGGGAACCCCCTACCCCTATTACATATAAAGAGGGCCCTGTATCTTTAAGGATGCCAGCTCAGGATGAAGGTCACACTTCCCCCATGGATTATGTATGAGACCTGACCACAGGATACAGACAGGGAGAGAGAAAATAGTGTACAGGTAGCAGCTCTGGTCAGCTGCAGAACCACAAGCAGGTAAGCCCTGAAAGCAAGCCAGGTTCAAAGGAGACTGCTGTGTAGGTGGGCCAGGCCTGAGAAACTATGGAGAGAGTGAGCCAAGACCCAGGGACCATGGTATAGGCAAGCCATGAAATGTTTAATTACTTTTCCAAAGATCCTAAATAATAATATATACTCAAAATGTGATCAGACTGTAGGAGTTTGCTCTTGAAATGTAACACTTCTCTCTTGTGCTTCATTGGTTAAGTACTCTACTATACTTAAGAGTGTATTACAAGTGAAATCCTTACATAAGGGCAAAATATCCCACAGCTTGATCATGTCATTTCTATTAAGCTCACTTAAAATTAGCTCCTATTAAAAGCATCTGTTTTCCTCTAATTTGCTTTCAGATTGTTACCTACTGTGATCTGAAACACAACTGAAGTACATTATGCTGTAAGATTTATAGCCATATATCTAGAAATACATTAGATTTTAATTATAGGTCTTATTTTGCTAAACACCAAACCACATCTTGAAGTAGATATGCTACTTCACTAACCCACAGATAATAGAATCCTCAAAACATGCATATCCACTCAGCTGAGATTAATTTAATAGAATATAACTATATCATGTGTTCCAGATGAGTGACACAGATTCAGTCCAAGGCATGGATCATGCACAGGGTTGGTTTGTGGGGCTGGTCCATGGGTGTCATCCAGTGAACTGACCCAACCTAATTCACCCAGATCTGGCCACACACCAGCCCGCCCCACATGCCTGGATCCAGCCAAACACTGGCACAATCTAAAACACAGGGCCATGTTATCCAGCCTGTGAGGCTCCCCACAGGTTGGGAAATTTGGAAACATTGTCCCCACTATCCCACTACCAAATTTCCAGACCTTTCGGGAGGCCCATGGACCACATAACACAGCTCTATGGGCCAGGCATTGAGCATCCCCTGTTCTAGAATTAGAAGCCAAGGTCCTTGTTTTAATAGGATATGTGAATAGGAATGCAGCTTGGATAAAATAAAAACAATCTGCTCTCTCGGAGAAAAATCACCCATATACTTGTTTTTAGAACTGAACCTTTGTTGTTTTTTCACTTACAATTTCCATAATGGAAACAAGGTGCAACAAACTACTGTGTAAAAGGCTGTTCTTGTGATCCTTCCATGCTCTCCAAAAGGAATTAATGTAGAATAAAACCCACTGTTCCCCAGTGCAGAAGAAAAGAGGGTGGGCTGCCTGTCTACTCCCTTCAAAAGTCATAGAAAGGAAGGAGACACATACTCAGGCTTATAAAGAGGTAGAGAGAGAGAGAGAGAGAGAGAGAGATGGTGCTAGTCAGGTATGATGAGTCTAAACAGGACAGTGACTGTGTCAATTTTTTTGTCATCCGTTGCTTACAGAATGGCAAATTAAAATAAAGCTGCACAGTACTATAGGAGATAAAATGATTTTTTAGCCTTGTTGTAAGTTGTGGCTTAAAAAAGGGATGTCTAAGAGTGCTTGACGGATCAGGGCCTGGAACAAGAAGGTGTGCTAGGTGATGATGACTACTGTTAAATGGCAAGAGGAGTTGGTTCCCTCCTCTTGTTATGGATCTGTTATAATAGAGATTTGGTAAATAGAAGCCAGCTTGAAGCTAAGTCCTGCACGGAGTTGTTCTTTTACTGGGTGAAGAATGGGAAAGAACGGAGAGATCAATAAGGGAAATAAGTCAACTACTGGTTCGTGGGGGGGGGGGGTTGGGGGGTGCTATTTTGTTTTTCTTAAAGCAGATGGACCCACAGGCCACCTCATATCGTATTTTGATTAAGTGGCAAGGGGTCAATCCTAGCAATATGAAGTCAGGGCAGGAGGCAAAAAGATGCTTATTTAGAAATCTGGTGGACATTTTTGGAATTTACTAAAAAAGAATCTTCTCCTGCCTCCAAACCAGAAAATCCAAGAACCTTTTTTGAATACTGAAGTGCAAGTTCTGTGTGAGAAACCTTGAGAATAAATTTAAAATACATTTAAAAATTAAGAGTAGAAATGAGAAAAAGATAATGAGATTTGTGCTATGCCGAGTTACAGGGAAAAGGAGGGGGGAAACAGTAATAATGCGGTTTATTATTGTACACAGGTGAAGAAAAACAAGGGCTTGGCACTGACAGAAACCTTAAGGACATGTTGGAGACTGGGGGCAGGAGAAGAAGGGAATACAAGATTTCTATGGACATTGATTTGGATTATGGCAGCACTGTTGATAGATTAACGTGTCTTTGTGTATGTTTTGGGAAACTGGATATGCTCATAAATATTAAATCTGTTATTTTATGGGTCAGATTCAGTAATAAAGTTTTTTTTTAATCTCAGCAGGGTCACCTGCAAACTTTAGCTTCTGAATATTTGGGTACTGATCGGAAGCAAACTTGGAAGCTTTGTATGGAAACTAAACTAAACTACAATTTGATCTCTTGTTTATAATATCCTCTAAGGATTAATGGAAAGAGTCCAAATCCCTACAGCAAATGAAGAATATAATCAGATTTCCCAGCTAAGTCATTAGACCGCTGTATTTCACAAGTACATATGTAGATGTGAAACTACTTTATAGAAAGTGTTTTAAAAGGTACATACTTTTTATATGTATATACATTTATCCAGAGTGGTTTATACAATATATGTAAAGAGTTATTTTATCTAAGTGTAAGTGCATTCAACTTGATCACATAGATTTTCTCAACTCTGGAGTCTGTTGTAACTGCCTCAGAACCACGTCTTTTCCCTGTTCTGTAGAGACTAGCCTGAGCACTATGAAAGAAGTGTGTGCCTATTAAATCCTGTGCCTTAAGTAAACCCTACAAAACTGATGCCAGCTGGGATGATTTAAAAAAAATATGAACTAGAAATGGGACTGAAACCACTGACAAGAGGAACTGTTTTCCCCCATAATATTTGCTGCAAGCAAGAATGGCTTTCAAAACCACAAAAAATACTCTGGAAACAGAGGGGTGGAGGTAATGTTCAACACATTTGCAGTAGAAAAGAAAAATGTTATGAATAGATAATTCTATTTATTTAAGAGAAATAATGACACTTAGTAAATTATTTTCAAACTGGTTCTTAAATTCAGGCTGCTGCAGAAATGCTTCATTTACTCAGAACAAGAATGAGAATTTCACACTTGGGACTAAATTCAGGCTATTTTGCTACTGACTTTACAGGCTTTCCTTTCTAAGTTATATCACAAAAGACTGTCATTATGACAACCCTTCCATCAACTTGTCCTCCTCCAAATTACTCTTTCAAACTTACCTTGTCATGATGCCTCCAAATATTTGACAATGGCTAAACAGTTGGCATGCTGTGAATGCTACCTATTATGCCAGTTACAATTATTACCTTGTGTTCTGTTCATCTGATTGATATATCCTCCTGTTCTTTGTCATATGCTTAGATTTTAAGCTCTGTGTGGTAACAGACTGTCTTTTCACACTCCGTGTGTTTACAGTCTCTGGCACTAAAGGGCTTTGATTCCCAATTGTGGTTCAGTATCAATACAAATAAATAAATCAATAATCACCAAATCTGTCACTGCATGTCTTAAAGTAGAATGGGGACACACCCTTGCATTTTGTCCACCCAAAACACAATCTAGTTCCAGTCTACTTCTCTACAAAAGGTGTTACGAATTGGAAAGAAAAGGATTTAGTAAAGGACCAATGATAAATAGAATCTCATTTTTGGCTTGTCTAGGGAGGTAGCTTTGGCTATCATTCCTAATTAAACCAAAATTAAGTTCAGAGACAAACATGTTAATACAAGTTGATTTACCATCTGCTCATTCAGTCAAAATAATTAAAGTTTAGAGGGTTACTTCTCAAGGGGACTTATTTTTAATTTTCCAACTTTGTTTTTACCCATCAAATGATGTTTCTACAAACACTGCTAAAAGTTTACCCATCAATTTGGCCATGTCACTCTCCACTAGATCCTCTTCCTCACCACATTCAAATTCAAATTTCTTATTCATTTTTTAATTCCTACATAAATCTACTTCTTCAAATTTCTCCATCACTGTTGTTTCTCTTTTTGTGTTTTCCACCTTCTGCTTTCCTACAATGTCAGTCAGAGTACAGCACTTTCACGTAATATAGACCTCATCTATCTGTACTTCACAAAAACAATTGGCATAGTGCCACATAGGAAATTATTAGTTAAGATAGAGAAGGTAAGGATAAACACAAGAACTAGATGAAAGGTACAGAACTGGCAGAACAGGGGGAAATGATGCCTTAACTTGAAATGGGAAAGTATCAGCCTGAAAGGAGGTTACTTAGAGAGCCTGGTGGATTGATCTTAGCATGGATCTTAATTAATATTTTCCTTTCCAGTACAAAAAGGATAGATATATGTTAAAGAAATTTACTGACAATACACATCTGGGGATATCTTCAATACAGAGCAGAATCAGAATTATCATACCAGAAAAGTAACCAATGAAGTTGAGGATAGCACAGCTGATCCGACTGAATAGCAGGTACAGACGTTGCCTGAGGCTGTTGTCCTGCAGGACCAGGTCCCTGCTGATCCCAGGGTTTCAGGGGCCCAATCCTGTAGGACAACAGCCCCAGGTGCCTGTCCCTGACCTGGAGTGTGTATCTGCAAGCACAGAACAGGGAATCTCATGGGGTTCACTTGCTCTGCAGTGTGAAATATGTGCCCCAGAATCATTTGCCCTGGGAGGCTGGAGAATATGGAGAGACCCAGGCTGCAAGGACTGAGAGATAGCTGAACAGATGTCTGGTGCGATAAAGCAGCACAAACTGTTAATATGAACTGTCATGCTCACATTTTTGGGCATTTGGGACCTGACAAGGGGTAAGGACATCTGTCCATTCATGTTTTGTGCCACCATAAAAATATTTCTGGCACAAAAAGGGCAACATCCAGTTGCAGCCCAATAGAAAAAAAAAGAGGAAATTAAACTGTCCATAGCACAAGCTCATAACAGCATCTACCAAAACCTAAGGGATCCTCAGCTGGCAAGAAAGTGACCTGGGTGTATTAGTTAATCCCAGTGTGACTGTGAGCCATCTACAAGTTTAACAAGCAGAGTTGGAGCCCTGGCAAACCTTGGGGGAGAGTCGGGGTGTGGCTTCAAGAGCTGGATTGGCAGCAGGCACAGCAGTCTTACCCATGCCAGGAACTCCCTGGGTGAGCTGTTACTGCTGCTACCAAATGCTCTGCTTGCACCAGCTGTTGCTCTTAAAGCAGCAGTAGCAGCAGCCAGGCACTGCTTTGGAGTACCCAACTTGGGTACGCCATGGGGCTGCTCTTGCTGCCAGAGCATAGACTTCAAGGTGTGGGGTATTCCAGCACCCCTCCTAACTTGGTACCCCTCTCACCCACCCCTAGTTGTGCTACTGAAGCCATTAATGTGATATGGCTGTGAAAAAGATAAACACAATGTTAAGATGAATCTGACAAGTAGTAGGGATAGGGAAGCATTAATGCTAGCCTACACATCTCTGGCCAGACTTTCTGTAGAACACTGAATACATTCCATCTTCACCTATCCATATATCCTCCAGAAAGACTAATTCAAACTGGAAAAGGTGCACAGAGATGTAATTAAGATGATTAGGAAAATAGACAGCATATTTTATGAGAGGAGACCACAGGTATGCCTAAACTAAACATTTACAGAACAAGGCAGTGCCATGCTGAGAGACACCATGCTTGACCTACAGTGTTACTTCCTAGACCAGAAGTTGCATAGCTGCCTCTTGTCTGCCTGCAGCGCTGCAGTCAGGCGGTACACTATTTCCTGTTCACAAAGTAGCGTATGCAGACTAAACATGATGCGTCTCAGCATGATACTGCCTCACACTAACTAAGCAGCATCAATATACCTTAAATGAGCTTGGTTTCCTTAGTGTAGCAAAGCAAAGGCTGAAAAGGAATACAATTACTTTGTATAAATATATTGGAGGGTGAACAGCAGGGAGGGAAGAGAGTTATTTAAGATACATTTGCAAAAGAACATATCTACCATGACCCTTACAAGTTCCTTACAGGAAATCCATTGGCTAATTATAACAAAGGCATTAATGATATGTTTTTAAAAGCTATATCAACAAATGACCAATCATCACCCTGACCACATTACTTGCACTTCTATACTTTTCTCTTTCCTTTATCTGCTTTAGAGTGTAATTTCTTCGGCAAGACTCTGCAAATTCAACAGAAGGCAGAGCACATATGAGATCATAGGTGCTGCCAGTAAAAATCATAATAACTGAATAGTATATGGTCTGAATTCCTTCAGCCTGACAGCATGAGTTTGATAGCCTGCTCCTAAAATCCAGTGGTTTGCAAAGATTCTCTCACAGAAACATTGAAGTGTCACAGATTCATTACTGTAGAGTTGTCCCTTGCTGCTTCTGTATCTACCCAGACTCCACAGGACTACAGAAAAGTGGAACTGTGTTCTGCATTAGGTCAATAGGTTAGGGTTTGAAGACAAAGTTCCAGACTATGCTCCAGGAACTACTTCAACTGGATTTTGGAGTATGAAGGAAATGCAGGACATGGAGGGGAAAAGGGACAGCCCCAGCAGAGTCTGCTGAGTTGCCAGCTCCCGCAGGCAACACAGATGACACTGTAGCTACCACCCCCACTCTCCCCAAGACCAAATGCAAAGTGTTTGTCATGGGAGACTCCATCCTCAGGGGGACTGAGGGGGTAATCTGCGGCCCTGACCCCTTAGCCTGGGAAGTTTGCTGCTTCCTGGGAGCCAGAATCTGAGACATTGCGGAGAAGATCCCTAAACTCCTCCAGCCCACTGACCACTACCCTATGCTCCTCATCCACGTGGGCACCAATGACATGGCTCGGAGTGCTCCCAGCCTGATCATGAGGTGCTACAGGGATTTGGGTGCAGGGCTTAAAGGTCTGGGGGCGCAGGTGGTGTTTTCTTCGATCCTCCCAGTCTCAAGCTATGGGTTGAGGAGGAAGAGAAGGATCCAGGTAGTCAACCAAAGACTGTGGCGCTGCTGTCGTCGGCAAGGCTTTGGCTTCCATGACCACAGTCTGCTCTGTAACCCGGGTGATACTCCAAGAGGTACCCCCTCTCCAATTGAAGGGATCAAAGCAGGTGCACAAGTGCTGTGGGAGGTGTAGGGACTCTCCTCCCCATATAGAGCAGAGCCAGACCACCAATGGGGACTTAAACATATACCTTTTAATGAGGGAACAATACTGGGAAATAACAGGCATAAATCAGGGGGTATAGTAGACACCACAATGCCCCAAGGGGGCAGGATTCAACAAGGGTTAGACACTTACAATCATTGACAAAAGACAGGGTTAACAAAACATAAAACACAAACAGCAGAGCAAACAATACTGGTTGGGGAAATATAAAAAGGCACAAAATACAAAATGTTAAGGAAATATAGGGCCTAGGTACTCAGAGCAGGAGAGAGCACAATGACCCCTTTCCACTGCAAGAAGACTTTCTTCTTGTTAGCTCACTCAGCCCAAGTCACCCCAGCTGAGACCTGAGCTCAGATCTTCTATGTGATAGGCAGAAATGCTGCCACACAGCCACCACTGGTCACACTGCTCCAAACTGCTAGGGGTCTTGACCTTCCCGGGGCCCCAGACTCATGTCGAGCTGCCTGGCCTCTGATTGGAGGAGATGGAAGCCAAGCAAGAAACCTCTCAGGTTGCTGCTCAGATCCTTGCTGGAGTGGGGGAGCCTCTCCTGCTGGCCACAGCCTCTTGTAGGGGATCCTGGAGCTCAGCAGGAGCCTCTCCTGCCGGCTGCACGCCGTGCTGCTAAGGGTCCAACTGCTGCCTGCAGGTCCCGCTCCTTCAGGCTTTTCTGGGGCAACTGCTCCTGCTCCCTGGCTCAGCTCTTGCCAGCTCGTTGAAGCTCCTTCCTCATGGTCCCTCGCTGGTCTCTCCTGAGCCAGCCGTGCTGCCTCTTTTATCCCCCTCCAGGTGACCCAAGGGGCCAATCAGGGGACATGGAGGGTGAGTCTCTGGGGCCTGATTGGTGAGGAAAGGGAATCCCAAGTCCTCCAATTTTCTTTTGCCCTTTCAAAACCCCTGGGCTAGGTCACTGCCAGCCAGCCCGTCACAGCTCTTTGGAGAGAGAGGCAGTGAGCTGCTGGGAAGGGACAGCTTCCACCTCTTTCTGCTGGGGAGGAGGCTCTTCTCAGCCACACTGGCTCACCTGCTCCACCAGGCTTTAAACTAAGCTCACCAGGGGGTTGGGGGGACTACTGCCACTGCTGGCCTGCTGAGCAACCCTTACAAAGCCAGCAGGCCAAGGCACTTAAGGGATCCCACCCCAGTCCCAGGCCTAGAACAAAATGTAGGCAAGGCAAGGGCCCCCAAGGGGACACTTGAGTACCTATACGCAAACGCCAGGAACTTGAGGAATAAACAGGAAGAACTTGTTCTCCTGCTAAATGCAAATAACTATGATGTCATAGGGATAACGGAGACCTGGTGAGACTCCACCCATGACTGGGACACAGGTATAGATGGCTATACCCTGTACAGGAGGGATCTAGTGGACAAAAGGGGCTGGGGCATAGCTCTCTATGTCAAGGAAAGCTACGCATCCTTGCAAGCCAACATTGGCACCCACAGTGGACGACTTGAGACCCTCTGGGTTAAAGTCTGTGGGGAACATGGCACAGGGGATACTATGGTGGGAGTCTACTACAGACCCCCTACATAGGGTCAAGACCTTGACCAAGAGTTCACCAGGGAATGTATGGTTGTCATGGGAGACTTTAACTACCCAGACATCTCGTGGGAGGAGTGCTCATCCAAATCCGAGCAGTCACAAAGCTTTCTCTCATGCATGGATGACCTCTATCTGACACAGGAAGTCTACGGGCCGATAAGAGGTAAAGTGCTGCTTGACCTCGTACCGGCAACCGGGCATGACCTAATCAGCAACCTAACAATTGAAGGGAAGCTGGGTGACAGTGACCACGAGCTGATTACCTTCACCATCTGCCGTAAGGCTGGCAAGTCAGTCAGCAATACAGAAGTCCTTGACTTCAGGAAAGCTGACTCTGACAATCTCAGGAGGCTTGTCAGAGAGGCCCTAAAGGGCCACAACCAAAAGAAGAGGAGAGTTCAGGACGAGTGATTGCTTCTCAAGGGAGCAAACCTGGATGCACAAGCAAAGTCCATCCCATCTCAGAGGAAAGGCAGCAAAAGGGCACAGAAGCCCCCTTGGCTCTCCTGGGAACTGGCGGACCTCCTGCATCTTAAAAGAAAGACCTACAAGGATGGAGGACTGGAGCTACCACCAAGGAGAAATACTCTGCTCTGGTCCAGACCTGCAGAGAGCAAACCAGGAAAGCCAAGGCTGCAATGGAACTCCAGATAGCTACAAATATCAAGGACAATAAAAAGTCCTTTTTTAGATATGTGGGGAGCCAGAGGAAAAGCAAGGGCAACATTGGACCCCTGCTAAACCAGATGGGACAACTGACAACTGATGCCCAGGAAGAAGCGAACTTGCTAAATGGGTACTTTGCGTCAGTTTGCGAGGGAGATTCCTTACCCTCCATCAAAGCTGACCTCACGAAGAAACACCCTGACAGGTGGATACTAAGTCAGCTGGCCCTGACGGGCTACACCCAAGGGTACTCAAGGAGCTGGCAAGCATCATAGCTCAGCCCCTGGCATGGATCTTTGAGAGCTCTTGGTGCTCTGGTGAAGTGCCTAAAGATTAGCTGCGATAATATAGTTTGGGATGGTCCTATTTTGATCACTGAGTTGGACTATATGACCTCCTGAGGTCCCTTCCAACCCTAATTTTCTATGATTCTATGTCTTGGGAAGTCTGCTGCTTGCTCACAGCCTGTATCCAAGATGTCATAGAGAGATTACCAAGACTCGTCCATCTCTCTGACTGCTACCCCATGTTGCTCATCCATGTGGGCACCAATGATACTGCCAGGGGAGACCCTGAGCACATCAAAAGTGACTACAGGGCTCTGGGTGCAAGGGTGAAGGGGATGGAGGGCTCAGGTGGTATTCACCTAAATACTTCCAGTCATGGGAAAGAGTCCAGACAGGAGCAGGCACATCCTGCAGATTCACAGATTGTTAGGGGCTGGAAGGGACCTTGCAGATCATTGGGTCCAGCACCCCCCCAACTCTAGGCAGGAAGACAACTGGGGTCAAGTGACCCCAGCACGGTGACTGTCCAGTCTCCTCTTGAAAGCCTCCAGGGTAGGTGACTGTGCCACCTCTGGAAGGAGTTTATTCCAGTCTGGACACCCTGACTGCAAAGGAGTTTTTCCAGATATTAAGACTGAAGTGACCTTCCAGGAGTTTGTATCCATTGGTCCTGGTCTTCCCTGGGGGTGCCCTAGTGAACAGTTGTTCACCAAGCTCCTGATGTACTCCTCTGATATAGCAGTAAGCTGCTATCAAGTCCCCTCTCAACCTTCTCTTCTTTAGGCTAAAGAGGCCCAGGTCCCTCAGCCTTTCCTTGTATGGCTTGCCTTGCAAGTCCCTGATCATACAGGTTCTTTTCTGGGCCCTCTCAAATTTTTCTGTGCCCTTAATGAAGTGCAACACTCAGAACTGGATGCTGTGCTCCAACTGCGGTCCCACCAGTGCTGAGTACAGCGGAAGAATCACTTCCTTAGTTTTACATGAGATGCATCAGCCGTGGTGCAAGTCAAGCGCACTAAGCCTATAGGTACGTTGAGGGCTGTTTGCCCCCAGATAGAGCACCTTACACTTGGAAGCATTAAACTTCATCTGGTTCTAATCTGCCCAGCTCTCGAGCCTGTCCAAGTCTACCTGTATCATCTGGCGTGACCACACTGCCCCATATCTTGGTGTTGTCCGTGAACTTGGCCAGTGAGCTTTTTACTCCCCGATCCAAATCATTGATAAAGATGTTGAAAAGCAACAGTCCAAGCCCGGGCCCCTGAGGGATACCACTGGCCATTTCATGCCTACATGACACAGATCCATTCATGAGACTCTCCGGGCCCTACCGTGTAGCCAGTTTCCCACCCACTGAACCGGGAGAAATGAAGGAAGGAAGAAAGGAAGGAAGAAGAGCAACAGAATAAGGAGCCTGTACTGGAGCCTGTTTTGTTCAATATCTTCATCAATGACCTGGAAGATGGCATAGAGTGCACCCTCAGCAAGTCTGCGGATGACACCAAGCTGTGGGGAGTAATAGATATGGTGGAGGGTAGAGCTAGGATTCAGAGAAACCTCAACAAATTGGGGGACTGGACCAAAAGAAATCTCCTGGACCCCAAGCACACAAGTGTAGATGTGCAGTATGTGGCACCACAGATCTGTTTGCAGCACCACATGCCACATATGCAGGTGTGCCCGGTGCTGCTACCTTTCAGAGTGAGGGGGAAGGGAGGGAGGGGTGGGAGAGGTTGACCCTAGGAGATCCCAGGGTCAAAAAAATGCACACCAAAATAAAAGTGGACCGGCACATGTGGCAGCAGTGCGCACCACCCAAAACCTGAGCCTGACCAGTCAGAGCCACACTCCAGCTGTCAACCAGGCTTCCAACTGCAGGAGCATTGCAGCTGCATCTCCCTAAGGCCCCCAGCACCCCCAGGTAAGTCTACTGGGATCAGCACAGTTGCTGGCCACAGCCTCCCCTACCCCACCCAGGGTAACCTGCCATGCACCAGAATGCCCATGGCAAGGGTGTTCTCTGGGGACAAGTAGCAGCAGCACAAGGTGTACACAATTGCTGCTTGTCCCTGGGGAGACAAATGGCCATGCTCAGACATGGCCACGAGGTTCAATAAGAAAAAGTGCAAAGTCCTGCACTTAAGACAGAACAGTTCTGTAAACCAGTACAGGCTGTGGACTGATTGGCTAGGCAGCAGCTCTGCAGAAAAGGATTTACAGTGGACAATAGGCTGAATTTGAGCCACCAGTGTGCCCTTGTTGCCAAAAAAGCTAATAACATAATGGACTGCATTGGTAGGAATGTTGCCAGCAGATCAAGAGAAGTGACTATTTCCCTCTACTCTGCACTGGTGAGGCCACATCTAGAGTACTGTGTCCAGTTTAGCAAAGAAAAGACTGAGAGGGGATTTAATAGCAGTCTTCAGCTACTGAAGCATGGTTCCAAAGAAGATAGAACTAGATTGCTTTCAGTGGTGGCAAATGACAGAACAAGGAGCAGTAATGGTCTCAAGTTGTAGCAAGGGAAGTTTAGGTTAGATATTAGGAAAAACTCTCTCACTAGGAGGGAAGGAAAATCCTGGAACAGATAACCCATAGAGGTTGTGGAGTCTCTGTCCTTGGATGTTAAGACGTGGCTAGATAAAGCATTAGCTGCGATAATATAGTTGGGGATGGTCCTATTTTGATCACTGAGTTGGACTATATGACCTCCTGAGGTCCCTTCCAACCCTAATTTTCTATGATTCTATGTCCTGGGACTTCTGGAGCAGAGTTCCTTCATCATCACCACACCTTACCAAACAATTACTAACAGGAAAACATGTTCTTTCCAAACAGTTACAGTCATCTTTACAGCTAATACATGTCCCTCTAGTAGCAAGTGAACACTGTAAAAGGAGCAAACTTACTTGAGATCATAGCAATTTTGCCAGATTCTCCTAATGACACGCTGAACAGAGATCACCTTTTGACCCACATTTGTTATGGAATCCCAGAAATGCTTAAGGTCACAGTTATGGTTTCTATACAATTCCAGATTGTCTAAAATAAGACAAGGGTTAGAATAGATTTCTCTTCACTTACCAAACCTCCAGATCCCTTAACAGATGTACTGTAGCTAAGGTTTGGCACCTTAGGATTTCTTCTTACTGCATTGTTCCAGAAATTGTCTAAGTAAAAAAGGTATTCTTATTCCCAGGGATTTTGAGACTGACAGGTCTTAATCATGAAAAATACTCTTGAGGCAATGCAGATGCCAAACACCATAACCCTTCACTGTTACAAGCTTTTCTAAAAGAATCTTAGGAATATATAGAAGCTTGAAAGCATGAGAATGCTGAAGGTTTTTCTTAAATACCTGAATATTAATCTCTTTTGTTTACAGTTACTTTTAAGTCTTTCATTACATCCCTGAGGAAATCTTCAAACCATTTGAACTGATATTTTAAATAATATCCCAGGAGGCCTGGGGACCACAGACATGGAGTTTGTCCATAATCTGGAATATTTCTATTTTATACAATTTTTAATGTTCATGGCAAATGTATTGATTCTAACCCCTATCAAGAAGGAGCTATCTTTGTCCTCATTTAATACTAAAGAATGGACTCAGGTATTAGAGACATAATAATTTTTGGTACATCTGACATCTATTCTAAATTAGATGGTAGGGTATTTAGATGGTAGGGTATTTAGGTTAGAACACAATATTTTTTTAAATGATCTCCCTAAAATCATGCATATCTAATCTAAATATAGAGGTAGTTAGTCATGTTAGTCTGAAATCAGGCAGAAGGTAGGTCAGGGTGGCATGTTAGGTTGCCTATACATGAGTAAGGAGGCTACTCAGATGCATGCTGGAGCATGGCAATTACCACACTCCAGCAGCCTCCTATATCTTGTATATCCGCATCCCCACACTTCAAAATGGCGACGGGGGCATGGGGACACTGATACATGAAACGCTCCGGGCACTATAATTAGACTGAGTCTTGGAGCCACTCTAATTAAAGCACCCTCCCCCTCCAAACTCCTGGAGCACATGTATAAATGCCCTTAGAAGCTAATTGGTTCAAAGAGGCATAATATTTCATAGTTGACAGCCTGCTTCATCAGATAGTATGAATGTACTGTGTAGTCCACCCAAATCTAAATTGTTTCAGCAGTGGTTTGAAGACAAGTCATGGTTATATGTAAATAAGTCCCTGTAAGCTGGCATTTCTTCCATCTCTTCCAGAATCTCTGAAAGTTGAGTGGAACCCATAGGAAAACATTCAGGAGGCTAAATCTTCAAGTCATCCAAACACTAATGACTGTCAGGTAAAACAAAACAAAAACAAATCTGGCACTGGAAAGAAAAGACTTTATGAACTGGCGAGGAATCTGAAACACTGGCATCCTTCTTCTGTATATCATAAGGAGTAGGCAGTGGAAAAGAAGGAAAGTGATATATTCTCAAAAGAATACATTCTGAAGGGATGGTAATGCCTTTTGAAAATAATGAACCTAATCTTTTTTAATCTATCACTTATTTTATATACTATGCAATTATATCTGGGCAACATGAACATTTTCAGTTATTTTTCATGGAAACTGTGAAATAGAGATGCATAAATGTTTTTAATAATTTGATATGAAAGAAACCCTCAAATCAAACACATATTAAAGTTTTATGCTTTCCCTCATGTAACATGCTTAGATTTATATTAATCAAATGATAAATTTCCAAATCATTACTTAAAAATGTAGTTGAATATAGAAATATCGTTCTGTTTTCTGTCACATTAGACCTTTATTGTACACCGCATAGGTAATAGACGTACTCAGAAAACAGACCATAGGGTATTTCTCATGTTACTACTTGAGGAGTTATTTTACTAAGCAATTTTCCTTGCAACCAATTGGCACTGCAGTACAGAAATCTTTTTCATACATTTACAACCAAAACCATTTTTGCAATCTTGATTTTATTTAAGCTGTTTTCTTCAGTGAAATGGTTTAACAGATATTATTGCTAATGAATAATGCTGTTACAAATTAATTAACGTGTATTAAGTAATAAAACTAGCAATAAAACTGAATGGAGAGTATTCTACTTTTGTAGAATGATGTCAATGCAAATCTAGTGAGATGGCATTACAACAGGCAGTAGCCATGAGAGTCCTCCAGGATAGCGTCATGATGACAGCAGCACAATTTTATTGCAGTTCTATTATGGCTGAAGTACTCTGAAAATTTAATTTGACTGTTTGGCATCTAAGCCAATTACTCATGGAAGACTGGCTGGAAACTGATCAAGTCTTGACTCAACAACACTTATCATTCACTACTGCCATAAAATAAAAAAAATAGCAACTTCCAAAGGACATGAGGTAAGAGAGGATCAGGGAGATGTGAAAAGTCTTAACACTTAATATGCTCTTGCTGATGAAGATCTCCATAGCAGGCAAAACTGGGTCTCATCATAATTAGAGGGCAAAAGCCTATATCTATTTTCCTGACAATCAAAATCTGAATTTATTTCAATCCATCCAGTTCCTAGCCATAGACTTTAAACATCCTGAAAGAAATGACCGTGCAGAATTTTTAGAGGGTTGAAAATCAGATCTGGATATGAATTTTGTAGTTAAAGCTTATTTTCTAATCCTAATTTCAACAAAAGTTTTATATCTTAAAAACAATTTTTAGGAGTTAGATTTCTCTTATCATCCTTCACATACCCTGAACATAAGCAGGAATCCTTATTCTCCTGTGACTTTGCATTACTATGAGCAATGTACCTTGCACAAAAAGTATGCAAGCAGGAGAGGAAGGGGGAGATTGTTTTAATGAAATATTGATGCAGTTTTCTACTATAATGCTCACTGCTTAGTACAAAACACCTGTAGTCATGTTTTATTTTAGTCTTATCTATATTATAGTTATTTTCTAAAAAGGCTTCATGATATAAAAGTGAAATAGAACCAGCTAAAAAAAGCAGGTTGGAAAGTGATAACACACTGATCTTTCTCAAGTGTTTAATCAAAAAGGACCCCAGTTACAGTGAATTATATGCAACAATAGAGAGAGACAGAAGCAGTTTCCTCTTCTAACTTAGCTGTGGTGGACACTATTGAATGTACAGAGCCTGTGGCAGTGAATCCCATAGTAGTGAGTATGGACAACTTTGTATTTTACCATTTCACCTTTTTCATTATGTTTGACAGCCTCATTTCAGATTAATAAACTAGAGCAGTGGACTGGATAAATGGCAGTTCAGAGAGCTACATTACCCATAAATATGTGATAAATTACACTGTTGGCAGCTTTCAAGCTCTCTTACCGCTCACATGAAAGAGCACAAACTCTTTTAATAATTGTTTGTAGACTGTTCCTATATTCCAGATTTTTCAGATTTGATCATTGTTTATTTACGTATTTTGGTTTGGAATTTAGGTACTTGATTTTTACCTGTTTCCAAGACAGAAGTAAATCCAAATTCTATCATTCTATATAACAATAGGTGCAGGTACAGTAAATGGCACACCTTTATAGCAAATGCTTTATAGTTCTAAATGCCCTTAGATGAAATACATACCAAAAGTGATGGCTTTACTAGATCAAAGGGAAAAGGGATTTGTAGGAAAAAGAGGGAAGACCTTGGCTATAATTGAGATTTTCCTTTCTTCAGAAGCAATATTTATTTAAATATACATGAAACAACACAGTGGCAGTTACAGTTGCATGTCTTTCCATCTCTGAGTCAGTCAAAAGTACTTCTGTGGCTTTGTATCACATAGGGAAGGGAAAATAGTAATTGTTGTCAATAAGTCAGATCTGAGTTTTTATGGTTCCTACTTTTGACTCTAAATTTTAGATTAAAGTAAACAAATCAGAATTCCCCATAATGGTTCTGAGAAGCAACAGATAACCACATCAATGTACAGCTAATATTTCCTTAAAGGGCAAAACACCTTTGGGTAGATGGATAAGGGAGCTGTGGGAAGGAATCCCCCTAGTCAATCGTCAGGCTTCAGAGACCTTACATCAGTTCCCCAAACCTCATTAGGGGGAAGGCACGAAAATCCCCACATTACCAAAACACCCTGCAGAGCTCCATTCTACATAACATAGAGAGTATGTCTTAACAGATTTTGCTTCCAAATACCACATTTGATCAAATATACGATGTTTTCCCCCTGCCATCAGCATGGGGGGGAGGGCAGGGGGTGAAGCTCTTTGTCTTACATTTGCATACAAAGAAATCTCATTAAATACACTGTGTATAATTAAACTGATGCCAAAAGCAGCATGCAGTCAGTAATGGACACCAACTATGAAGTTGATTGAATTCAGCCAACACTGAGCATGACTATAAAAAACGTGGTCCATATGGAACAAATATAAGTTAGTACAACCCATTTGAAAAAGCTATATGGTAGTGCCCATGGTGCTTAGTCTCCCTCAGCACCAACTCTTTTTTCAAGTCATGGTAAACCACAACACTGAATATATTTCAACTTCCTCTTCACTCCCAGAGCTGACCTGCACCTTTCTTCCCATTCCTGTTTCTTCACCATCTTAAATGTCTGGCAAACATTACCAAATCGGGCCCCAAACAGTTCACCCAGAATCCCTCTGTTTCTCCTTCTCTCAGGCTGTCGCATCTGATTAGTATGGCTCTGCCTTCCATGAGGTTGAGCCAGATCAGGTTGCACTGCACCTCTTCTGCACATGATTTTTTGGAGGATCTCAGGTCTCATGACAAGAACACACAGTTCCATTAATGAGTGGGGGACTAATTAGCATATACCCTGCACAAAGGAATCTATCTGGAGTACACACTCATACTAAGCAGTGCTGAGCTACTGGGTCACCATGGCTTGAAATGCTGTTGACTCTGATGGACCTAGCCCAATGTTGTATATAGTAAAGTATGACCTTTTTACTTTGGACTAATACCTTTACTATATATAAATAGGTACAAAAGTGGTATTTTAAAACATGTTTATGGAGTAGTTGTGGTAAAACTTGCAGTCATTTCAAAAAAGGTAAAATACATCAATTCTAATGAAATAAGTTCATGGGTACCCAAAGCACAAAGTCAGTGTTTTCAGATTTGTCCTTCACATTCTTATGCTCAGGGAAATCAGGGTTTGACAATAAGCGGGGAGGGGCTGCAGGGGGAAGAAGTAGGAGGAGCAGACGGCAAGGACACCTCCTGACCCCTCACATTTATCTTCCCTGCTGTAGCAGTGGGAGGGGGATAAATTCAAGGCAAACCCCTAAGAATTAGAATCTATATCTGGAAAATTATAACAAAATTATAAATTGTCCTTATATGGAAACTAATTATTGGGGTTTGTCTTATATTCATGGCCACCTTATATTTAAGTAAATATAGTAAGTCTCTTCTATAGTAAGCAGCCACTGAGGAAGAGTCAAAATTGATTCCTTAGTATAAAATAAATTTCAGCTTTCTTCATTTTTCTGCACAAGCAATATCAAGCTTTGCTGGGAATTTACCATTTTCATCTAATTGCAATGATATTAACTAAGTTTCATTTGTATGAATCAGTTAATTGCATTCTATCTCATAAACTATAGATAAACATACGTGTGCTTGTATATACTGTGTTGAAAGGAATATTATGAGACATAAACACAAGGCTAAGTAGTGAAGGTAACAATCACTAGACTTCCATACTCTATGTGTAAAGCCAGTGATATGAAGGAGCCCTTAGTTAAAGCCTTCATTTTACACAATTTCCTGAACATATTTGGGTAGGACTATCAAAGTGCTATGCATAGTTTTAGCTATGCAATACCCACTAACTACCAAAGGAACTTTGTAGCTATATCTTTCCTCAATGTTTTGACATTTTCTCCAACACTGCCTTACTCCATTCCAACAAATAGGATTACACAATTCTATATAATTTAAAAGAAATGAAGGGTTTTCAAATAAAACACATTTCCTACATAATTCCCAGGTAAAGCATAGAAAACCTCTGCATCAATAAAATGAGTGACATTTTTCCTGGGGGAGGAGGAGCTATATTTTCCACCTGAAGTTACAACAGTGTTTTTAAGTGAGCTATTGAAGAAGAAGGAGAAAGAGAAGAAGTAGAAGAAATGAATCCACTAACTCAAGTTTATTCTTTTTCTAAGTTTTAGAAATATAACTTTTTCTTGTTAAAGTATTGTCTTAATGAATGGTTCCACTTCTGAATATAATATAGTAACTGTGAAGGTGCAGCACATTTCTGCCATAGACTTACTAATTAATATGACTGCCCTTTTTTTGGTGATGAAGAGCAAATAGATTTTTCACTGAAGAATGCAGGATTAGTTTTTCAAGATTTTTGTGAATTCAGGTAAGATTTATCTAATATTTTTAACTTAAAAAAATTCAGACTAGATTCACAAACTCAAGAAGTATAAGGTAAGGCCACCCATGCAGGAGGTAAGAAACCCAAAAATCAATTCAAACCTCCATATCCAAAATCACATTAGAGTGCCCTTACCAGCTCGATACAGTGTGGTCTGGGATAGGTTGCTTTCAATATCTTCTATTGACTTAGGGTGCAAGTAGACATTACACTTAGATTGATCTAACTAGAGTCAGGTTGGTTGATCTAAGTGCATAACTGTACATACATTCAGGGAGTTTAGATTGGGCAAAAAATGGCAAACCCAATCTAACTTAAATTCAGTTAAGGAAATGCAGTACCTAGATTGGGCTAACCTATGCCTGTGTACCCATGTTCAGACCATACCCCCAGGGCTGGGAAAGCCAAGCTGTTCACCGCAGGCCTAAGGCCCCACTTTTCTTACCCACCCCATCTTGACTGGACTATTTTTAGCCCTCCAATCTCTCCACCTCCAAATGGACACCCCACTCCAGACTTACGAACCCTGCCAAACTCATTACTCCCCCCATCCCACAATCCCCAATCCAATCCTGCCCACCAGTCCCCCAACCCTAACTTAGATCACACTTCTGGCATGGCTTCTGGCACCAGCAAGCCAGTGCAAAAACTGGGACCCAATTTACAAACGTGTGGCATAAAGGAAGCCATGTAATCATAGATCAGATCCTGCAAACATGCACATGCCCTTAGTTCTACTTTGTAGAAGAGATTTTATTTATTGAAGCACTGCTTGACCCCAAAGCTTCTACCCAACAGACAGGTGTCTTACCTAGTGGACTATAATCACTCTCATGATCTTGCTGAGTGAATATTTAAGTATTCTGGCTTGCCTCAGAATAAATTGTACCCAGTACTTACTGCATATACCAGGTAGATGGAAGACCCGAGCTTAAATTCACTCCCTGCCTGAGAAAGACCAGGAAAGATCTCCCATTGAATGATTAAAAAATAAAAACAAAACACTAAACATCCAGTATTAACTAAAAGAAAAAAAAAAGTCACCTATTTTGCATAAAACTTAAACTTTTAAGAGAATATTATTTTAGCTTCCAGCAGTTTTTCCACTTTACAACTTTTACTTTTCAGTGGAAATATCTGCATATTAATTAAGTAAATTCTATCAACACTGAATCAGAGGTGCTTAATCATATATATAATTAATTTAACTCCTCTAATTCAGTATATATATATATATATATATATTGCAAAGTTAAACCCCCACAATTATGAAAAGTGAGCATTAAGGCTCCCCGAAAAACCTTAATTCACCTCCCTGGTGAGCATGCATTAGATATAGTCTTTAATTACATGCTCACTTTGGAGGTGTTTGGGTTTTTTTGTTTTTAAAGGACCTCTTTTATCAAGGAACAACTCCATTCAAATAAAATAATTTCTTTACTTTCCAAATTACAAGCTTATTTAACTATATCCCACCCATGGTGAGAGAAAAACTACCATTCCATGAAGGCATCATCTGTCCTATAATAACCTGGGTAACCCAGTCCATTATGACTATTATATTACAATCACTTCCTAATTCAGTACACTGTTCAAACCCTGAGGAGAGAACTATCAGTTTCCTCATGGATGTTTCTATGGTTCTGCATCTGAGTGAGTCACAAATATTAACAAAGTATTTGTCTCAGCACCCTAAGGAGAAAGCATCATTATCCACATTTTAGTGAGGGAGAACTGATGTGGTATGGAGGAGGGAAATGCTGAGGCATTTTTTGTACAAATTGTACTCCCTTTCTTCCTGCACCTTGGCCAAACTAGTTGAGAAAATGCAGGTCAAAGAAAACTTCACAGACCGTTAAACATCAGGGTTATTTTATATAAACCCTAATAAGTAGTTGTTGTTATTCCTTGCACTTAATACAACTTTCAAAGAGCGTGCCACAAAGTTTCTTAGTGAAATAACTATAGGATGCCTACAGAAAACTTTGCAAATAGGATCTGAATTACTGTGGATAAATGTTAACAAAAGCTGTTGGGCAGACACTGAACGGCACAATGCAGTGTTGCAGAGACACCTGACTTAACTCCATGTTAGCTAGCTTCAGAACTGGATAGAGTATGGATGCATCAAGGTGGTGCAGCTATGAGACTAATTAAGACTTAGGAGCAGCATGCACGGTATTGTCCAAGGCTAGGGACAGACATTACACATAAACCGGTTTAACTGATCAGAAATTGGTTTAAACCTGTACCAGAACAGACATTCAGTGCACATAAACCAGTTTTAAAATGGCTGAAACTAGTTTACGATAAACCTGGCTGAATGTAGACCAGATTTAACTTATGTGACACAAACCAGTTTATGCAATGTCTGTCCTAGACCTCTTGCTGGTTTAGGTTAAATCAGGAACCAGAGACCCGCCCCCCCCACCCCACCCCACCCCACCCCACCCCCAACATCCCGGCATGTTCTCTAGGCTGGGCTCTCTGCTCCAGCCCTGCCAGGCTGGCCCCACCCCTCTGCTCCCCAGCCAGAGCAGGGACAGGCAGGGGCAGGGGTCTGCCCAGAGAGAGGTTTAATACCCTTTCTCTATCCCACCAACAGGGACCCAAGCCAGGTCTCCTGAGCACTCCTCCCTCACTGCTGGAGCAGTGAGGCACCATGGCCCCTGAAGCAGAGGAGGGCAGGGAAGAGAGTTAGTCTCCCCTCTACCCCCCCACTGGCAGCCAAGTCTGCCTGCCCTCGTTGCCATGCTCCCTGCCCCCACCCCCAGGGGCCCTGCCTGGCTGCGCCCCCTCCCTGCCACTGCTGTGAGAGGGGGCAGGGCCATTGATCAGGGAAGCAGCCCCTGCCATAATGTGGGGGAGTGCAAGCCCCTTCCCAGTGTGGGGCTCTGCGCTGCAGGGCCAGCAGAGCTGAGGTGAGCTATGCACAGCAGCACCGGGGTCCCCAGTGGGTCAGAGCCGAGCCCCCTGTAGTGCTGCCATGCTCTGCAGAGCAGCCCATACCAGGGAGGGGCTCACACTCCAGGAAGTCATGATGGGCTCCTGCCCATCATGGTCATTCACCAGTTGCCACTCCAACTGCTGGACTGGGGCAGCGGCAGGGGTGGGGCCCAGCCCCCACCACTCGGTCTGTGTTTGAGGCAAGCTACCTCCTGGCAAAAAGTGGCTTATTCAGCCGCTGACTCTGAACACAGGCTGAATGGTGGCTGTGGCCGGGCCAGGCAGACCCCACTGTGATGCCAGAGGCCAGCAGCTGAATAAGCCCCCTCCTGCCTGGAGGGGGCTTGCCCTGAGCACAGAGATGCTGCTGGCACTGCAGTGGGGTCTGACCAGCCTGGCTGCAGCTCCCACTTAGCCTGTGCTTGGGGCCAGTGGCTGAATAAGTCCCCTCCTGCTGGGAGGGGCTTGGCCTGAGCACAGAGTGGTGGTGGCCAAGCTGGACAGACTCCACTGCATTGCCAGTAGCCTTTCTGTGCCCAGGGCAAGACCATTCCCGGCAGGAAGGGGCTTATTCAGCCATTGGCCACTAGCACCACAGCAGGGTCTGCCCAGCCCAGCTGCAGCCACTGCTCAGCCTGTGCTGAGGGCCAGCAGCTGAATAAGCCCTCCCTGGCTGGAAAAGGGCTCACCCTGAGCACAGACCAAGCAGTGGGGGCCAGGTCCTGCCCCTGCTCAGCAGCTGGGGTGGTGAGCGGTGAATGACTGTGAGAGACAGCAGCCAGTCATGGCTTCCCAAAGGGTGAGCCCCTTCCCAGCAAGGGGCGCTTGGCAGAGTGCAGCAGTGCTGCAGGGGGCTTAGAAGGCTCTGGCCCTCTTGGGACCCCGGTGTTGCCATGCACAGCCTGCTGCAGCTCTGCTGGCCCCACAGCACAGTGCTCCTGCTGGGAAGGGGCTTGTGAAGCATTGGGGAGGAAGCATGGGTAGAGCAGGGCCTCTTGTGGTGAGCAGGGCAGGGACAGGGTTATTCCTCCTCCATCCATCGTCCAGTGGACGGGACAGCAGGAGGCCTATTCCCGGGCAGGGAGCGCAGCTGTAGGGGCAGGCAGACCCACCTGCCAGTGCGGGTAGAAGGGAGACTAACTCTCCTCCTGCCTCAAGGCACATGGTGCCCCGCTACTGCAGCAGCAAGGGGGAAGCACCCTACAGACCCCATCTGGGTCCCTGGAAGTGGGATAGAGAGGGAGGAATTAAATCCCTCTCTGGCCAGTTCAGTTTAGACTGGCCGTGTCCCGCCAGTACATCTTTCCTGCAGCTCTAGTGCCCCCCAGCTCCTGGCCCGAGCAACTGCAGGCATGTGCCTGCATTGCCTCAGTCCAGAGAGAATGTGTGTCCTGTTACAAACCAGTTCAGCCTATGCAGGTTAGACCAACCTGCAAAGGTTAAACTAATTCAGGCTCTGGCTGTTTGAATGTTTCCCTAGCCCAAATATGGCTATACTCCTTTTAGTTCCAGAGTTAGCAAGCAGTGTTGGCTCTCAGATCATTCCCCACTGCATTGTGCCATACAGATATGCTCTAAAGGCTATGGGCATTCCTCATGTTGCTTTTATATACATTCAAATATAAGCTTTCAACATAGCATTTTCTATCTCTATACTTTAGTATAAATACATACACATTTTCCTCTGATCTTCACTCAGAGTAGGGATCTCTGTCTTTACAGTGTGACCATATGTTTTGTGTTACCTGGGCATTTCAGAGCCTAAGCAGAAAAGATACATCTCACTCATTTACAAAAATGTTAGGATCCTGCCAGCTGACAAAGAGTCATGAGCTTTCACAGATACAAGGAATTCTAGCCCAGTTACCTATGAAACAGTGTGAAGCTGTAGCTGCTATCCAAAGTGATACAGGTATGGAGACACAGCTTCTACAACATCTATGTGAATCAGTTACTGAGACCATAGGGCTGCTTTTAGCTGCCATATTTTTAATTTCTCCTTTTGTTCTAATTGGCTCAACTCTTGAAGGATGACTGAGCATGTTCGGCCATGTGGCTTGCCCACATGGAAAACTTCCAATACACCTTCAGAAACATTGACTCTGCATGGCTGCTAATTGCAACACCCTCTTTCCATGAATGTGCCGAGACACCACCGATATTCATGTCTCATCCCCATTGCTTCTCTCCTTCAATTTGGAGAAGTCAAACACTGCAATAGAAAGCCTATAAGTCACAAAGACATTCAGAGATTCATTCCAAAAGTATCTCTTCATTTTAGATGGCCCATTTGGGGCAGTTAGGATCCAGGCATTCGAAGTACTTGGCATTATAGAGGACTTCATATGTTTAATGTACAACTCCCAAGCCTCCAGTTTTAGTTGTCAGCACTCCTGCAAATGAGACCCCAGGGTCTTGAGTCAGGTATCTAGAAACTAAGGAACATGCAATTAATGACTGCTTTTGGGGGAAAAGTAGTTTAAGTAACTTGCCTAGCATTGCACTGGAACTCTTTGGCAGGGAGAAAAAACATAATATAGTTCTCCAGTTTAGATGACTTAACCATGAGCTCATCCTTTTCCTTCCTGTGATTCCCTACCTCATTCACTTCACACTTTCCAACCACTGTAACAATATCTGGAGTCCTATAGACCAGGGGTGGGCAAAATGTGGCCCGGGAGCTGGATGTGGCCCACCAGCCATTCTATCCGGCCTGTAGGTCCCCTAAAAAATTTAGAAAATTAATATTTATCTGCCCTGGGCTGCTTGTCATGTGACCCTCGATGGCTTGCCAAAACTCAGTTAGTGGCCCTCTGCCCAGAATAATTGCCTGCCCCTGCTATAGACAGCTGTCTCTTTTGCTGACCAACCCTGATTGTTCTTCAGAATTGATCCATTCTTTGCAGTAACAGAGGAAGGGGTCTTACTGACAAAAAATAGGATGTAAAAATTTAATTTAAAACTGTATCATAGTGCGTACACACAAGCCAAAGTAGACTTGCAAAATCTGGAAGAATTTGGTGTGTAATTTCCTAGTTTTTGTTTTAAAAAAGGAAGAAAACTGAAAAATATTCTAGACAAGGTTCTTTGGGTAAATGTGATATCTTTTATTAGACCAACTAAATAGTTGGAAAAATTGTTCTTTGCAAGCTTTTGGGCACAAACACCTATCTTCGGGCATAAGGAGAGTCCTGAAGAATGGTGTTTGTGCCCAAAAGCTTGCAAGAACAATTTTTCCAACCATTTAGTTGGTCTAATAAAAGATATCCTATTTACCCAAACAATCTTCTGTGCCTATGTCCTTAGACCAACATGGCTACAACCAACACCCCCAAAAATATTCCAGGAATTCCATATGGAGAACTACATTTCACCATCAACTTTAGAATTGTAATGCAAACTTCTACTGCTTAAGCTAATGTAGTAGATGATGAGAGTGCTAGGTTATCATGCTTGCAGAGCAGCACTAGAAGGAGAAACAAACTGTGCTAGTGGGTTTCACAAAAAAAAAAAATTACTAACAGAAGAAATTAGCAATCATGAGTCCTACTCTAGGCTCTGAATGTGACTGTGCTTTAGTGAACTCACATTCTCCTTGTTCTGCCCTGAAATTCACATCTCGTCCTTGTCACATCCTCCCAGTTGGATGCTCATATTTCCAGAATTTTTAAACATGGGGAAAACAATGTACCTTTCCATAATCTCTTTCCCATTTTGGCTGGAAAATAATGTCTAGACATCCAGAAAAAAAATAACGCCCAGATGGTTTAAGTTGGGTAAACAAGGACTTATTGTAAAAAGTTTTAGATAACCTTAATAGCAGGGAATGCTACCAGCCTTGCCTTCAGTAGGGGAATGTTGGGCTGGAGATGTTGGTATATTGATGAGGACAATCTCTTGTTGCAGGCATGAGATTCAGTCATTAAAGAAACTGGAACATGGAACTTCTTCCTTCTAGAATACTGGTTCCTGTGTCTCATGTCTACATGAAAGCTGTTTGGTGACCTAAAGTGGATCTCATTAAAGGGTTAACATTTATCAAAAGTAAATGCTAAAGAACTTCTTCAAGTTTGTTTACTTTAAAATTATCTGCACAAAACTTCCCTCCCTTTCTCCTTGACTTCATAGTACTCCAAATGTTATATAACTTGCCAGACTCTTTCTGCTCCCATATGCAAAAGTTGTGACGTACCTTAAGAGTGGTCCTGCTAATTTCATTCCCAGAGTTGCCTGTTGTGGCC
Organism: Alligator mississippiensis; assembly: GCF_030867095.1. Taxonomy (NCBI): domain Eukaryota; kingdom Metazoa; phylum Chordata; order Crocodylia; family Alligatoridae; genus Alligator; species Alligator mississippiensis. The sequence continues at coordinate 53,672,927 of NC_081829.1, forward strand.
CACAGCAAGCGGTTTCTGTAATCTTGATACACCATATACAATGGAAGGCTCTTTTATCCCTTATGCCTGCAGAACCACTCAGTTTCCGTACCAAGTCAAGCTATTAAAGGGTTGGAGGGAGGGAGTTATATAAAACACAGGTGAGGGAAAAACTTGTTAATGGCTAACCAGTACCAATGTTTTACTACCTTCCTAATAAGAATGTTTTTCCTAATATCCAACCTAAACTTCATTTGCTGCAACTTCAGACCATTGCACCTTGTTCTGTCATCTGCCACCGCTGATAACAGTCTAAATCAGGGGTGGGCAAAATTTGGCCTGCCAGGCCATTCTATTTGGCCCATGGGGCCCCTAAAAATTTAGAAAATTAATATTTATCTGTCCCTGGCTCCTATCAAACATGACAGAAGCCAGGGTCAATAGGACCCAGGGGAAGCCATGGCAGGCTCCTGCAACAGCAGGGCTCGCTCAGTTCCGCCCCCCCCCCCCCCAACCGGAAGCCCCTGCCTAGCAGGGGCTTCTGGCCTGGGACCATGGAGGCTGTTTGTGGCTGGGGAGGAAGCAGGGGAGGACTGCGGGGATTGCTTCAGTCCTCAGGGCCTGGCCAGCTCCTGCTGAGCCCCACGGTCTGGCTATGCAGCCGGGAGTCATGTGGAGCAGAGTGGCCAACCAGCAGGTGGGAAAGTGGTGGCAGGGGTGGAAGGGAGTGGAAGTGAACAGCACGAATGAGCACAGGGCCTGTGCCTGTGTCCCAGAGCCAGCACCAGCAGGCCCCAGAGCGGGACAGCGGAAGCATGGGGTGTGAGGCTGGCACGGGTCTATGGAGCCAGGCTGGGCTGCACCAGCAGGGAGAGTGGGGTGGTTGTTTGGAGCAGCCACGGGGCAGCACAGAGGCAGCAGTGAAGCAGCTGCACCACAACCAAGCACAGTCCAAGCTCTGGGTGGGCAGCCGCATCAAACAGTGCCTGGTGGCAGCAAGTGTGGGAGTCACTTTCCTCCATGGTGAGCAGCAGTTTCTGCCCAGCTGGTTGCTGCTGCTGCCTCTCAGCCCCACTGAGCAACCTGGAACAGGTACGGGTTCCAGGGTAGCAGTGGCAGTGGAGAACGAACTGGTGCTCAGTGCAGAGGGAAAGTGGATGCTCCCCCTCCTCATGGCCAGTGCCCCGTGCTGCAACTATTCGGAGCCCACACGAGGCCGACTGTGCCTGCTCTCTGGGCTGCGTGTTCCTGGTCTCTGTTCCACTCATCCCCCATCCCTGCCAGGGCACAGATCAGGGCGGCAGGAGCACAGGGTACCGGCCAGCAGGTGCTGTATGGAGCTGGATCAGCTCCCTCCTTTCCCTGCTTGTGCTGTCCAGCCCAGCTCCACAGACCCCTGCCTGCCCATGCCCCATGCTCCTGCCACCCTGCTCTGGGCCCCACCAATGTTGGCCGCGGGACATTGGTGTAGGCCCCACGCTCCCGCTCACTTCCACCCCCTCCCCCACCGCTTTCCCCACTTCCCTGCCCACCCACTAGCTGGCCACTCTCCACTACATGGCTCCCATACCCACATCCATACCCACACACACATCTCCACAAATCCCCATATTCAATCACTTCTGCATATATAGCACAAACTCATACAAATCAGGACATTTTTTTAAATTAAATTTAAATATATTATTATGGGTGTTTAATTTTTAGTATGTAATTTTTTCCCCCCTCTGATGGCAAACCCTCTTCTCCAAAGGAGTACTTCCAGGGGCAAGGGGAGGGACTTCCAGTGGTAAAGGTCAGAGGTTAGGGGTGGGACTTCCACCCCCAAGATGGCAGACATGGGGTGGGCACCTGTCAAGGGGTAGGTCTACCCATGCTGCCCTCGACAGCTTGCCAAAACTCATTAAGCGGCCCTCCGCCCAAAATAATTGTCCATGCCTGGTCTAACTCCATCCTTTTTGGAACCACCCTTTAGGTAGTTAAAGGCTGCTATCAAATCCCTCTTCAGTCTTCTCTTCTGCAGACTAAATAAAACCAGTTCCCTCAGCCTCTCCTCGTAAGCCATGTGCCCCAGCCCTGTAACCATCTTCATTCACTCCACTGGATCCTCTCCAATTTGTCTACATCGTTTCTGTATTGGGGGGCCAAAAACTGGACACAGTACTCCAGGTGTGGCCCCACCAGTGCAGAATAGAGGGGAATAATTTAGGGGAATTGCCAGCAGATAATTCCCTTGATCTGCTGGCAGTGCTCCTACCAATGCAACCCAATATACTGTTAGCTTTCTTGGCAACAAGGGCACACTGTTGACTCATATTCAGCTTATTATCCACTGTAACCCCCAGGTCCTTTTCTACAGTTTCTCCTTAGCCAGTTGATCCCAAGCCTGTAGCAATGCATCAGTTTCTTCAGTCCTAGGTGCAGGTCTTTGCACTTTTCCTTGTTGTTGATTTCTTTTGACCTAATCCTCCATTTTGTCTAAGTCACTCTGAATCTTATCTCTACCCTCCCATATATCTACTACTTCCCCCAGCTTGATGTCACCCACAAACTTGCTTAGGGTGAAATCCTTCCCATCTTTCAGATCATTAATGAAGATATTGAACAAAACCAGCCCCTGATTAACCGCTGAGGCATTCCACTTGATACCAGCTGCCAACTAGACCTTAAGCCATTGATCATTACCCACTGACTTGACAATCCAGCCAGATTTCTATCCACCTTACAGTCCATTCATCCAAACCACAGTTTCTCAGCTCGTTTGCAAGAATGTGGTGGGAGACCATATCAAAAGCCTTGTTAAAGTCAAGGTACAGGTTTCCCTTGTTTTATGCAGTTCCTTTATGTGCAAATTCGCTTTTATGCAATAACCATTTTTATACCAAAAATTTGTTATATGTGAAGTAATTTCATACATATGTGATCGGTGTGGTGGAAGCCTGCAGCCAGCTGCTTTGTGCAGTGTATTGTGGGAGTGATGTGCACCAAAATATAGTCTCCTATGTGGATCTGTGCTCCTTGCTCATTGTCCACGACATGTGTTTCTGTGGTTGCCACCCCCATTATGGCTTCTAAGCATCCTGCTAGCTTATCTCCTACCCCTCTCTGCTGCTGGTGAATACCAAAATTATCTTGTAAAAGTGATAGAAATGGGTCTGGGGGTCACTAAAGTCTAGGTCTTGGAACATATCCCTATTTGGTATATTGTAAAGTTGGTTCCCTTTATGAGAATTTGAGTTATGCATTGTTTTCCATAAATGCATGTGTGGCAAGGCACTGTTTGTGCCTGCCACTTTAAGAAAAGAGTGAAACAACCAGCAGGTGCTTGATTGTGGCAGCCATTTTAGATCCCTGGCTACCTATATAAACAGTTCAGTTCCCTACTGGCAGTCCTGGCTGCAAGCCTGCTGGTATCATCCTGGAGGTAAGGGAGGAGCTGTAGGGGATGGCTAAGAGGCTCCTGGTCCTCGGCATGACCTAAAACTGCACCATGCCAGGAATGGGTGGCCTGGTGGGGCTCTCAGTGGTGCAGGAGCCCCCAGGAATTTTCAGGCCAGTTACCACCCTGGTGAAAGGTGGGTCAGGGAGCCTTAACCCCAGCTCCCACAACTGGGTGGGTCACCTGCTAGTAGGGCCCAGAGGGCAGACCCCAGGGAGAGAGTGGGGCTAGAGACTCAGACCCGATAAAGTACCCTCAACTGGTCAATGCTGGGGCCAGGACCAGGATGGTCAATAGGGCAAGTGGCCCATCACGGGAGACACCCAGAGCTAAGAGGGCCTGAGGTTTCTGACTGGCCTTGGAGGTGAGGCCAGGGCCTGTATCGCCAAAGGTCCCTGGGGGATCACACCCAAGAGGGGAAAATAGTTTCAGGGAGCTAGTTAGCCTGAATGAAGGTGGGGTAGACTGCCAGAAAGGAGGGATCTTGGAGGGGTCCTGGTTTGAAAAGTCTGGGGCCCAGTGTGGGGCCAGTGAGAGTAACAGCTGGATGCCATCTGTGAGGCATGGGCTGTGGTGTAGGAGAGGTACAGGGCCGCAGATAGCACCCCCTGGCATCGGGGCAAGAAAATGGGTAGCCTCCCGCCTAATTAAGATTGTTAATTAATTAACAAGGCATGGCAAGCAAGAAGGTGGGTGGTTGGCCCAGAAACAGATGGGCAGGCCAAAGGTAAATCAGCCCCGAGAAAGCCCCCTGTTACAGCATGTACTGCATAAAGTGAGGCAAACCTGTATATCACATCCATTGCTTTTCCCACATACACAGAGAGTCATCTCATCATAGAAGGCAATCAGGTTGATCAGGCATGACTTGTCCTTGGTGAATCCATGGTGACTATACCTGATCACCAGGGATCCAGGTTTTCTATTTCCCTTCGAAAAACCAAGTAAACAGGATTGTACCTTTGCCAGAGGCAAATGAACATTTCTCATTTTACCAGAGAAACCCATGGAGTTTCCCGTTTAGCAATGAGCTCTCCCTGCAGACTGGCAGAGTTCCAGCCTCCAGGGAGCTGGGAGGGAGCAGGAGGAGGGTGTAAAGACAGGAGGTGCCAAATGCATCTATATGCACATGGCCCCAGGCAGCCTAAGAGCAGCTCCCACAGGTAAGTGGTGGGGGGAGAAGAGGGGAATTGAGGCCCCTGTAGGGAGGGAGGGAGCTGGGCAGGGATGAGGCCCTGTCCCACTCCAATGGGGAGTGGGACAGGGCCACGGGCACCTCGTCTGGGGGGCAGGTGTGGGGCTGTCTCCCTACCATGGCATGCACTCTTGAGGGGGATAGGGGGGACCTTCTTCCCCAGATCTGTGCACAGGACAGGCATGGGCTGTAGCTATGGGCTCCTACCCTGCTGCCCTCCCCCAGGGCCTCTGCAGCCCGTGGTCATGACCCAGTGCAGCAGGGCTGCACAGAAAAGCTGTTCATTGCTGTGAGCTCCCTACTGCCCTGGCAACATGCCTCCTGTGCATGGGGCTGCTTTGAGGGGTTTAAACCCACGCCACTGCCCTTACTGCAGCCCCGCATGCAGGAGGCATGTTGCCAGGGCAGTGGGGAGCTCACAGCATTGAGCAGCTTCTCTACATGGCTCCACTGTGCCCTGCCACACCAGGTCATGCCTGGCAGGCTGCAGAGATCCCAGGGGAGGGCAGCAGGACAGGAGCCCATGTCCACAGCCTATGCCTGCCCTGTGCACAGATCTGGGGGGCATGGGTCCCCCCTGTCCCCCTCTGGAGAGCACATCATGGTGGGAAGCCAGGCCCTCACTGCAGGCAGCAAAAGGGAGCTGGGGCAGGGGTCTGTGGACCCGGGTCCATAGCCCTGGCAGCTGGAGGCCCCCTCCAGCTGGGCTAGGGGAGGAGGGGCTGTGGGTGTAGGAGATGGGCAACAACAAGGCTGTGAGGGAGATGAGAGGCAAAAGCAGGGGGCAGGCTGTGGGGAGACTATTTTAATAATGGTTGGGGGGGTCAATTAGAGAATTTGTGGGTTTTTTATCTGATAATTTATTATTTTATATCAGGGAAAGCCAGGATTCCTGCTAATCACTTTATTCTGCTCCAGGTGCTCAGAAATGGATTCCTTGGGGACCTGCTCCATGATTTTTCTGGAGAGAAAGGTGAAATTGACTGACCTGTAGTTCCCTGGACCCTCCTTCTTCCCTTCCTTAAAGATTGGCACTATATTTGCCCTTTTCCAATCATCTGGGACCTCCCCCAGTTGCCCCAAGTTTTCAACGATAATGTTCAGAAATTCTTCAATCACATGAGACAACTCCCTCAGCATGCCTGAATACATTGCATCTGGCTCTATAGACTTGTACATGTTCAGATTTTCTAAACAGTTCCTAATCTGTTCTTTCACCACTGAAGCCTGCTCACCTTCTCCTGAAATCAGGAAAGCCAAAGTGACAACTCAGTTTAGGTTAGCCACAGGAGTCAAGGACAATAAGAAGTCCTTCTTTAGGTATGTAGGTAGTAGAAGGAAAACAAATGGAGGCGTGAGACCCCTGCTTAACCTCGGGACAGCTGGTAACCAACATTCAGGAAAAAACTGAATTCATGAATGCCTACTTTGCTTTGGTATTTCACTGGACCATGGGGAAAGTCAAGCAAGATAAGGCTTATAGTGGGCATGCCAGGACTGACAGCCTCCCCATTGTGGGTGCAATACCAACTAGAAAAACTAGACATTTGTAAGTCAGCAGGACCAGATGGACTCCTTCCGAGAGTGCTGAAGGAGCTGGCTGAGGTCATTGCAGAACCCCTGGTAAGGCTCTTTCAGAATTTATGGAACACAGGAGAGGTCCCTGAGGATTGGAAGAGGGCCAACATTGTGCCCATCTTCAAGAAGGGGAAGAGGGAGGACACAGGCATCTATAGGCCAATTAGCCTAACCTCTATCCCAGTGAAAATCCTGGAAAAGGTAATTAAAGAATCTATGTGCGATACGCTCGTGGAAGGTAAGATTCTGAACAACAGCCAGCATGGCTTTGGTAAGACAAGACCTACCTATGACAATCTCATCACCTTCTACAACCAGGTATCTTGCCACCTGGACATGGGAGACAAGGTAGATGTTATATACCTAGACTTCCAAAAGCCTTTTGATCTAGTATCCCACAATATCCTTCTGGGAAAACTGGAAGATTGTGGGCTCAGGTGCTTGCTGGTTCAGTGGGTTGGAAACTGGCTACAGGGTAGGGCCCAAAGAGTTCTCACGAGCAGACCTGTGTCGTCCTGGTGCAAAGTGGCCAGTGGTGTCCCCCAGGGGTCCATGCTTAGACCAGTGCTTTTCATCATCTTTATCAATGATTTGGATGGGGGAGTGAAAAACTCGGCCAAGTTCACGGATGACGCCAAGGTATGGGGCAGTGTGGTTATGCTGAAACACAGGTTGCTGATACAGGCAGACCTGGACAGGCTCAAGAGTTGGGCAGACCAGAACCATATGAAGCTTAACACTTCTAAGTGTAAGGTGCCCTATCTGGGAGCAAATAACCCTCAATGTACATACAGGCTCAGAGGTGACAGCCTGATTTGCATCATGGGTGAAAGGGACCTAGGGGTAATGACAGACCATCTCATGAACATGAGCCATCAGTGCGATGCGGTGGCCAGCAGGGCAAACACCACACTGGTATGAATCATCTGATGCATCTCATATAAAACTAAGGAAGTGATACTCCTGCTGTACTCAGCACTGGTGAGACCACAGTTGGAGTACTGCGTCCAATTCTGGGCACCGCATTTCAATAAGGACAGAAAAACTTGAGAGGGTCCAGAAAGGAGCCACCTGTATGATCAAGGACTTGCAAGGCAAGCCATACGAGAAAAGGCTGAGGGACCCGGGCTTCTTTAGCCTAAAGAAGAGAAGGTTGAGAGGGGACTTGACAGTGGCTTACCGCTATGTCAGAGGAGTGCATCAGAAGCTCGGTAAACAACTGATCACTAGGGCACCCCTGGGGAAGACCAGGACCAATGGATACAAATTCCTGGAAGGCTGCTTCAGGCTTAATAACAGGAAAAACTGCTTCACAGTCAGGGTGGCCAGACTGTGGAATAAACTCCCTCCAGAAGTGGCAGTCACCTACCCTGGAGGTTTTCAAGAAGAGACTGGACAGTCATCTCAATCTAAGAAACTGTGCTACCAGGTGCAATAGTCTGGGAGCTGACCTTGTGTAGAAAAGGCATTGAATACTTCAGCCCTTTCCTCATATCATCTGTCATTAGGTTGCATCCCCTATTCAGTATGAGACCCATGCTTTCCCTGACCTTCCTCTTGTTGCTAACATATTTGTAGAAATCCTTGTTACCCTTCACATCCCTTGTTAGCTGCAACTGTAATTGCACTTAGGCCTTCCTGATTTCATCCCTGCAAGCCCGAGCAATATTGTTATACTCCTCCCTAGTCATCTGTCCAAACTTCCACTTCTTTTAAGCTCCCTTTTTGTGCTTAAGCTCACCAAAGAGTTCCCTGCTAAGCCAAGCAGATCTCCTGGCATATTTGCTATTCTTCCTGCATATTGGGATGGTTTGTTCCTATACCCTCAGTAAGGTTTTTTACAGTAAAACCATCTTTCCTGGACTCCTATATTTCTAGGAAAACATCCTGCAATGTCAGGGCATTAGGTTGCATAAGTTAGTGGATATATTTTTCACAGATGTTCTGCATGAACTTGAACAAGTTGCTTAATGATAAATCCACAAAGGTGCTTAGAACATTGCAATGGTTAAGCCTAGCTCCATAACAGAATACACAGTCCTGAATTCAGCACCCAGGTTTTCTACAACACACACAGTCAAAACTGAGAAAATGTTGGGCATGCCCAAAAGACTAGTTTTAGGAGCCTGCTAACTTCAGTGTAAATATTTAGATATCTGTGTACTTCAGGTGTCTCCAGTGTCAGATGATAACTAAGGGTGGGAGCAAACTTTTGGTTTCAGAAGTCCAAAGGGGAATTGGGCAAAACGTGACTTTTTACCATTATTCTTTCTGGGGCACTGGTGGGGGTCAAAGGGGTGCAGCAGTTCCTGTGGCTCTGGATCCAGCCCCCACCCAGTGTCTGGGCTGTAGTCATAGTGTAGCTGCTTGCCCCCCCCCCCCCCGCCGCCCCCACCTCTGCACCCTGCCATCTCCCTCCTGCAGCCTCTTCCCCACCATCTCCCTGCTTCCCCAACTGCCCCTCTCCCGCCTAACCCTTGCTCCATGCCAGGAGGCTCCATCCATGCTGCAGCCTGGGGCACTGAGCACGATCCCAGCCCCAGCCTGTAGCACCTTGTAGCAGCACTCCTTATGGCTGCAGAAGCTGGGGGGGGGAGAAAAAAAAAAAGACAATGGAGGGGAGAGGAAAAATGAAAGGAGAGCAAAGGCTGGAAGTGGGGAAAGATGAAAGAGTGAAGTGGGGAGCAGAGATCCTTTGCAGCAGTGAGACCTCTGCTCCCTCCCTCCCTCATAAATTAAAGATGGCTCTTCAATAATTAGGTTCTATACATGGAAAATTATAACAAATGTATAAATTTTCCATGTATAGAATCTAATCATTGGGGGGTTGTCTTAAATTTGAGTAAATATGGTAATATTTTTGTAAAGTATGTAGCACACCAGCATCCAAATCTCAGGTAGAGCTTCTAAGTGCTACCACAATATAAGTAATTAAAAGTATAGAAGTGGGTTTTGGGGGTTCTTGGGGTTTGTTTGTTTTATCTGAGAGTATGATTCTTTTTTCTATAAATAACCAGAATTGTTGGAAACTTTTGATAAAATATCAATAAATATGACATGATTAAAAGCCTCTGTGGTAACTAGCAGTGATTTCTTGTATGTTTTTCATAGAAATTATGTAGTTTTTCCAATTAATATAAATGTAAAGTGGAACTCTGTGCTTAAAAATAGTTAAGCATTTAGGGCAGTAGTTCCTAACCTCGGGTCATGACCCAAATGAGGGTTGCGGGAGCAATGCCAGTGGTGCCGCACACAAAGGATGAGCCGTGCTGTGTGCCAAGAGCTCCCCCACCCCCTGGGCTGCTGCCACTGCACTCCGCTCCCAGCAGTGGGCCTTGGCAAAAAAAGGTTGGGAACTACTTATTTTGGGCTTTTTACAGCAGCAAAGCTTCCTTTTGACTAGAAATACACTTTTATGGGAGAGAAGTGCAAGAACAGACCCTTTATGTTAAGATGATAATATAACCTGTGTTGGTTTCCTTGTAATATCGTATTTTAAAAACTCCTTTGTACAATTTTAGTCTATGATATAGTAGCCAGCTTCCTACCTTTCTATATGAATCAGACTGACAAAGAAAAAAGAAAATTAACCAGTAAATGTATACATTAATTCCATGCAGCAGTTGTATGGGATCTCACCTGTTTGACCTTAATGACTTTTAAAGCATACATTCCTCTCTTTTAGTTCAAACAAAAAATATCTGCTTAGGAAAGTATTGGCTAGTCTTCCATTCATATTTAATTTACTGCATTGCTGTAACTGTATCATAAAGACAGTCATGCGTGAGATTAAATGCAGTTTATGAAATAAGAACACCACTTATTTAATTTGTTTTAAGTAATTCACCTCTGGTGCATTTAACAACATAATTATGTTAATACCAATACTGTTGCTCTATTCCACTGTGTCAAGAAGCACTGCACTTAAATCCATATCAAGGTCACCTTTCCCCACAACTCTTTTAATCCCAAACCACCAGACAATAAAAAACTGCTGTCAAAAGCAGTGACTGAACAGATTTATATACATTTTTTAATAGTGTAATAGAATTAAAGAGTTGTGCCACCTCCAATATAAGCCTAATTTTAAGAATGTGAAGCATCTTACTTGACAGGCAGGAATATTAGACTCATTCTTAAAAAAGAGCTATAATGCTTTTGTTCATCATGCATAAAAAGTCAGCTCCCTTATGACTGCTGTGGCGATCTGGGATTGAACAAAAACTCATTGGGAGAGAAAGGGATTCTTATCATTATGCTCTAAACCTATTCAAGTGATGTAATTTTTCTTAAGTTTTATTTATTGCATTTTACTTTTTACAGTTTAAAGAGTTTTTTTGTTTTTTTTCCAGACAAACATCTTTGCAGTATAAGGGGTTGGGGTTTGAACTAGACCCATAGCTAAAACATTATTAGGCACCAACAATGTGACATGTTCTGTACCAAAGGAGCTGTGGGCATCTACGGAACAATCTGGGGCCAAAGGCCCATTGTACTATGTGGGAAAATTTATAGCAGGACCGGTGCTTTAATATGGATCTTGCACGTAGGCTAGGTGTTGCTTATTTGTGATTTGCTCTAATATGTGCTCTGTTACATAATCTCTTTTCTTCCCTTCCTTTCCCTGTGACTTTTATTAGAGCTGATTTTTTGTAATAGTGAGTAATTTATGCCATATGAAGGATCATAACTTTCCTTTACCTGTTCTTTGTTTCCATCTGTGTTTATCTGTCCATGACCTATAGTAAGTCAAAAGTTATATTTTAAATACCTGCCACAATTTACTGTTTTCTCCCCCTCAAATTTACACCTCTGGAATGAAATTACCGTCACCATTACCAATGCTTGTCCAAATTTTCAATCTGTTTAGTTAACAAGCATTAAAATACAATTGGTTGTTCAAACATATACAAAAATGTAATTTCCTAAGACTGTTCTGCTCTGCAGTTAACTCACCCTACTTTAAAGCACAACTAACACTCTATTTAGCAAAATATCAAATACTAAATTCTGTATTTTATAAAAACAATGTTAAATCAAATGGAAGAAAAACAATACAATGTAAATACTGGCACAGAAAACATTATATATAATTATTTTATTTCAAAGCTTTTGTCTTAAGAAGAACCTGAAACTATATGTAGGGGGGGGGGAGGGAATCAGAAATATTTCTAACTGCTTTGAGCACTTCCTTAATTCTCATCTCCTGAAACTGTTATCTTGATAAAGACACAAAGAAAATAGTTAATCACATGGCTATAACATGCCCAGGGTCCCCAATTTCATGGTCTTATTATGGCCAGGACTGCCATTTTAAAGGCGGAGCAAAGTGGGACCCTCCATGCTTCTGATTGGCTGAAGGGTGCGGCAAGTCCTAACCCTCCCAGGCACTGATTGAAAGCCCTAGCTCAGGGGTGGGCAAAATATGGCCTGCAGACTGGATCCAGCCTACCAGGTGACTGGATCTGGCCCACAGCTGCCCCTGTGGCACTCGACAAGCATTAAAAGGGGCCATACTTTGCCCACTTGCACCAGGGCAGCCTGTGCCTGGATCCCTCCTGTGCCTGCTGGTTTGGACCCTGGCCAGTGAACAGCCAGGGCTGTTTCTGCTGCAGCTGGGTGCTGCTCTGCAACATCCCCATCTCCAGTTCCAGGATCTGGAGCCAGGCCCCCTGCATGCCTGCCAGGAGTGGCATGGCACAGTGCAGCAGGAGCGAGATGAGGAGCTGCTGCTGGAAGCAAGGGGTGCAGATCAACACTCAGCTGGCTGCAGCCTCATCAGGAACATCCTGCTGGAAGCTGCTCCTGCCCCTGCTGTACCATTCTGTGCTGTGCCACACCATTCCAGGCAGGTGGGTGAGCAAGCAGCTTCAGCCAGGTTGCTCTTGCCACAGTGCCAGAGCTCCAGCTCCAGTTCCTGGCTGCTTTCCTAGGAGCTGGAGCCAGAGCCCCAGGTGCTGGAGCAGGAGCAGGAGCAGCTTCCAGCAGGCTGTTCCCTGTGTGGCTGCATCCAGCTGAATGTAGCTCTGCACCCCCTACCTCCAGCAGCAGCTCCTTCTTTCCCTTCTGCTGCACCATGCTGCACAACTCCTGGCAGAAAAGTGGGGGTTCAGCTTCAGATCCTGTAACTGGAGGAAGGGGGCACAGAGCAGCATCTGACCTGGCTGTGGGTACCAGCAGGAGCATGGCATGGGCTGCTCCAGTGCAAAAGAGTGGGGCTCAGCCCCATGCAGAGTACCACAGAGGCAGCATGGACTGCGCTGCCTGGGAAGCTCTGCTAGATGCGCTCCCTGCCCTCTCCCCATCCCTTCACCCTTATCACCCTGTTTCTTTCTCTCTCTCTCTCTCTCTCTCCTCTCCCGACTTCAGAAGACAGGGAGTCCACCTTTTTTTTTTTTTCTCTTTGCTCCTTTCCTGCCCCCCCTGCCCTTCTAGGAGACAGCTTTTTACCAGCTCTTTGCCAGCTTTTTTAACACAGCTAGTTCCCTGCACTTTTTCACAGGGATCCAGCTATTTTATGACTGACTGCCAATTACACAATTTCTGTAAAATCTATGTGTAACAGCCTGGCCTTTTAGGTTCGGGTCTCAATGACGGCCACCTGCCTGTTTAGGGCTAAACCTCTGTCTCACTCACCTGCCACACCTTGATGAAAAATAATATGATTGTTGTTTCTAAGGTGGGAAGCTGCCCATTGCTCACTCTCCTGATGCCAAGGGCCTTGGTGCACACTCTGACCTACCCTTACATGCGTCCCATGCCTCACTGATATTCAGTCTCACATCCAGTCTTTCCATATTGTCACATCTGGCCTTTCCATATTCCCAATTCAGTAATTCTCCCCCTCACTAGGGCCACTCATCTTTACTGTCCTCAACAGGGCCTCTCTACACACCCAACACCTCACTGGGCCTTCTGCTTCACAAGGCCACACACAGCCCCTCTCTGGGCTGCTTCACTTCCCCAGTGGCCCAGAGGGGCTGAGCTCTTTCACCCAGTGGGGCTCAGGTGGCTAATGCTGTGCCTGGCTCCTAACACTGTGGTCTCTTACCCTGTAGGCTCAGGTGGCTGCCGCCATGCCTGGCCCCTAACACTAGGGTCTTTCACCCGGTAGGCTCAGGTGGCTGCTGCTATGCCTGGACCCACTACACTGGGCTCAGGTGTTCCCCTCTGGGATTGCCTGGCCTGGCTCTCTTCCCTTGTTGGTAACCCACCGGTAGGCAGGGGCTGGAGTTTTCAGGCACCCCTCCTCACCTTTCACCAGGGAGGTAACTGGCCTGGCATTTCCTGCAGACTCACCCACCACAGGGAGTCCCACCAGGCCACCCTTCCCCGGCAGGGTGCACTTTTAAGTCATACCCAGGACCAGGAGCCTCCAAACCATCCCCATAGCTCCTGCCCTTACCTCCAAGGTGTTCCAGGAGAAGCTCAGGCTGATGTTGCTTTCTTGCCTGATCATCTCAGACTGGTGCTTCTCCCTCTGAGAGCCTGGGTTAAAATGGAAGCTGCTCCACCCCCTCAGCCAATCCCAGGGTCCTCCTAGGGTCATGTGCTAGCCTAGATGAGGCTAGCACCCACCTGCTGGCTGCTCCACTGATAACTAGAAACCTTAAAGTGGCAGGAACTGTAGGTGCCCTGTCACACCATGAAATCATGTATTTGTTAGATCCCTAATCACTGGGCAAGAAAGACTGATCCATCTGGGTTTCTGAAAGCTCTTTATTTCTACTTTTCTTTTGATAAAGTATAGGTGTTAACTTGCAATAACTCCTGGTGGGGAAGAAGACAATTTATGCATTACTTTGAACTTCAAACAAGTGTTTTGGACTCTTTAAACTCATTTCTAAATGGGACTTAAGTATAGAGAAGGTGTTCTTCCATCCTGCCTCCCAAGAATACATTTCCACAAATATCAGCTCATTATTTCACAGAACTTCTTGTGGAACTCCCATTTCCCTGGCCAAGTGTAATCAGCTGCCCTAGGAAAGTTATCAAAACAATGAAGTAGTTTGGAATTAACAATTTATTAAATCATAAAAAAGCTTCTGTAGCTTACTCCCCCATGAAGATTACTTCCAAGTCAAAAAGAATTTCACTACTGCAATGATAAATGTATATGAAAAACTGGAAATGAATCTCACAAGTTTTCTATTATAGTCAGGTTCATCTCCACAGAGGTCTTTTAGGGAAAATCACATTCCTTTATATATAAATTGGCTCATTAGAATTTGGTATATGCTGGAGACATGCAGGTAGCCAATCAGTCTCAGGAACAAACTGTCAAAAAACAGACTTTACAGTTCAGTATCAAATAAAAGCAGATGCAGTACTTGTCTTGAATAGCCTAATACAATCTCAGGATAGAATTATAAATCAGGTTATGTTCACCTCAGTGTAGCATGGATAATGTAACGTATAGAATTCCATCATACACAGAAATAGCTACTATAAATGAAAAATTGTATCAAATGCATTTAATATATGGTCTTTTGAATTTATCTCATCCAAAGCAAAGATAAGCTAGTAGAGAGGGATGGCTAATGAGTGGAAATAGTGGTTCAGCATGAAAAAATTCCCTATTTTGCTGTGACTATGACTAAGAGGGCATAAAGCTGTCATACTACAACAGAGTACGAGACCAGGACTTTCACTTGTCCTTCTGGTGAGGAACATTCCTAGGTAATGTCTGATATATTTAACACATGAGTGAATACTGCACACATCTGAGTGCCTACAGAAGCAAGTCAAGCCCACTACAAAACTGATCTTTGTACCTGTGCATTGCTAGTATACCCATCAGCATTATTTAGCCATAATGGTGGCAGTAAAACTCTAACTCTATTTTTTTCTAACAGTAGCATAACTAAGATGGGGCTATTAGGGTATGAGCCCTAGGCACTGACTTATGAAGGATACAAAAATAGTAGCTGCTGCTGCTCTCCCAGCAACTGAAACCACCAAGAGCCCAGCTGCAGTCAATGTCCTGCTAACCACTGCCACCCAGGGCACAAAACTACCCAGTTATGCCTCTGCTGTCTAATATTTTTGGATTACAAAATTCCAATAAAAACTTTCCATTTACTTGTTTAGCAAATGCTGTTTTTCGAAAACAGGTGGCCATCTGAATCAGAAAAATGAAGGTAAATCTTCAGGTCATATGGTAGATTCAAACTACTTTCTAGGAGCCATGTAGACTTTTGTCTTGCACCTCTAAGGCTCTACTAATAATAAAAACAGAAAGAAAGATTTTTGGCACCATTGGGCTACTCACTAGAATTTGTGTGGTTATCCAGCCACAGACTCCCAGGCTACGGACAGACATTCAAAAAGCCTGAGCCTGAATTGATTCAATCTTTGCAAGTTAGTCTAACCTGCATAGATTGAACTGATTTGCAAGTGAATAGATATTACTTTAGATTCCCTAAATGCAGGCATGTGTCTGCAGTGTCTCAGGCCAGAAACCAAGGTGTGCAAGCCTTCCCTTCATTTACATACTGCTAAGCTAATGTGGGGCATGGCCAGGCCCCAGCAGGACACTATGATTAAGGGTGTGCTTAGAGCGGGAGGAGGAAGCATCCATTGCCAGGCTTTTCCCCCACTTGCAGCTCAAGGGACAGAGTGTTGCCAGACCCTGGTCCCAGCTAGCATTCTGAGGTAAAAGGGTGGGGGGAGGAAGGAGCTACTTGTGTGGATTGCAGACAGCCCAGTATGCATCTGTATTATCCTGCTAGCTAGTGCTTCATATTTGCTTAAATCTCAAACTGACAGCACTGACAGGTCTCATTCATTGCAAACCAGGTCATTTCTCACACCTCTCTGTCCCTTGTCCCCCTATCTCCTGTCCACTGACAAATTTCAGGACAGAGAAGCTGCACTCTAACCAGGCTCAGTAATTGATGCGTAAAAACAATCACCAGCATTAATCACTGCATAGTGAAACAACATTTGATATAAGGGTTTCAGGGTGGGAGATGCCTCTGGCTTTGAAGCAAGCTAGCAGGGAGCTTATCAGAACACAAAGTTTATCACCCCATCAAGAAAACAAAAGCTTCTCTCTCATTAGTTCAAGCTCTTCTTACCTCAGGGTACAGGAATTTTGCAAGGCATTTGCAAGTCACTGGCTTCTTGCTCAGGAAGAGAGGAGGGAGGGCAGCTAGCTGACAGCCATTACTAGCTGACCTGATGATTAGTTCCAGAAAGCCCTAAGTGTACATTGTTCTGTCTGCCTTTGTTCCAGTGAAATTGGAAATACACAGACATAGACACCTCTCAGGATTAGCTAGCATGGGGGTGGCATGGCCAGATGTCAGCTGGGGTCTATGCCACTAGGGTCCCCGCTGTGTCAGAGAGGAAGGAGGGGTATCAGAGATGAAGGATCTCTGCTTGAGCAGCAAGGCGGGGTGGGGCAGGGGGAAGCCTGGCAGATACTGTTGTGCTCCTGCCAGGCAGACTGTGGCTGCAGTCCCCCACTCCCTTCTCAGCCAGCTGGGGCTCTGGCTAGGGAGGAGAGGGGCCAGGCCAGCCCAGCTCTCTGAAGCAGAAAGCCCAGCCCAGCCCAGCCCAGGGCTGAAAAGCATGCTTGGATGCTGGGGGACTCTGATTTAACTTAAACCAGAAAGGGCTATGAGACAGACATTGCATAAACCGGTTTGACCCAAATCAGTTAAGTCTACATTCAACCAGGTTTATCTTAAACCAGTTTTGGCCATTTTGAAACTGGTTTATGAGCACTGAACTTATGTTCTGTTACACGTTTAAAGCAGTTTCTGATCACTTAAACCAATTTATGTGTAACTTCTGTCCCTAGCCTCTGAGTGTGTTGATCTAGAATCCAAATCAAGAATAGGCCTCTTTTATATTGGAGCTGAGAGATGACTTTTCCAGAGTCCAGATGCTTTGTCTGTCCTAACAATTGTAATTCAATGTCCAGATGCCTGTCTCTAGAGCCAGTCCTACCTCCTCAGACACATCTCCTCTCTTTGACAAACCTGAAAGGTGTAAGCTTTCTTACATGCAGTTTAACTCTCTAGGAGTATTCTGATATGTGGTATGAGCATGCAAACACAGATAGGCTTTTCAGAGAATTTCTAACACACAACTGATTTTTTTTTAAAGTACCAGAAATTACAAACCATTAGGAAAAAAAAAAACTCCCTGACCAGCTCACCCTTTTCTTGAAAGTGTTGGGATCTGGCTGCATGCAGGAAGTCAGGCTATCCTCCACCATATCAAATTCCTAAAACAGACACCTCCTTCTCATCTTAAACCACTGAAAATGGCTAAAAATAGGAAAAGACACAACTCCTGCTCTTTTACGATCATCTAGTCCTACTGGGTATTGACACGTGACAAATGTACATTAGTGCATCCTGCCCTTTGTTAAATGACACTCTGATCACTGCCATTCAAATGATCATAAATTATACCAGGTAACATAAATGCCAAAGCAAGCTTTCCCATGACCACCCAATTACTAAGACATTTCTACTTGAATAGAGGATGATCTTCATTAAAAACTCTCTACTGCTAGACTTATATTACCACCCTGGTGGTGAAAAGACAACAAAGAAGGTAATAGGTTATCTTTCCAAATCTGAGTTTACACCTTGGCAAAGATGCATGCAGGGAACTCACAATCTCAAACAGAATAATCTGTTCAGGTTGCCACAACCCTATAAGGACTATCTTTCTTAACCTATTATGGTTTTAAATCACTCCATCCTTCATGAATTCTAAATGATCATCCATTAAAAATACTCATAAAGTATTTTTAACATCACACCATTATACCTTCTAATATCAGAGCTAGCTAACATTTTCTCTCTATGTTAAAAAAGATGGCCTACTGAAAAATGTGAGCTAAAATATTGTTATGGATAAACATCAATCCTAACAAAAAATTCAATTCCTCCATGTAAAATATTAAAATGGAAGTTTTCATATGGAATCAAAAATCTGAAACAAAATTACATATTTTGGTATAACTTGAAGTAACATTTTGATTTGGCAAAATTTTAATTTACATTGATATTTGGAAAGTAATCAAAACCATCATTTTTGTTATGTGGATTCAAAATAAATCCTTTTGGTTAGAATCATTTTGGCTCTTTCCTGGGAAGAGCTAGCAGGCTTTAAAGGAAAAGTTATTAATGAGATTTTTCATTTGAAAATTTCTTACAAGTACATTTTCATTTTTTAATCAGTTCTATTCAGTTCCTTTTACAAGACAGGACAACCACTCCCAGTTCCAAGACAGGAAACCTCTTATGTCTGTTGCTGACTTCCACCATGAGTATAATGGCAGAAAAATCATTCCTACATAGATAGACCATATTTTACATATATGTGCACAATTTGCCACTGCAGAACTTGCAGCATTTTCAAAACCTGGACCCTAGGCATCATTTTAGATTTATCAGATGCTCTGAAGATCCTGAAGATATTTTGTGAGAACTCCAGAAATATCACACTTCATTAAATCTTTTCTGATGAAAAAATATGGAACAAGTTCAAGTAACTTACTTATTTAAACTTTCATTATCTTCCATCCTCTGCAGTTCAGCACATGTTGAATAAGTTGCACTTTGTCTTTAAATTTCTTAGGGTTCTATTTCACGTTTAGTCTGTTATAACAACTTCCTAGCCCAATTAGCATATACTAATAAAACACTCAATAGATATAAAATTTTATTTAGCAACAGACTATAGTTTTCTAACCTTCTAACAGTAATCAAGAATCAAATTCGTATCCTGACATTCCCAATCTCCATTTGATTTCACAAGTAGTAGAATTTTAATGATTTCTATTGCTGCTGACTCTTTGTCATTTCTTTTGACCTATTAATAACCTCCGCTTTTCATCACTGGTTCTTTCCATATTCATTTACAATAATTATTTTTATGCAGACAATCTCTAAGCAACATATAGTATAATTATGTATAATGCTTCTTTGTAAAAACACTATTAAGGAGGCACACTGTACATGAAGGTATTCTGATATATTTCAGGCTGAATATAGTTCAGAATAAAAATGCTTAATTAGAATCAGATGCAGTAGGTTTTTAGTGAAAAACATGTTTAAATTATAACATTTAAATATTAATAATTACCACTTTGTTCTAAATATAATGACAAGCTAAAGTAGAGAGTGATGTTCTACCAAATTAAAACTCCGTATGTACATGACAACACTCTGAAGCTCATGTCACCAAATGGAAAACTGGTCACAGTGACTTTACACGTATCTCTTTTGTCTAGAGACAGATTACTTTATAATGGTTTGTGCAGGGAATGCATGAAGGATTATTTCAGACTCTGCAACTCACAAAATGGAGTTTCAGGAGGTAGGCATAACTGAAGTTGACTTCGATTAGCGTGTTTGTTTAGATAAGTCAAATGACATTGCTTCTGTTCCATGTTAGAATGAATATAAAATAATTTTAAATATGAATATTCACCTCTACAATTATAACATTTTGTTTCTGTGCATATTCACTGATGTAGCTCTGAAATCACCTTTCACCCACTCTCATGCCAGTAAAACTTAAAAATTCAAATATATAGAGAAAGCAAGCAGAAATGGGCAACAACTGTAAGTATGCTCCAAGCAGATGTATGTAATGTTCATAGATCTATAACCCCAGTTAGAGCAGCATTCACTCAGTTGTGGCTGTAGGCTAGAGACTAGAATACATCCTTTTTAAAAACTTAAATGCTGCAATGTGAGTGTAATGTGTGTAACAGCAGGAGGAACCAGGGGACAGTCTGCAGAGTTATGCTAACTGTTAATTTGGACTGCAGCTCTCAGACACCCCCAGGGACTGGGGGCAAGAGAAAAAGGAAGAGGAAGCTTGAGGCTGGAACATCTTGAAGCTTGACACGTGGCACCTGGCCAGCCCTGCACAGAGGAGTACACAGTGGAGATCTCACTGCAGCAATTTGCCTTGTGCCTTATGGCCTGTGACCACCAATCACCCTGGCTAGCACAGCTCTGCAGACTGTCCCCTAGTTCTTTCTGCTGTTACACACATTACATTCACATTATGATGCAAAAAAAGGTAAACATCCTGGTTTTGATTCTTAAATGCACAGATCCAATCATTGGAATTATGGAGCTAAAATCAACTGAAGTTCTACCATGCTAAATATGTATTATGGTGAAAAAACTGACACCATTTGTAGCAATATAAAATATTGCATGTGCAGATGGAAGGAATTATAATAGTTATGGAAAAGTGTGCTGGCTCATTAAGGGCAGGGTTCATCACATTCCTGTTCCAAGTCCATTCCAGGGGAAAGGAAATCTGTAGCGTGTAGTTCAGACAACACAGAATAGCAGCATGCTGGAACAGCAAAAAATGCTCTAAAAAGTTGCCAAGGTAGTAGCATCTATCACCAGACTTTTCTAGTGATCAGGACTAGCGTTACTAACCCATTCAAAGCCACTGCTGTTTTACAGTTAAGATAACGATTAGCAGCTGGTCAGAGAGCTAATACTAACCAGTACCCTGTTCTACTTTAACTAGTGATCTTGCTGAAAAGTGGCATTGGGTATGACAGGAGCAGATGTTCTTTTTATTATTTTAAATGGTGTTTACATATCTAACATATTTTAAGTAACTAATTAACAAATGCTTCAAAGCCAAATCATGATGAACCCCAAACTGTAATGTTACCTAATTTAATATTATTTGTATTTTGCAAATATGAAATATAGCCAGCAGAAAATTACAAGCATATATATAGCAGATGTATAGCTGAGTACCAGATGTTAGAAATTAGGCTAGTATAAATTTTGTATATTATACGTTACAAAATATGTTTAGTTATTATAAAATGATGCTCAGTGCTACACGTAAAAAAGTCTTTATGTCATAAGATACTTCCCATTAATATGTTTTAGGCATTACTGTCATGACATTGGCAGGTTTCAGCAAGGGTATTTGCATGATCAAATGCTTGGGCATTTTGATTTAGCACATTGCGTTGTAATATTTAAGTAAATCTTATTTTTTAATGAATAAAAGAACATGAGGTTAGCCATGTTAGTCTCAAGTTAGGCACAAGCAGGACAGTGTGGGACTTTATAAAGTAACTTGTTCAGGGAGGCATGCACTAGACACATGCCTAGTTTCAAAATCACTATATTAATCTACTGCCTCTTCCTGCCATTTTTCTGAAGTTAGAGCTATGCACTAGAATATTCTCACTTTTTATTTTTACTTTTTTTTCCCCTACTAAAAAAGACAATGATAATTAGAAGGAACTGTAAACATTAAAAATAGTTTATCAAGTTAAAGAGATAATATGCAAACAAGATGTTATTAGGCACATGTATATTGTCTTGCTTTTAGAGCAGAAATATTATGGTAACATACTTTTTGTTTTAAGTGATGTGTAAAAGTGTTAACTTCCTTTTGTCTAAGAGGAAAAATGTAAACTCCAGTTCAGACCTCAATGACTTAAGCAATAACAAAGAGCATGTTTATTTCTAACTTAGTTCAGTGTGAGGTTGCATATAAACAAGCTGATGCTTTGTAGATTTCACTGTAGATTTAAAAGTTGGTTCTCAAGGCCAGGTTCAAACTCTGTTAAGAATCAGGAGAAGAGCTGTTGCAAAAGAAGCACCTTTGGATACTTGATAGCTAGTAAAACAATTATTTGTATATGGTGTTAATGCAGGGGTATATGAAAATGAAAACATCCACATCCACAAAATGGAGGTCACCCATCTTTGAGGCATCAATTTGATACTAGTGGACAGAAAATGTGGCAATGGTGGTAGCGCTTCTTTTCTAACTTGATCAAATTACCACCCTTACATTACATGTCTGAAGCTGAAAATTAGGCATCAGGACTGCTTAGTTTGAATTTGACTGTGCTGTTTCTTATTTTGGCCTACATATATTAGATTTATAATGATTATTTCTGACTTCAACATTAAAAAATTGAACAGGTGTCTATTCAAAGCTGCCTAAGAAAAGCTGCTATTTCTCTCTAACAGCTATTTTCAACAGTTTGGCAGCTATTTGTCAATCTTATCCATCTTAAGCATAGCTTCAAACATGAACAACACATGCCCCCGGTGGCTGGGGGGACACGGCAGTGTGTCACCAGTGGCTTCAAATAACAAAGGACAAATAACAAAGGACAAAGTACACATTAAGCAATATAAAAATGTAATGAAACTTGGTGAAGACAGGTTTCCCTTCCCGCTTACCTCCACTGATAATCCAGCTTCCCTTCCCTGCCAGTCAAGGCCCTGACATGGGAACAAGGAAGGCCAGAGGTTATCAATGTCAGTCTTTAGACAGTCAGGCATTCACTAAGATAATCTGCCTTCTTCCCTTGGCCTTCAGATTTTCTTATTTTCTACAGCTGTAGCCCACTATCCTGGCATTCATCTCAGGGTCTGAATTTGGACTCTCTGTATGGCAGCAAGTCACAATGTAAAATGAGCTTTGTAAAGAAATCTCTCCTCTCTTTCCTTCCCCTCTCCCAAAATTACAAGGGAACCAGTCTTCTCATTGTGTAGAATATAGGCACCGAGAAAGCTTTCCCCCCAAAACAAATGAACTGGTCATGTACAGTCCTTGATTCAATGTAGTATACTTATGGACTAGGGACAGAAGTTACACATAAACCACTTTAAATCATCATAAACTGATCTAAACCTGTAACAAAACAGAAGTTCAGTGCGCGTAAACTAGTTGGCTGGAATTGGTATAAGATAAGTTTGATACTACATTCAACCAGGTTTAACTGATTTGGGCCAAACAGGTTTATGAAACTTCAGTCCCAAACCCCTTCCTGGTTCAAATTAAATCACAGTCCCCCAGCAACCCAGCATGATTTCCAGCCCTGGGCTCAGCTGTGCTTTCTGTTCCAGCAGAGAAGGGTTGAGGTAAAGGGGGCAGCAACTTCCCCCCAGCAAACCCCAGCTGGGGTCTGGGGCCAGGGAGAGAGGTTAAACACCCTATCCCCCACTCAAACTTACTGCTAGCTGCAATTGTGGACTACAAATCCCAGAGATGCCTGGAAGCAGGAAGAGTCCTGCTGCTGTGAGGCTGGACTGCAGATCCCAGAGACCTTGGGGGCACCAGGAAGAAGCAGCAAACACACATCCCATACTGGCTAGTGCCAGGGAGTTATGCTCTACCACTCCTTGGCTTCTGGCCTAAGCCACTGCAGGTATGTGGCTGCACTTCCTGAATCAAAAGTAAATGGCTAGGGGCAGACATTCAAAAAGCCCAATCCTGAATTGATTCAGTCTTTGCAGGTTAGTCTAACCTGCAGAGATTGAACCACTTTGCAAGTGGATAAACATTCCCTTTTCATTCAAAAAATGCAGGCACATGCTTACAGTGGCTCAAGCCAGCAGCCCGGATGCACTAGAGTACCCCTCCCTTCCTTTCCACAGGGAAGCTGAGCTGGGAAGGGTGGGGGGGATGTGGCCAGGTCCCAGCAGGCCTGAGTAAGACTGAGGAGGGGTTTAAACCCTGACCTTGGCCTACAGGGTTCATAGGGTAGGGGAAGAGGGAGCATGGCCAGACCCCTGTGGCAGTAGGAGTGGGGGGGAGGAGGAACGGAGAGCTCTACCTGCCCCAGTGGCTCCATGACTGCCCAGAGCAATCTGGGCACACAGTGCTGCCCAGGCTCAGAGATGGACTCTTCCCCTGTCCTCCCTCTCCCCCACTGCTGTGGGGTAGGGGGGTTCTGTTCAGTGCTTGGGGGGAATCTTCCTCCTCATCCTCCTCCCCCCAACAGGGTGGGGAGGAGAGGGCTCTGTGCAGCGCTGGAGGGGTACTCCTCTTCCTCCTCCTTACCCTCCTCCTCCCCACCCCCATTGGGTTTGGCAGGGTGGCTCTGTGCAGGGGTGCCTGGCCCCAGAAGGGGACTCTTCCTCCTCCACCCCTCCGTGGAGCGGGGAGTGGGGCTCTGCTTGATGCTGGAGGGGGGCTCTTCCCCTCCTCCTCCTCCCACCCCCAACCACCTCGGGGCTTGGAGGGGGTCTCTATGTGGCGCTGCCCAGTCCAGCCCAGCCTGGGCATGGGGAGCAGCTGTCACTGGCTGAGCCAGTCACATGGTATGGCTGGGCTGGGCCAGGCCAGGCCAGGCCAGGCCATGTGGGTGGGATCATCCCCAACAGCTGCCACTCAGAGACAGGGAAGCTGAGCCCTGCCAGTGCGTACAGCCTGGCCTGGCATGCACAGGTGGTGGCTGGCCAGGCAGTGGGCTACCCAGACTGGCTTGGAGGTGCCGGTGGGCCCGGAGCCCAACAGCCACCTGCTACTGGGACAGGGAAGGGAGCAGGGGAATCAACCCCCTCCTGGGCACCCTGACAAAGGCTGTGCCTCTCCTCCTTCCCTTGCTGCTGCAGTGGCAGGACATGGCCAGACAGCATCCCAGCATGGCCTCATTAAGGGGCAGGAGGCAGGGAGAGAGGGAGGGGGTTAATTCTTCCCTCCATCCCTTCTGCCCCACAGCCAAGGTCTGCCAACCCACGCTGCCCCCTCTGCTTCTGCCACTCACCAGCAGACATGCACACCCCAGCTGCAGTGGGAGGAGGGGAAGGAGGGAAAAATCAACCCCCTCCCTGCCCACTTTGCCTTAACAGGGCCATGCCGGCCAGTGTCTCACAAAGTCCCTGTCCCTGCTCCAGCTAGAGAGGTGAGGGGCAAAGCCAGGCCTGCTATCTGAAGCAGAAAGCACAACCCAGCCCAGAGACCATGGTCAGATGCTGGAGGACTCTGGTCTAACTTAAACCAGGAAGGGGCCTGGGACAGAAATTGCAGAAAACGGTTTGAGCCAAATCAGTTAAGTCATTCAACCAGGTTTATCTTAAGCCAGTTTTGGCTATTTTGAAACTGGTTTATGTACACTGAACTTATGTCCTGTTAGAGACTTAAACCAGTTTCTGATCACTTAAACTGGTTTATGTGTAACTTCTGTTCCAAGCTAATGTGTGTCCAGTTGTTTCTCAGTTTAATCTCTGCAGCTCTGGTTGACCTACAAAGACTGAACTGATTCAGCGCCAGGCTTTTCGACTGACTGTACTTAGCCATGAAGAAAACCTGAGGTAGTTTTTATGAGAAAGGCTTAATACTGTAGTTGACTTTATTCTTGCACGTTCTGTCTGAAGTGGTGGGGCAATGCCGAGCAAGGATAAAGATGGATTGTCAAGAGCAGCAAGGGAGACTTTTCATTATAAGAAGCTGTATTCTGGCTGTCTTGATATTGAATATTTTGCTGGTAAAGCTCTATCATGTTTATTTTGCCCTGATTAAAGTTAAGCATTTTAAAAAGCAGCTGAAGAACAGCACCCTTCTAAGAATAAAGCTACATATAAAAACAGGGAATACAATTCCACCCACCTTCCCCATATCAAAAGATACCTCAAAAGACAATTTGTAGAAAACAAATCTTTGTTGCATTTATTTTAGTTGCTATTACAGTCATTATAAACTGATGTAATCCTAATTAGGAAGTATCATAAAAAGAGCCAGAGCTCTGGGAGTCTTTGTGTAACTTTATCCATTGAATGGAGATCTTATAAGCAAGCAATTCATTTTCCTGCCTCTATCTGTTGGTGCATCATAAACATCCAAAGGAATTGAGGCCCACTGAGGGACTCATTACTAGGCAAACATGCATGGGGAGAAATGCCAAGCCCCCTTAGACTGAATGGAGAAAAAGGAAATGAAAAGGCATCTATCTGAAAAGGTAAAGGTTGCTCAAAACCCAATATAATACAATCACAGCACAATAAGGAGAAAAAAGAACCCCTTGACCAAGAAAGAATAGTGTTAGGCTAGGGTGTCAATATACTGTATTAAGCTTGTCAAAAATATAACACTTATCTGAGAGAGAGTTTTGCTGATAGATAATACACATATGACTTTCTAAATGGGATATTTTACAACAAGAAAATTAATAAAATGACAAGAATTTATTATAACATTGACAAAGACTTGCAGAAGTCCCAGAACCCAAGCCTAGGCTCACAGGCAGTACTCTCTTCACAGCAATTTGTTTTTTCACAGTTGGATGAGTTAAGAGTAGGACAAACCTACCTTTCTCTTCCAGGTCTGTCTGAATAAGGTTCTTATCAAATGTTTGTGTGTCACTCCTTCAGTAGTGATCCTGTTCTAGCAGTATTTGTACACTTCACTTGCCTTAGCTAAACTGCTGTTCCTTCACCTACATTTATTTCTCCTAAGAAGCTGCAAGAGTTAATGATCTTATTGCACCAGCCATGAGATTTCTTTGTGATCCAGACTGACTTTGTTTCTAAGCTGTGAGCATCAGATCAATGTCATTCAGACCCTGAGGGCAGTGAAGCAGCATCAGCAAAGGAAGTATAATAAATGCAACAGAAATAGCAATATGGTTTCTCTTCTCTGAAGAAGAAAAATGTTATAGTCCAGAGACTATGTGTTCATTGCTGGGAAGCAGAGATGATGTAAAGCTCTAGCACATATTGCTTCCTGTTTGCTGAAACGGAGGAATAATAAGGATGGATGGATGAGGGATGGGGAGTCATTGATTATTGGGCAAGCTTTGTTTCTGTGTCATTTTCTTTTAGTCATAAAACATATGTGGAAAAAATAATGACATGGGATGAACAAACAGGGCACATGACAGAGAATCACAGAAACTGAAAAGACTTATTAGTAAGGCTCAGGGGTTTTTCTCCACTTGAAGAAGCAGGTATCATGAAGCAAAATGGAAAACTATTCCAGTATTTAACCACCCTAAAGTTGGCCATCCACACTGCTGTTTATTTCTCAAATGTGGTACTAAGGGAACAGACACATGATGTGTTTACTATGTAGTAAAAGTAGAGCAGACACGTAATGTGCATGGTAAATCTTTTGAAGCCACGGTAAAGTTATCCTTGGAAAATGTATGCAGTGGAAACTTAATCATTCATATCTGGGTGGTTCACCACCAGCTTAGTTTTTAGTGAGTGGCCAAGTGCTGCAGCTTTGGTTGAAAGGGCTCCTGCTACTTGATCACTCAACTGGAGCTCATCAGTGGTCCCTCACAGCTAACCAGAGAAACACCATCCTTTGAAATAAAAGCCACAGCAAAGAGGTGCATAGCTGTCTGCTGTGACTCTATATATCCTTGATTGCCTTATTTACTTGAATATAAGATGACCCTGAATATGAGGACTCCTCAGTAATTAGAGTCTGTGTCTGTAAAATGTATTAATTTGTTGTAATTTTCCAGATATAGAATCTAAGTATTGAAAGGTTGTCTTGAATCCCCCCTGCTACAGCAGGGAGAGCAGTAGCTGGAGGGCCTCAGGTGGTCCCCTTGCCCTCTGCCCCACCTGCTTCTTCCACCTTGCAGCCTGACTTTCCCCCACCCCCTGCCACCTACTGCCCCTCCACACCCAGCTTCCCACAGCCCAAACTCCCCCCAGTCTCTGCCTCTTCTTTTTCCCACCCTCCAACCTACTGTCAGATGTTGCTTGGGCTGCTTCATCCAGGAGAACATCACATGGAAGCTCAGCCCTTGTTTGGCTATGCAGCAGTGTAAACACTTCTGATTAGCCAGGCAGGCAATGCAGCAGTTTTGGCACAGAAAGGAGTTTCCATGTTCTCCATGCTTGGGAAAGACCCCAGCCTGAGCCAGAGCTGAGCTGAACTTGACAGTAAAGCAGAGGGAAGGGGATGGACAGGGGGGCTGAAGTTGCAGAGAGGAGGCAGAGGGGTAGTGGCATACTGAGGTTCTCTGGTGCCTGGGGGCCAATGCTTACATTTGCAACCCCCTCATCACAGACCCGAGGATGGGGGGGCAGGTGGAACTGGAAACCGGAAGTGCTTCTCCACATTGCTGCTGCTGCTTTCAGTTTCACGACCAGCCAGAACCCCCTCCTCCCCACAGCTCTGTGCCCAGGGCCATGGCACCCTACTGCCCCCCCACAATCAGTACTCCACAGTGGGTGGAGGGGGCAGGAGCCCCAACAGCCACCTGCTCTCCCTTCTGGTTTGTATGCAAATATAAACTGGGGGGCTTTTTTCTCTCATGCTGATTTGGGGAAAAGAATTTGTCTTGTATTCAAATAAATATGGTATTTTGTAAACAAACCCTCCTTTCCAGGGAATAAGGTACTCTATGACCTTATGAAGTATCTGGGTTCTATAGTAGTAACTTTACTAAGTTACTATGTGAAACGTGTGTGTCTGTTCTCCTAGGCTAATTAGAGACAGTCAAAAAGCCTGAGGCTGGGACAGAAGTTTCATAAACCGGTTTGTCCCAAGTCAGTAAGTCTAATCCTACATTCAACCAGGTTTATCTTAAACCAGTTTCAGCCATTTTAAGACTGGTTTATGTTCACTGAGCTTCTGTTCTGTTACAGATTTAGCCAGTTTGTGATGACTTAAACCAGTTTATGCGTAACTTCTGTCCCTAGCCCTAAGGTCTTCCATTTGCTCAGTCCAAGACAGCTCCCTCACCACCTGTAAACATTGTCTACTGTAAGCAGCTAACTTCTCCTTCTGGACAGTCAAGAAAGGTAATAGGCTGCAGCACAGATATTGCCATAGTTTCATACAATTTAACAGCAGAAGGGAATATCAGACCATGTAGTCTGATCTGTTCTATATTAAATTTCACCCTATTTTTCACCCTATATTCTACATTAAATTCCACCTTATAATTTATCCCGGTGACTTCAGTTATACAAAAGTATTACAGTAGTTAGGAGGTTAAAATGTGTACCAGAGACCAAGAACAGGAGAGCAGGAAGGACTGAAATGCCACAGGACCTGAGGGCCCTGAAATGGCTGGAAAATTATTTCATAGATTTCATAGACATTAGGGCTGGAAGGGACCTCGGACGATCATCGAGTCCAGCCCCCCGCCCAAAGGGCAGGACGTCAGCTGGGGTCATAGGATCCCAGCAAGATAAGCATCCAGTTTCATCTTGAAGGTGTTCAATGAAGGCGCTTGAACAACCTCCGGCGGCAGGCTGTTCCAGACCTTGGGGGCTTGGACAGTAAAGAAATTCTTCCTTATGTCCAGCCTGAAACGATCTTGTAGTAGTTTGTGACCATTCGTCCTCGTCATCCCTTGGGGCGCTCTGGTGAACAAACGTTCCCCTAGATACTGGTGATCACCCCTGATAACCTTGTAGGTGGCCATCAGATCACCCCTGAGCCTGCGCTTTTCCAGGCTAAAGAGCCCCAGGGCTCTCAGCCTGTCATCGTAGGGTCTGCTTCCCTGACCCCTGATCATGCGCGTGGCTCTTCTCTGGACTCTCTCAAGCTTGTCCACATCCTTTTTGAATTGTGGAGCCCAAAACTGGACGCAGTACTCCAGCTACGGCCTCACTAAGGCCGAGTACAGGGGGAGAATGACGTCCCGGGATTTGCTTGAGAAGCATCTATGGATGCAAGCCAGAGTTTTGGTCGCTTTACTAGCCGCAGCATCGCATTGCAGGCTCATGTTCATCTTGTGGTCAATGATGACCCCCAAGTCTCTTTCTTCCATAGTGCTAACCAACATAGCACTGCCGAGCCTATAAGGATGCTGCGGGTTTTTTTTCCCCAAGGTGGAGAACCTTGCATTTATCGGCGTTGAACACCATCAGATTCTCATCCGCCCACTTGCTGAGCCTGTCCAGGTCAGCCTGGATCACCCGCCTGTCTTCTGGCGTGGATGCTTTGCCCCAAAGTTTGGTGTCATCGGTGAACTTGGCCAGTCCGCTTCTGACTCCAGTGTCCACATCGTTAATGAAGATGTTGAACAGTATGGGTCCAAGGACAGAGCCCTGGGGGACCCCACTGGTCACAGGACACCACGATGAGTGACTTCCATCAATTACTACCCTCTGGGTCCGACCACGGAGCCAATTTTCCAGCCAGTGGATCGTGGGGGACCCAAGGCGACAATTGGCCAGTTTCTCCAAGAGACGATCATGGGACACCAGATCGAAGGCTTTTTTGAAGTCAAGATATATGACATCAATCTCATCTCCCTTGTCCAGGTGATAGGTCACCTGGTCGTAGAAGGAAATGAGATTGGTCAAGCAAGACCTACCCGCAACAAACCCGTGCTGGCTATCCCTTAAGATGTTGGCGTCGGCCAGTCCATTACGGATGGCCTCCTTAATAAACTTTTCTAAGATCTTTCCCGGAATAGAAGTCAGGCTGATGGGCCTATAGTTAGCCGGATCCACTTTCCTCCCTTTCTTGAAGATAGGCACCACGTTGGCCTTCTTCCAGTCTTCGGGCACTACACCAGAGCGCCAAGAGTTTTCAAAGATCCGTGCTAGAGGCTGGGCTATGATGCTCGCCAGCTCCTTGAGTACCCTGGGGTGAAGATTGTCAGGGCCGGCTGACTTGAAGGTATCCAGCTTCTCAAGATGTTCCTTCACAAAGTCAGCATTAATGGAGGGCAGGGGATCACCCTCACCCGGACTTCCCGGCCCTGTAGCGGGCACAGGCGTCCCATGGGGCTGATGAAAGACCGACGCAAAGTACCTATTTAATAGGTTGGCTTTTTCCTGGGCGTCAGTTGTCAGTTGCCCCATCTGGTTCAGCAGGGGTCCAACGTTGCCCCTGCTTTTCCTCCGGCTCCCCACATATCTGAAAAAGGACTTTTTATTGTCCTTGATGCTCAAAGCTAGCTGGAGTTCAGTTGCAGCCTTGGCTTTCCTGGTCTGCTCCCTACAGGACTGGACCAGTGCAGAATAATCCTCCTTGGAGGTGACTCCCATCCTCCATCCTTTGTAGGCCTTTCTTTTTAGCCTCAGGAGGTCTGCTAGGTCCCTGGAGAGCCAGGGGGGCTGCTGTGCCCTCTTGCTGCCTTTCCTCCGAGATGGAATAGACTTAGTTTGTGCATTGAGGATCGCTCCCTTGAGGAGCAACCACTCTTCTTGAACTCCCCTCTCCCTGCGGTCACAGTCCCTTAGGGCCTCACTGACAAGCCTCCTGAGCTTGTCAAAGTCGGCTTTCCTGAAGTCAAGGACTTGCGTGTTGCTGACCGACTTGCCAGCTTTTCGGCAGATGGTGAAGGTGATCAGCTCGTGGTCGTGTCACCCAGCTTCCCATCGATCACTAGGTTGCCGACTAGGTCCTCCCCAGTAGCCAGCACCAGGTCGAGCAGCGCTTTGCCTCTCGTTGGCCCATAGACTTCTTGAGTCAGGTAGAGGTCATCCACGCACGAGAGGAAGCTCTGCGACCGCTCAGATTTTGCTGAGCGATCCTCCCACGAGATGTCTGGGTAATTGAAGTCACCCATGACAACCATGGTCCTGGAGCAAGCTGCCTCAGCCAGTTCCTGGGCAAACTCCTGGTCTATCTCAGGACTTTGGGTGGGAGGTCTGTAATAGACTCCCACCATTGTGTCCCCTGTGCCGTGTTCCCCACGGATTTTAACCCAGAGGGTCTCCAGCCGTCCACCCTGGTCGCCAATATCGGCTTGCAGGGACACGTAGCTTTCCTTAACATAGAGAGCTACACCCCCGCCCCTTTTGTCTACACGATCCCTCCTGTACAGGGTATAGCCATCTATCCCCGTGGTCCAGTCATGGGTGGAGTCCCACCAGGTCTCCGTGATCCCTATGACATCGTAATTGTTTGCACTGAGCAGGAGGATGAGCTCCTCCTGCTTATTCCCCAAGCTCCTGGCATTTGTGTACAGGCAGGCAAGCGCCCCCTGGGGGGCTCCTTCCTTGCCCACAGATTTTATTATGAACGATCCGTAATACAGTAGGAGACAACAAAGGTCATAGTACCAATTGGCTTTGTCCAGAGCTGTAACAATGCAGTCAAGTACCCAGGGCAGCAGCCACACACAGGACAGCTTACAACTGCCACTGCATTGCACAATAACCATTGCAATCACATAGCTGTAGCAACAGGCATTTTTTCCAACCCTTGCCCTCAAGTCAGTGCCCAGGGTATCTGCTCTGGTTGCCCTGCTCTAGTTACTACGCCATCCTTGACAATCTGTTTTGGCAGAAAATTCCTTTCCAAACCCAAAGCTAGCCATCAGTTTGAGCCTGCATGAATAAGAGCATGAGCCAGCCACTTCAGAGAGAAGATTCACTGTACCACATCAGAGCACTTGTCTGCCTTATCTAATGTCCTATCATCAGCTCTGACCTATCTCTGATCTTTCAGAGGAAGGTGGAAAGGGAACAAAAGACAGAAAACATTTAGCTAATTGGATATCAGAGAAAAAATTCTTTCTGACCCCTGAGGTGATCAGCTGAAACTGTGAAGCATGAGATTTGATTATAATCATTGTCTCAAAGCAGAGGTACAAGTGTTACAAGCATGTTGAGTGCAATGCAGACAATCTTTTTCTCTCAATGGCCCAGGAAGGAAAAAAATAAATAATGGGATTCACTGGTTCATTGACTCCAAGACTAGAAATGATCACTATTACCCTGAAAGTAAAATATGTAGATTTTCTCCCAAAAGATAGATTAAAGCATATCCTAGAAATAGCAATGCCAAAAACTACTGATAAGCTGCTGAACTGTTTAGTTGCCTCCACAGCTTGGAAATTGCACCTTATTTTCAGGTTATATTTG
Source organism: Alligator mississippiensis (assembly GCF_030867095.1). Taxonomy (NCBI): domain Eukaryota; kingdom Metazoa; phylum Chordata; order Crocodylia; family Alligatoridae; genus Alligator; species Alligator mississippiensis. Next base: position 53,705,673 of record NC_081829.1, read on the forward strand.
TAAAACTCCAGCTGCCTGTAAGTGGATTTTGATCAGTTAGACCAGGGATGGGCAAAGTCTGGCCCACAGGTTGGATTGGGCCTGTGGCAGACTCCATTACCCAGCAGCCCCTGCCTGCACTTCTCCAGCTGGCCTCTGGAGCCAGGGCAGAGCTGCAATCTACTGCCAACATGCCCCTAAAATAAGGGTGGGTTTTGTGGGCAGTGGCATGCAAGCAGTGGATCGCAGCTCTGCTCGGGCTCTGACACACATTGTCAGTGCCACAAGATCCCGGCCTTGGCTCCAGCCTTGGAGCAACTCCCCTCCCAGCCACTCACCCTGCCAGAGCCACAGGTAGGGGCTGCTGGGAAATGGAGTCCAGTAACCAGCTGAATCCACCATTTTGCCCACTCCTGAGTTATACTGAAAGGTCTCCTACCACTAATACTCTCTTATGTTTAAGTATGTATACACAATGAACAAAATTAAATATCAACCTTCTCTCTGATAAGGTAGAAGGCAGGGTAGGGAAGCACCTTCAAAAAAGGGCATAAGTTTTGCTAGGCAAAAATCTACTTCACCCGATGCTGATAAAATGAATAAGTTAAGCTCTTTCAAAGTCTCATTAAAAAAGGATTATTTTTCTAGGCCAGTAACAATGTTTGTGAATCTCTCTTTCAAATTTCTTCATATGTCCTTGCCCATTTTTGCAACATGAACATCAGAATTGGACACAATGTTCTAATAGAAATTTTAACAATGGTGTGTGCAGACACAAAATTGTTCTCAAGTTTCCAGTGCTATGTTCCCCTTTTTATATCTTCAAGGTGTGTGGTATATTGAGAGTATATATTGAGACAATAATCTTTCCTAACTTTTAAGAACCTGAATGACTGCCAAAGAAGTTTTTTCCCATCTGCAGATATAACCTGCATTCTTTATGTTTTGATATATTACCTTGCATTGACTTTAATAAACATATTTTGTTGGATTCGGAACATTTAATCAGGTGGTTCAGATCACACTTTAGCAATAATATATCTTCCTAATTATTTACACCACAGGGAGTTTCACTGAAAACACAGCCATATTGTGAAGACTGTCACTGTCACTCACCAGTGGTAAACAGCCCACAGCTGGAACTGCACTGAGAAGGCTATGGGTGCATGTAGCTGGTCACCACACCCAGTCTACATTTATGTGGCTTACTTTTAAGATGCATAAACATAGACTGGGAATGACATGTACAGCCATTAACCCAGGAGCTGTGTAAGCAAACTGGTATAAGTAACTTGGGGTAAGGGGAGGAGTGAGTGGGATCGAAGAAACCAGTGGGGTCCACAGGGTGATTCAGGGGGAAGGAAGGGTTCAGGGAGGAATTAGAGGGCAGGCAGTGTGTGAGGGGAGCTTGGGGGACAGGTGGTGTCCATGGGAGGTACCAGGGGGGCAAGTGGGAGTCTATGGGAGGGATTGGGGGGGTAGCAAAATCCACAGGGGGGACCAGGGGGCAGGTAGGGGCCACAGGGAGGATTGGGGGATCAGGGGAACAAGCACAGTCCTCGAGGGGATCAGGAGGGCAGGCAGGTTCCATAGGTGGGATCAGGAGGGCAAGGGTGTCCATGGGGGATTGTGGGGGCTGGAGGATTCTGCTGGGGAGTTGCTAGGGTCTGGGAGGGTTTGGCAGGATCAGGGGGGCGCACAAGGTCCATGGGGGTTGTCTCTTCCCCCCCTCACAGGACCAGGAGGTGATTTTAGCACCCCAACTCCCACTCTGAGACTAACAACCCCCTCAGTGAGCCTACCTCCCATCTTTCCTTTTCCTTCCCCTTCCCCCACCCCAACTTATTTCCTTGGCTCCCAGCATCAGCAAACACTAATAAAACCAGCAGCAGGAGGGACTTGTGGGATGGGGGATTTGTGGGGGACTGAGGGCTAAGAATAGCCTGGTGCCAGAGAGAGGGTAGCAAAAGTAAAGCCCCTGACTGGGGCCAGCGGCTGAGCATTCCCAGCCCTCCAGATGCTTTGGGAACTGTACAGAAGTTTGGGATAGTTAGATCAGTCTAAACATGGCCAATATGATCTAAGTAAGACTACCTTGGAGACAGGGTTAACTTAGATAGGGTCAGCCCTTTTTAGACTGATCTAACCTTCCTGGAACTTCCATAGTTAACGCTTAGATTGACCTAACTAGGGACCTAAGTATAAGGTCTACACCTGGGTGAACTAGGTTAGATTGGGTGGCCACTTTTAATGTCATCTAACCACCCCCTAACCTCCCAGAATGTCTGTATGCACCCCAAATGTCTGCACAATTGGAAATTTAGATCAACTTAACTTTAATAAGGTCAATCTAGACGTACCACCTGGATGTACCATATAACACTTCCAGTCAAGTGTGGTTGTACCTATGGACAACATGGTGTCTCTGAGGGCATTGTTGCCAAGCCTGGTAATTCTGCAATCTAGAAATACCAAAGACTTAAATGTAAGTTATTTAGAGTACTGAACTGAAAATGTTAAATTTTACAGATGTTGCCACACATTCTCATTAGAGATAGAAAATTTTCTATTTAATCTACACCATCATATGGGGAAGAAACAGTCGTCTGTTTTCTAGCAAAGACATACCTACTGAAAATTTCTGACATAGCTATTGAAAAATTCTGCCTTTTTTAGCTCATTATTTTTTTAAAATTCTTCTTTTTCATATCGGAGGAATCAGGGATCTATTCCTTGGAAAAAGGATGTGGTGGGTAGCCAAAGACTGGTTGAGGAAGGGCTCACATTCTGTATTGAGGCTAGATTTCCTAGAAGACAATAATTATGTTTTGGACAGTCTTAACTGTGCTGTCAAGACTTTTATCACTGATGCACAATGCTCTGGGTCAGATCCTAAGGGCACAGCCAGAAGTACCTTTTTATGAGAGACAAGCTACTCATAAGGGGCTGAGTCCAAACACTCCAAATATCCCAGAGCTATATTCCAAAAAAACAAATTCCAGGAAAAAGTAGCTTTTTGTTTGCTTTGATTTGTTCACAGCTAATTGGTGAGCAAATATTAAAACTGGAATTTTATTAGAGCTATGTCACCTTGTGATATTCACACTATCATTGGTCTCCCTCCCCACCAAAACACCCCCAAACTTCCCAAAGGATCTGTGGCACTTGTGTCCTTTGTGTCAAGCAAAGACTAAAATCCAGTATTGTTACAGTCTGCATTAGCCAAGGAAGGGGAAGTTGACAGGGCTAAAAAAACATACAGGGAGAAAGGACAGCCATGATGACTCAGAATGAAATTTGTATCATGTACGAGTTTGCTCATGCAGCTGGAAACAAAAAGAGAAAGAATTGACTGAGAGTGATTAGCTGTATTCTTTCCTGACAACTTAATTAAGTCCCTTAATTAGTCACAGTCACTAAGCATTGCATTACTGCTGCTAGTAACTTAGTTTATTTTTACTGGATTGGCTTTGCTTCTGAATCTACTTCATGAGACAATATTTTGAGCATGTTCAGCAGCAACACAGGACTGTATCCCTAGCACAGGCACTACCCCCTGACGCTCTTCTGGCTGTAGGGGTTCACAGAAAATAACTGAAGAAAAATGTTTTTTGCCTCAGAAAATGCCAACTCATGAAAAACAAAGTAAGAGAAATTTTGTGCTTTAAAATATTAAGCAAAATATTTAGATACGATCAAAATGTTCCAACCTAATTAGAGTGTAGTGTTTCCATTTTTTATTTCAAAATGACTTTTCGTATCGAAATTCCTGTTAGCTTTATCATTTTATAATGGTTTTATTGTGTATATTAAATAAATAGTCAAAATCAAAGGGAGATCATTCAACTGATTCAAAATGATGGAGGAGGGGGGTAACTAAATGCAGGATATTTCAAATTATGCAAATTCATTTCAATTCAGAACAAAATTTCAAAATTGCAGAATTTCTCACAAAAATAGAACTCCCAGTTCTAGCTCAGTAGTTGCCTAGTACTAATGCATAACTACAGCCAGAGGGCATGACAGGGGGTTGCTTAGTCCTCCTGCTCCATTCTCCCACCCCATGCTAGAACTGGGCCCCCAGCCAGAACCAGAAGACCGGAGGTAGAAAGGATTCTTGCTCTCCCCCGCCTGAGGCTAGGAAGGTTCCCTGCATGGCTCTCAGGCTCCAGAGATTGCCAAGAACAGATGAATGCACAAGGCAGTATTCAATGGCTATCCACCCTTCTCTTCCTCCCCATCCCAAGGGACAGGAGAGTGTGCAGCACTATGGGATGCCAGGGGACCAAGAAACCCTCTTTTCCACTTCATGGAATGTACAAACATTCTAGCACGTATTTAAAACATGTTCCTCATTTTTGAGACTCACTTCTGAAATGCTTCCGTGTACACTGCAAGCTTGCTATTCAGAGCATTGCAAAGGTATTTGGAGTGCTTCAAACATTACACCTTTCCATGACCTTATTCCATTTATAAACAGAGTACCTCTTACTATTGCCAACACATTCCTTTCTCTCCATATGACATGATACAATACCCACCTTAGGTCAAGGGATTTGGTGAAGGTGTGTGTCAGCTATATTCATTTACTCCATACAGAGTGAAACTCCCTCTACCATTCCTTAACCTTGACCCTTTGAGTGTTCCAATGCATTCCACAGATTTCTCTTGTCTATCTTAGTTTTCCTCTGCAAAGCAAAGCATTGCACAAAACTATACATTCTTGGCAGGAGTTCCTAGAACAGAATTATTACAAGAATGGAGTGACAAAATAAATGAAAAGGCCTCAACTTCTTTGTAATTTTTTTCATCTGTTTCACAAATATACAGGTTCCCTTCTCCCTTATGCTCTAATTCAGTGGTTCTCAGATTTTCTTTTTTATGGACCACTTGAAAATTGCTGAGGGTCTTGGCGGACCACTTAAACTTATTTTTGTTCTACAAATCAAAGTACACTACTCATATTTTAATATCAGTAGTCTTACCTTTCAAATGTGATGGATGTGCCTGTTTTTTGAGCAAAGTTCTTGGAAGTTGGCTGTAATGTTTGTCAGCTTTAGCCTTAGGTCACCTTTCTGCCGACCACCTGAATGGAGCTTGCGGACCACAGTTTGAGAACTTCAGCTCTAATTGTTACAAGTATAAGTGCTGTTGCTGATCATGCTTTCCCTGTGCTATCCTAATCTTAAATTGGACCCCTGCTATTTTTTCTTTTCTAAATGCTAGCTGAAGTGTTAAACTGCGATCCTCTGCTGTCCACAGTTCTGGAAACAACATGAGCAATGCCATCTTTCCCCTTCTGCATTAGCAACACACTTCTCTCCTGACCTGGAGAGAATAGTGATATTGCCATATGTATATAGTTATGGACTTTTCAGTAAGCCTATTTTGCTATTAGCTAGGGACTGTAAGAAAATGAGCATATTTGTAAATTGAATCAATCATATTGATTACTCAGAGGCTCAAAATCAATGCACTAATATGACATATATAGTTGGATTCACTACATGAGGAATACCTCAGATTACATGCAACCAAATTGGCATTCAAATCACTGAAGAGGGTCCTACTGGCTTCATTAGAAGTATGGTCAGATCCTCAAAAAGGGTATCTGTACATTATTTCATTTAGAGACACTACAGTAAGTCCATTCTCCATGTCTATTCTATTCTCTTCTGTTCAGTTTCCTGTATCTCAGTTTCTCTGCTAAAAATTCCAACCAGGTCATTTTTGGTGAGGTTTTCTGATTTTCTTTTCTTCTTTTTTTTTTTCTTGCTTTTTTGTTCTATGAGAGAGGCATTCTCCAGCAGGGGTTGGATTAAGGATGTCAATTTATTGCATACAGGTAATACAGAAGCTATCAACCATTGTGCTGGACCAGTCAGACAGGTGACCTAGATATATGTAGCTTCACGTTCTATTCCTAATTCTGTGAACTGCCAAAACCAGTAGTTAATGTCATTTTAATGGAGAAATGGTGCTATGGATTTATAAATAAATAAAGCATAAATAAAGGGGTGTTCCCTTTCTGCATCTGTATTTTTCAGAGACTTACTAATTTTATCTACTCAGTCATTCTTGGTCCATCTGCTAATCTATCATTTCTGAAAGCATTCCATATTTCAGTTAACTGTCTATACTCTCTTGCTTGCCAAATTTTCCATCAAATCCTATAGCAACAATGTTCAAGAGTCAGAAGTGATGTGCAGACATAGGATCATAGAAAACTAGGGCTCGAAGAGACCTTACAAAGTCATCTGGTTCATCTTCCTGCTCAAGGCAGGATCATCCCTAAACAAATCATCCCACCACATGTTTGCCTAACCTGCTTTTTAAAAAGTTTCAAAAGCTGGAGATTCCACAACTTCTCTAGGTAGCATGTTCCTATGCCTGACCAGCCTCATAGTCAGAAATTTCCTCCTAATCTTCAATCTAAATTTCCATTGCTATAGCTTGAGGCCATTGCTCCTAGATTTGTCCCCTACAGCCACAGAAAAAAGCCCATCTCTAGCCTCACTATAATCACCCCTCAGGTATTTGAAGACTATTAAATCACCTCCATCTCCTCTTCTCCAGGCTAAATAACCTTAGTTCTTACAGATGTACCTCAAAAGTCATATCTCCAAGGCCCCTGATCATTTTTGTTGTCCTGAGCTGGACTCTTTCCAAATGGTCCACAGTCTTCTTGAAGTGTAGGACCCAAAACTGGACACATGCCTCACTAGTACTGAATAGAGTGGAAGAGTCACTCCCCCTGATTTGTAAGTGACATTCCTGTTAATAAAACCCAGGATGCTGTTGGCTTTTTTAAAATTTTGCAACAAGAACACACTGTTGGCTCATATTCAGCTTGTGGTCTACTTCACTGCCAGGTACTTCTTTGCAGGATTGCAACCTAGCCAGTCATGCCCCAGTCTTTAGCTGTGTATGTGGTTGTTCCAATCCAAGTACAGAATCTGGCATTTGTCCTTGTTAAATTTCATCTCATTCATTGAGGAACATTTCTCCAGCCTATTCAGGTAATTCTGGATCATAGCCCTGACCTCCAGGGTGTCTACAATTCTACCCAACTGCATATCATCTGCAAATTTGCCAAGCATGCACTTGATCCCATCATCCAAATCAGTAATGAAGCTACCAAGCAATACCAGACTCAAGATAGACCCCTGGGAAACCCCACTTGATACCTTCACACAACTAAACTTTGATCCATTGAGGTTGAGCCATTGCATGGAACAGCTTGGTTTAAACCACCAGGATATTAAAAAGCCAGATCTTATGTTAAACTAGCCATTTTGATGACTCACCAAACTTTCCACCTTACATTGCATAGTTATTTGTTGTTAGACAGTTACAGAAATACCCAATCTATCAGGGTACCATGAAAATATCTTGGGGAACTGAGTAACTGACTGTATGATACATGCTTTAACATGTGCAAAAATGGTGATTAGACAGACATAGGAATAACCCCCAAAATATTACTTTGGGTTACGCCAGATCTTTTTCTCTCTCAAATTATGCATAATGGCATTGGCAGATCATAGATAAGAGAGTGGGGAAAGTAGGTTCAAAAAGGATTCTTATATTTGCTTTGGCACTGCGGGGGTGATGTTATACCCATGATGCTCCAGAAATTATGCAAGGGGCAAGGATTTCTTAGGATGATACCTTTTACTGGATGAACTATGCAGTTGAAGTAGAGTTAGATGAGGTTTTCAATGCAAGATATTCTTTATCAGGTCACCCTAAGAAAATCTTGCCTACATTTGTATACATGTACATACATAAGGGACCCTTAAATTTAGGAAACAAGCATATGGCACTGTCTATACATAAGCTGTCAGCAATAAAAATATTGCTGCAGGTCTCTGCTATACTAAATAGCAATGTAATTTGATCTTTCCTAGATAGCCACCAGTGAGCAGTTTAAGATCATCTACTGAAATTGAAAAGAGATACACACACACACCACTCTAAAATACATGCTTTATAAATGACTAATGTGGCAATGCTTATAATAATAAAACACTCACATTATCTACTCCTAAACCCTGAGCCAGGTGGCCTAGATTACTCAAAGAATGATGTCTTCTGTCATTTATAATTTTTTTGTTAAAGATGATAAGCTTGGGGGTCAAGCACTGTTCTTTACTGTTTAACAGTACAGCACCTACTACAATGGAACTCAAATCCTGACTGACAGAGCCCCTTGGAACTGTACTAATATATACAAAAGAAAACCAGAAGGATGCTGCTTTTGATGTTTGCAGTCTATGTTTAGATTTAAGTGGCTTTAGCAGCTTATTTTTAATAGGATAAGAATTTCCTTTATTTCCAGGGTTTTTTTTAAATGGGACCATTTTGCACTAGTTTTCTCTTGAATCAGGTCCAAATGACAGTATCCTTTGCTGACACATGGCTCACCTGATTACCATATTTACTTGATTATATGTGTTCCCCTCACCACGCCACCATTTAACATTGGGGGTTGGGGGGAACCTTGCCTCACAATCAAGCACAAGGCAGTGGTGGGGGAGGGCAGGCAGGCAGTTTCTGTGACTCCAGCCCCAACCTGGGGTTGGGGCCAGAGCTGGAGCTGGAGCTAGAGCTAGACCCCCATGCTGTTTTCTCCCTCTCTATCCCCCTCTGCCTCACTCCTCCTTACCTTTGCTCCAAGCTGGTGGGCTCCATCCCTGCTGCAACCTGGGGCATGGAGGATGGCTCCGGCCCAGCCCCATAGAAGCAGTAATAGCTCCATGCCACTGCTATGGGGCTGGATTGGAGCCATGCTCCATGCCCCAGGCTGCATCAGGTGATGAGCAAAAATAATGGGGGGAGTAGAGGGGGAGGGGGAACTTAGACTGTGGGGACCAGAAGTGGCATGGAAGGGGGAGGAGGCAAGAACAGGGCGAGGGGGAATCAGGGTGGCCTAAGGTTGTGGATGGGAGGGGGCAGGCACAATGTGGGGTAAGTGGAGGAGGGACAAGTGGCAGGGGGCAAGCTGGCTGCCTTTCTCCCTGTCTGCCCCACTGCCTGCCCCCCCACCACCTGCCCCATTACTGCCCCCCACCTGCCCTACCTCATCCCCCTACTGCTTCCCTCACTGTCTGTTCCCCACAGCCTGCCGCATTACTGTCCCCCTCCTCATCTCTCCCCCCATCACCTGCAGTAGTGTGGGGGGGGGGATTAATTTAAGATAATCCTCCAATAATTAGATTCCATACATGGAAAATTGTAATAAGTTAATAGATTTTCCATGTGTAGAATCAAATCATTAGGGGGTCATCTTACATTCAGCGTTCTCTTTTATTTAGGTGCATTTAGTATTTGAACCACTTCATTATGAACTTCATATACTGCTTTAGAAACATTTTCTCTGAGGTATAAAGGTTAAGCAGTTTTTCTCTACTGCCGAGTTCATCCTTATAATACTGGAAGAGGATATCTTCTCTAAGAAGTTTCTTTTTCTTTTGAGTCTTTAATATCTTTGTTCCATTATTTCCTCTATACTACTATGCCAGTGCTTCTGTTAAGAAGGCAGTCTGAAATAGATAGAATGTCAGAATTTATCAGGCACCTTTTGATCAGCAGCACAAAAGGTTTTGGGAATATGCGTATTTTGGACAGATTTAACAGATTTAGTGTTAGATTCAGTATATGATAAATAATAAGTGCCAACTTGTTGTAGACTCATCAAGAGCCAGAAATAACTGATTTTTTCATGATGAGAGTATACCAACAAACAACACAGCCTCTCTGGAAAATGTTATTTTCATCATGGTTGCTGCACTGTTGATCCTGTATTTAGAAATCATATAAACTTCTTAAAGGAAGGCGTTTTGGGGAGCAGAGAAGAGGGGAAACAGCATCAAAAAGGGAATGAATTGTTTTGCTGGCCAAAAAGAAAAGAAAAGAATTTTCCAGTTTATGTTCAGTCTACTCAGTTTCTGGCCACAGTCCTTGTTCTAACTCACAGAGATCAGGAAACATCCTATCACACAGCACTTACTTAATATTTCCAATGATTCCCAATCCTGGCTTGCTCTGCAGGGTTTTCCCAAATGCATTGAGAGATGCATAGTGATGGAAAATCTCTGAGAGCCTCTGGCACCAACCACATTAACCAAGATCCAGCGGCACAGTAAAAGAGGGACACATTACCTGCTGCTGAAAAAATGAGAGGACCAGATGTATATATAGCCTACATGGGCTTATCTAAGCATAAGGAATTAATTTCCTGTGAGACAGACCCCTTTTGTCTGAACCTGTAGACCTTTATTCAAAGTTCACTTATCTTCCTTCTACCAATGTAGCTCTCCTTCAGAGAGCAAAGCTCCTCTAAGCCAACTTAGCCTGTTGCTAGAACTGTGTCATACTGGTACAAAAAAAAAAAAAAAAAGATTGAAACTAGATAAACTTCTCCTAATTAAGGTTTATTTTCAAATCTGTAACCCCTGCTGGAGTTTTTTGACTTTGAAAGATGCTTTAGCAAATGTGGCCTGAGTTATATGACCCTATGCTAATTTGTAGTTTCAGGGTTGGAAGCAAGACAAAGCTTGGCATAATTGTATATGCATATTGCATTGCATTTTTTAGTTTATCTGCACTTGAAACTGAAACTGAAAATAGTGCTGAAGAAACCTAAGCAAACAGACCTAAGAAAGTTTGTGTGAACCCCTGCAAATCAAAACACTTCTTCTAACCAAGCTTTTAATTAATGCGTCCTCTTACTTCAATATAATTTCCAATTTTGAATTGTGAACATACATTTCAGTCTGCTTACATGTTGTTACATGGGTCTTGCTTTCAAAGCTGCATAGGATATTAGTATTCTGGTAAGGCTCCATTTCATTTTCTACAGTGATCTTTTCTTTAATGTCTATAAATAATTATGTAGAACTTATTCACTGCAAGTGCAAATGTAATTGTAATTACTTAACTCAGGGGAGTTTTATGAAATTATACCATTTGTTAGAAATAAAAAATGTGGTTTGTTATGTGGTATGTTCCAAGAACCAAATCTATCATATCATGTTTTGATTCATCTTGAAGTTTGAGTTAACTTTTATTATCAATCATCCATTAGCTATACTTTAAAAAAAAAGCCTATCCTCTTATTATTTCACAATTCCCGTTAAGACTACCATGTAGGGTTCTCCTCTCTCTATGGATATATAATTCCCATTAATATTAGTAGATTTGTATACATGCAGGGATTCTCAAGGGCACAGCTTGGATCACAGATCTGTATATACAAAGCACTGTTAATATGTGCTTGATGAGCTAGCAGAATCCTCTCCTTAAAACTATAGCTGCACAAGGATATTTTTATCCTCCAGAATGTATGCAGAACACATACAGAATTCTCTGTTCAAGGGCCAAGAAACAGGTAATGGTATAAAAAGCAAGGGAAAGCATAAAAAGTCCTATGCTCCATATATTAAAGTCTCCAATTAGCACGTCGGGAGAACATTTCATATGCATATTACAATATAAAGTATGTGCAAATGTAGTTCTTGCTAGAATAAACAATCCACTATGTCAAGTGTGTAAGCCACAGGGAGCTGTCTGCTTACTCATGATTTTATATATCTTTCAGTTAATTCAGAGATCCAAATGCAAAACCCAGCACTTGGGGATATCGTTTGGATTTGAGATAGACATTCCAAGGGAATTTGGGACCATATGCCAGCAAAAGGATTACAGTGATCTCCATGTACGTTTTTCATCTCTGACAGATATACCTGGATTAGTCAGTAAATAATAGTGCTCATAAGCTCATGAATGTTATGTAAGTAATTTAAAGTATTTTACTAATGAGTTTGAGAATACAGTCTACCAGAAAGCACAGCTCAATGGAAACTGACTGTACAAAATGTGAACAATTCAGTATTATGATATATCTCAGACTGAAGGCAATGACATCTACCCAACAGTCTGATTCTTCATAGGTAACAGGCACTTCACATCTTAAAATCAATTATATGGTATGTTTTTCTTGAACAATAAACATATGCAAATCTCCAAATGCTGGAATATCCTTTGGTCCTTTGGTCAATCAATTTTAAATTGATATTATACAATACAGAACATATAAGCTAGGTAGACATTCAAAAAGCCCAAGGCAGAACCGATCAAACCTATGCCGTTTCTGTAAGTAGCATAGGTTAGTTTATGAGTGAACAGAACACACGTATACAGGTGGGAGGAGAGGCCCGTGCACACAGGCTGCCTGCACTGGATGAGGCCAGCAGGTCAGGGGCAGTTTCACATGCCTGGCGGCAAGCCCTGCAGGCTCCCTAGGTCCCAGAAGTTGTCAAACACAGACAAACAGCATAACCACTAGGGCTGTGTGAAACAGCACTGTTTCGCCATTTGAAAGGAATAGTATTTCGTTCTGTCATTTCATTTTGAAGCACTGTTCCATTTCATTTTGTTGAAACTGTTTTGCTGTTTCAATGCATTTAGATGTTTTGCCGATAGGCTATAATGGGGAATCATGCAAATGCCTATAACTTTGTCCTTTCTTGCCTGATTCAGATGAAAATTGCAGGGACAGTAGCCCCTTCTGAGAGCATGAAGCCTACCATGTTCCAAGGAGATAGGTGCAAGGGGTTTTGTGAAACTGCACCTCGAACAGTTGAAAGCTAAACTTGTATCACTTGCTGGCAGCAGCAGCCTGCTGTCATCCCGTGTGCAGATCTGGGGGCCCTCACCACCGGGAGGGCTGTAGGGCTCTGCCAGAATCCTCCTGGGGGTGTGGGTCCCTGGATCTGCATATGGGGTGCCAGCAAGCTGCTGCTACCACCTGGTACCAGCTCGCGCCCAGTGCCGGGAAGACTGCTGCTGCTGCTGGCCCCAGGCACCAGTGGCAACCTCCTGTCAACCCGCATGCAGATCCTGGGGCTCATACCCCCTGGGAGGCCAACACCCAGTGGCATCGCTGAGAGGACAGGTGGGGGGGGGCTACAGCAAATTTTGGGGTGGCAGCAGCCCCCACTCCATTGATGTGGCCTGCCCCGAGTGCTGGGGAGAGCCCAGTGCCACCCCTGCTGTAGCCCCCGGGAACAGTGGATGCAGCCTACCTGCAGCCACTGGGCTGTGCCACACCAGGGGATTCAGAGCATGATGCAGCACAGCAGCTGCAGGCAGGTGGCATCTGCCACTCTTGAGGCTGCAGCAGGGTTGGCACTGGGCTTTTCCCAGCACTTGGTGGCAGTGCTGGGAGGGCAGATTGAGCTCCATGGGGCTGGTGGAGCCACTCAGAGTGCAGCCCTGGCTCTCCCCACCTCCCAACATCAGACTGCACTCAGCAGCTCTGCCAGCCCCATGGAGCTAAGCCTAGTAGTGGGAGGCAGGGGAGCACCACTGACCAGGGCTGCACTTGGAGCCAGGGCTGCACTCTGAGCGGCTCCGCCACTGGCGCTCCACTACCTCCCGCCACCTCCCACCACCAGGCTCAGCTCCATAGTGCTGCGGAGCCTCCAGCCACCATGAGTCAGGGCTGTGCTCCCAGTGGCTCCACCAGCCCCATGGAGCTCAGCCCAGCAGTGGGAGGAGGTGAGACATCCAGTGGCAGAGCCACCCGGAGTACAGCCCTGGTGAGCACAGCCTGGCAGTGGGAGGCTCCGCAGCCCCACTGAGCTGAGCTTGGTGGTGGAAGGCAGCGGAGAGCCATTGGCCAGGGCTGGGCTCAGAGCAGCTCTGCCACTGGCTCTCCTCCACCTCCAGCCACTGCACTGCACTCCTGAAGTGTTCTTCCAGCCCCACGGAGCTAAGCCTGGTGGCAGGAGGCAAGGGAGAGCCAGTAGCTAGGGCTATGCTTGAAGCCAAGGCTGCACTCCAAGTGGCTCTGCCACTAGGTCTCTGAACCTCCCACTGCCAGGCTCAGCTCCATGGGGCTGTGAAGCCTCCAGCTAGCAGGCTGTGCTCACCAGGGCTGCGCTCAGAGTCCGGGCTACACCCCAAGTGGCTCCACCAGCCTCATGGAGCTCAGCCTGGAGAGGGGAGATGGCAGGAGAGGCAGTGGCAGAGCCCCTCGGAGCACAGCCCTGGTGAGCACAGCCCAGCAGGGGGACGCTCTGTAGCCCCACAGAACTGAGCCTGGCAGCAGGAGGTAGTGGAGAGCCATGTGCCACGCCTGTGCTCGGAGCAGCTCCACCACCTCCCATCGGCCATCTCCCGCCACCAGGCTTAGCTCCGTGAGGCTGCAGAGCATCCCACTGCCGGGCTGTACTCACCAGAGCTGCACTCAGAGCCAGGGCTGTACTCAGAGCGGCTCTGCCACTGACTCTCCTGCCACATCCCGCCGCCAGGCTGAGCTTTATGGGGCTAGCAGAGCTGCTCAGAGTGCAACCCTGGCTCTCCCCCATCTCCCGCCACGAAGTTGCTTCAACAGTTGAAGCATTTCAAAACTTTCAAAATGTTTTGAGTGCCCTCATTTCATTTTCAAACTGTTTTGAAGCTTTTTGTTTCATTTCAATTTTGCTGTCTCAAGCTTGAAACACATTGAAACAGCTTCAAAATGAAACACCCGTCAAAATTTCACAATGGGTCTGTGTGGTAGAAGCCTCTGTCCCCTCCCTGCCACACATCTGGCTGTGGCTGACAGCTGCTGTACGCAGCAGGTGGGGCTGGGGAGAAACTCTGTGCTGGCTTGGCTTGGCTTGTCTTGGCACTGTCAGAGGCTGGGGACAGGCTCCACTGGGTGCTTGGCTGGAGCAGCTGAGATGAGCACAAGTGCTAGTGCACCTCCCTGTGAGGAGGGGCTAGCAACACAAGGGCACCTGGGATGCCAGTGGACAGTGACCTAACCTGAATCAATAGAGGACCTGGTACAGAAGTTTGATGCACCACTCTAACCTAAACTCATAGATTCATAGACATTACGGCTGGAAGGTACCTCGGAAGATCCTCGAGTCCAGCCCCCTGCCCCAGTGTCAGGAAGTCAGCAGGGATCATAGGATCCCAGCAAGATAAACATCCAGTTGTCTCTTGAAGGTGGTCAAAGTAGGTGCTAGAACCACCTCTGGTGGCAGTCTATTCCAAACACTGGGGGCTCGGACATTAAAGAAGTTCTTCCTTATGTCCAGCCTGAAACAGTCATGGAGGAGTTTGTGACTGTTCGACCTTGTCATCCCTTGGGTCACTGTGGTGAACAGACGTTCCCCCAGATCCTGGTGAGCACCCCTGATAAACTCACCAGGTCCCCACTGAGCCTGCGCTTTTCCAGGCTGAAGAGTCCCATGACTCTCAGCCTCTCATCATAAGGTCTGTTTTCCTGACCTCTGATCATGCACGTGGCTCTCCTCTGCACCTTCTCAAGCTTCTCCACATCCTTTTTGAATTGTGGAGCCCAAAACTGGATGCAGTACTCCAGCTGTGGCCTCAACAAGTTACAAAGGGAGAATGACGTCCTGGGATTTGCTTGAGAAGCATCTATGGATGCAAGCCAGCGTTTTGGTCGCTTTACTAGCCGCAGCATCGCACTGCAGGCTCATGTTCATCTTGTGGTCAATCAAGACCCCCAAGTCCCTTTCATCCATAGTACTAGCCAGCATAGCACTGCCAAGCCTATAAGTATGCTGCAGGTTTCTCCTCCCAAGGTGGAGAAACTTGCATTTTTCAGTGTTGAACACCATCAGGTTCTCATCCACCCATTTCCTGAGCCTGTTTAGATCTGCCTGGATCACCCTCCTGTACTCAGGTGTGGATGCTTTACCCCAGAGTTTGGTGTCATCCAAACTGATTAAGTTTGAACACATATTGATCCAAATCTATCATAGACTGGGTTCCACCATTTTTAAAGCAGTCAGTGTGTGCTGAATTTCTGTTCTGTTACAGGTGTAGACTGTTTTATGGGCACTTATACCACTTTATGCAAAATGTCTGTACCTGGCCATAGTATATGAATGCATATATTTCCTGTTCTTACACAATTCCTAAAGGATTTGGAACCTCAATTTTCACCAGATCTGACTTTTTCCTGATGTTATAATACAGTGTTTTTAGGTACATCTAAATCACAGAGCTTTGGTATCTGACATAGCTATGCTAGTATAGTTACATCAAAAGGGCCTCCTAGTCTTGATGTACCCTATCCCAGTAAAAAGCCTTTTCTCCAAGGATAATTCCAAAACCAACTTTAATGACACAAGTTAAACCAACAATAGCACTACTTTGCTCACATAGCAGTATCTACCCCCATGGTTTTACCAGCACAGCTATGTCATTTTGGGGGTTTTCACACTCCTGGTCAACAAAGAAATGCCAGCTGCATTTTGCAGTGTAGACTAGACCTACTCACCATTCAGTTGCCAACTAAAGGTATAGGTGAGGAGCCTCTTCCTTTTAGATACCAACAAGGAAGCACATAGATAAAAAATGAGAGAGAGAGAGAGAGAGAGAGGAAGAGAGTGTAACAGCAGGGGAGTTAAGACAGAAGAAAAAGTAAGAAATGTTCTTTCTTCTGGAAGTAACATCTAACTGGTTAAAGTTGGGTTATTTTTCTCCTGGAACTGACATTGTTGCTCTATGAGAAAAAGTTGTAAGGTCCATATAGTCATGGTTACTACTGGAATGGTGGTGATTTTATAGGGCCCCATACCAAACCATTTTGAAACCTGCTCCAAGTTTCCATCCTTCATGTTTTCAGAGAAAAGCTTGACAATTTCATCCAAATGTAACCTAAAGACTCGGACACCAGAAAACATTTTTTTAAAAAGCTATTTTTTAAAATCTACAATTTTTAAGCCAGTTTCCTGATTTTTGAGGGCTTCATTTATGATTTTTGAACACTTGGGTATGGCAATACTGCAACTGTAAGTTAATGTTATTCCATTTATTTAGGCTGCTTTTTTATTTCTCTGCAGATGTCTCATAACTACTTAAATCTTGGGGAAAATGATGAGATGGCTCTTTACAACACTTATTTTATATTAACGCTGCTTGCAATTTTGAATATTACATTAAAGTAATTGGAGAAAGAGACATAATATAACCTGACGTTAATCAGAAAGTGCTCAATACTTTCTGGTGGATGAGGACCTAGCATTTAATGAATTGTCACTTGAAAAAACCAGTTAAGTGTCAGCAGCTATATCTTTCATAACTTAAAGAGAACAGAATTACCTAGTGTTACCTGACTGTCCTCCTATACAAAGTTGACAAGGACCATCACTCTGAAGCTTCCCCAAGATTGCAGTAATTGGAGAACAGATGTGCTGCAAACAGATCTCACTTGCTTCTCAAACACCAAACAAAAACAACTGTCAATTATTATTATTTTTGCTCTTGCAACTTTGATTTCAGTCATGGGCCTGGAACTACTTTGAGTGACTAAACCAAATATGTTCCAAAATCCAAAACAATTTAAGTATAATCGACATGTTTCTTAATTGTTTTATTACTCAGGCGTTATATAATCAAACAGGACTGTAAAAATTACAAAGTCAAAATTATATATCCACATTGGCTTTGTCATTTTTTATTTTGTAACCTGTTCAAATTGTAGTGTAGACTGAGTAGACTTGTTGATATATCTTTGCATTTGCTTTTCATATGCACATGACAGGCTAATATCAATCGTGCATAAATTTTCTATTTTGGAAGCCCTGTTCATTTCCCTTCTTTAACTATCCTACTTCACTGCCTGTGAAGAGAGCAGATGTCCCAGTCCCAGTATTAACTAAGTGAATGAGAGTAAAAATATTAAGTCTGGATATTCCACTCTAAATCACAACCTTCATTTTCAGCTTTATATCCTTTGTGTCTCCATTTTAGTATTTATATTGCCCTCATCCCTATATTACATGCCTTCTTCCATCACCAAATCCTTCTTCTTCCATCACCAATCCACCCCAAAAATCCAAAAAAATCCTAAAATTTTGAAATTAATTTAAAATGCTAAATTTGGACAAAAAGTCAAGACATCCTTTTTTTCCAGAGAAATTGTCAAAACATTTAAGGTTGGTTTGTTTCATTCTGGAACTGTGTACTTCTGGATGCCACAGTGTTTCATGGGAATTGTAGTCTAGTGCCTCATGCTCCCACCGGGCCCCCTGGATAGATTACATCTCCCATGATGTACCATAAGGAGGAGACTCACATGATGCAGCATAGTGATTCAGGCAAACAGGAGACGGACCAAAAGAAGAGAATGAAGACCTGAGACACTTGCATGATGATTCCCACAAGGCATCACAATTTAGGCAAATACAAACTATACTGAATTCAAATGAAATGTTTTGATTTGGGATGACCTGAAAGGAAGTTGTTTATCTTAATAGTTCCAAGAGAAAACTTCAGTAAAATCTATTTTTCCATGGAAGAAGCAAGGCTTTTTGGTGATATCTTTTACTGAACCAAGTGTATGTCTAGGAGAAATGTTATACAAGCTTTTGGTAAAGAAGGTTGCTGTACAGTTAGCCCAATTAAAGATAATCACCAAAAAACCTTGCTCCTTACATATTGCCTGGGCCATCACAGCTGCAACACCACAGTTCTACTACATTTCAGTTTGTAGAAGTTGCATTTTCTATCCAAAAATAATTAAAAAACCAACAGTTTACATAAAGTTCTCAACCAGCTCTATAATATCAGGCCATCTGGCTATCAGGATCCAGCCTCAATGAAGTAGAACTATAGGCATGAAATTCTCATCATTTAGAGATTTCTCTTCTTATGCTCCTGAAACAGCCCAGACAATACCTACTAGTGAGACATGGAGTGGTTCCAAGGCCCTATATACAACAGTGGGCCTGGTTGTATAAGGATGTACCCAGGGCAGTGTCTAAAGGCGCCTTCAAAACACCAGCTTGGAAATTTTCCTGGAAAAAACTTGGAGCAAAGTAAAAAATATGGACAGAAGGGTAGATCAAGCAAAGCAGACAGATTTACTTCAATGTTTTACAGTTATAGCTCACTGAGTTATTCATGACCTCACCAAAAGATGTTCATCTGAGGACAGAAATTAGTAGCCATAGATAGCATAAATCATGATTCTTCTATGAAGCAACAAAATGGGATCAGAAAAGTAGGTCTAACCTCTTGGTCTGTTTTTCTGAAAATGATGGTCCTTTTATATGTGGATTAATCCATTTTCTTGCTCTTTGCTATTTGCCAAAATACAAAATTGTATCTTCAGATCATCTGATAAATTCTTTTCTATTCACAAACAGTAATTAAAGCAAGACAAAAAAAAAACCCATGACAGCCAGTTTTACCAAGCTTTATCATCCATTACTACTAAGACAAGATGGCCTCATTTGAAGCAAGTATTTTCTAAAAGTTTCTTTGATCTGACTCTAATATTTTAATATATTGTTAAAGCCATATTTCAACTGTTTTCTTTCAATGGAGTATATTCAATGAAGTGTATAAATTCAATTTATAACAATGTCAGAATCTGGTATAAAAATAATTAATATGAAAAACCTGGAAAAATACTGACTTAGAGATATGGATGCAATTTAAATAAATTAGTAAAAAATAATGTAAGAAAATATTTCATTGGTTACTAAATTTTCAGCTATATACTTAAGCAGCAATTTTACAACTTCAAGAGTTATTAGGTCGTCTCTGCAGCAATTTTAAATTAAATGTGAATTGCCATTTTCTCTATGCTACACAGCAAACATACTGATCATTATCATCTGGATTGAAATATATCAATATCAAAATAACTAGTTTTCTTACTGAAAGGTAACAAAAAGATATTATCTTTATCAAGCAACATCATATATAGGTGCTGAAGAGAATGGAGAGACTGTACAACTACAGCATCTTCTCAGATATTCTGACTGATTCAGCCAGAAATCTTTTAGGGGCCTTGAGGAGTGCATATTGTGAAGAGCTTCATAGTCTGTTTCCCTCGAGACCAGGCACACTTTACTGGAAACTGCTCCACTACCATCCGTTTCTGCTCCTTGGCAAATCTAGCGTCATGTTTACATTCTTGTTCATATGACCTTTTCAGGTAATAGAAGTGTCTTTCTTCTCATTCAAGAGTGGAATGCTGTAGTTCAATCAATCTCAGATTGTCCCTGTGAGGGACATGTCACACATTACACATAGGATGTGTTAATTACACTTAGAATGGAAGTGTCCACATGTTCAAGCAGTAAAGAATATGCTAAGTGCAGCATATTATAGAAAAGTTACAACTTTTTCCAGAAAGAATATCTTCAGACCATATCAAGTATTGTGTTCAGCTACCATTCAACTGGTCCACATAAATAATACAAGTTCAAGATTCTGGTGTAGTGTTGAGGCTGGGACTGACAATCAGCTAATTGTCAGTCCCAGCCATGGCACCACAAAGGAATCTTGAACCCTGTGGCTCTAGCAGCAGAAGCAGCACCTGCTCACAGGCTCTGCCCCCCATACTTTACTTTGTCTGCCACCAGTGGCAAAGACCTGGCCCACCCCAGCATGCCAGGGGCAGGCCCACCCAGGCTGGGCAGTGCTGGCTACATGGTGAGGAGGGTGCAGGCTCCAAGTTTGGAGACTGCATGTTTTCATGGACAGATACGCAACCTGTGTTGCCCTGTGCTGGGGTCAGTGTCAGGGCAGTGGGGTGTGAGCTTAGCCAGTTCCAGCCCTGATCAGAGTGGCCTGAGATTGTAGTAAGCATTACTGTGTGACCACTCAGAACCTGTTCTTACTTTAATGCAGCACAGGAATATTTATGATCTATATAAAACACATGTTAAGTGTCTTGTGCAGCAAGGCCCTGAGTCATAGTTACCTAGTATCCCATGTGTGTAATTGTGGTAGGTATGAATGCACTTGCCACCTGCAAGCAAACTTGTAATGGAGACTGTGATCAGAAGTTAATTAAAGTACTGTAACTCCAAATGGCTTTATAACAAAGGCATTAATTATTCACCCAAAGGAATAAGCAAGCAGAGAAAAGGAATAAAGCCCCCCCCCCCCCCAACTCTGTAGGCATGTTTATTATTTATATTTTGTTCTTTCCTTGAAAGTATTGGGTAAATTTTATTGGCAATCTTATCCTTATGACTGGGCTGAGAGTGTCAGACAGCACCTGCAACTATGTCCGTCTGTGTATGACTGACTAATCACAGCCACCATTGCCTACTCAACATCACTTCTTCCATAAACCAGGGAATTTGATGGTTTGTTAGTCCAAAGGAGACCTGAAATTGGGATCGAAAGATGCCAATGATGATCACACAGGATAGTATCAAGGCTAAGAACCATGGTATATATGTTTATAAACCTGAATAGACATAAAGGACTCGTCTGCCACATATAGCAGCCACAAGACTTCTTCAGCCTTTGTGCTACAAGGGTACAGTTTTTTTTCCACTTTTCTATTTTCTTTGCCACACTTGTACAGGTTCAGTCACAACCTGTCACTAGAAAGAAGATGAGGAGTAGTACAACATACTGTGTATATGTATTCATCATTTAGTATTTCCAGGTAGTCATTAGAGAGAGAAAACATTTGTTTTGTGTCAGAAACATTTGATATTTAAAATGCTTTGATACAAGAAACATTTGTTCTTTGTATCAAAGTATGTTAAAATCAATATTCTGTAACAATTAATTTTTAACATTTTATTGCTTCCTGTCTCATAAGAAAACCTTTTTTATTTCCATGAGCTCCAAACCTTCCCCATTTCTCTTATCACCCCCTTTGCCAGAGTCATTTCTGTCATTTCATAGTTTTATAGCTGTTAGGAGCTGGAAGGGACTTTACAGATCAGCAGGTCCAGCTCCCCTGCACGTCAGCAGAAAAGATTGCTGTGATCAAATGATCCCAGTAAGATGGGTGTCAAGATTTTTTGAAAATTACCAGGATGGATGACTGTACCACTTGTGGGGAAAGCCTGTTTCAAACCCTTGGCACTCAGCTTGTAAAGAAGTTTTTCCTTATGTCTAGCCTAAAGTGATCATCAATCAGCTTGTGCCCATCATTTCTTGTCCTCCACTGAGAGGTCTTGTTGAATAGATGCTCCCCCAAACCCTGATGTACTCCTGAAGTGTCATTTCAACTACAAATGACATTTCATTTCAGCTTTGAATTCTGACAATTGTAAAACAAGCATATTTAGAGCTCTGTGTTTCCTAATGCTATAGTCCCTTACACCTGAGTATAGCATTATTCAAGGGTCAAACTTACATGACTAAAGCTCCAGGTGCACAAGTGGTGGAGAAACAAAGCCATGTTTGTAGTACCATAAAGTAATACAAATTCAAGAGCCAACATCTGTTGAGAGTATGGAGAGACATTACATTTCTAGCAGGAGAAACCCTACTCCCCAACTAGAAGCTGGGAGCATACAGGGGTTCATGCAGTTTTTCCTGCAGTGAGCATGCTGGATCCAGGAGAAAGATCTTCCTTGAATTCTTTTTTGTGCAAGAGTTTCTCAAGCAGGAACAAATCCCTGTATGCTTCCCTGCTGCCTGACACCTACCGATCCCCAGGAGGAATGGAGCAACAGGGACTTGCTCCCTGTGCCTTCCCCAGGCCAGAGGGAAGTTTCTAGGACTGCACATTCCCTGAAAGAACTTGCTGGGAAACTTGAAGCCCTGTTCACACCCTGAGTTAGATGAGTTATTACAACATAAAGATATCAGAATTTTTCCCACTACATGTAAAATGATTATTTTAGAGCTATATTAAAGTATAGCTCATACAATACTTCTTGCTCATTCAGCATAAAACAAATCTTTATACAGAGACAGGATGAGGTCTGTGTGCTATTTCAGTCACAAACAAGCCCTCAAAATAAAGCTTATACAAAGTGGCATATAGGCCTTGCAATTGCCTATCACATAAGGATCAGTTTCACCCCAAAGGCTAGGGACAGACATTCAAAAAGCCTGATCCTGAATTGATTCAACCTTTGCAGTTTAGTCTAACCTGGCTAGGCTGAACCAGTTTCCAACTATACAGACAGTCTCTCTGGCCTGAGGATTCAGGCCCATGCCTGCAGTGGCTCAGGCTAGAAGCTGGGGGGTGCTAAAGCAGCCCTGCCTTCCCTTCCAGTGCTGAGCTGAGGGGGGTACGGTGAGGCCCCAGAAGGAGGCTCTGATTAGGGTGGGGTGTAAACCCACACCCTGCTGCACCATGGCAGCCTTTTCCCCACTTGTTGCTCAAGGGGCAGGAATGTTGTCAGCCTGCAGCCACAGGCTAGCACTATGAGGCTGCGGGGCGGGGGGGAAGAAGTGTAGTGTGTGCATCTGTTGATGATATGGAGCTTTTTGCTCTCCTTCCCTGCTTCTGTATACTGTCTGCAGTAAACTGACAAGCAAGCAAGCCAGGGGCAGGGGGGACTGATAACAGTGTTTATGACCCCTATCTCAGTGTTTATTGCCCCATTAAGAAAACATCAGAGAGAGATTACCAGCTACCTGTTGATTCAGCACAGACTCAGCATATGATCTGCTGGCTAATACACAGACACCTTCTCAGCAAGGCAGAGGGGAGGGGGGGAATTTGTGCTTAGCAGAGAGTGGTAGTGGGGGGGGGGGGGGGGGGGGGGGGGCAAACAGCTCTTCTCAAACAGTATTTCCAAGAAAGGATATTAAGCTACCTGTTGATCAGCAACACAAACTCTGTCTGTCTTGATTGTCTCCCAACAGCACAACTGTAGCCAGCATATGGTCTGCCAGTGAATGCGGAGCTGTCTGTATAAGGCAGAGGGACAGGGGAAATTATTCTTCCTTAGCAGAGGGAAGACAGACAGATGTAGAGGGGAGGGACCAGCTCTGCTGTGGAGCAAAAAGCCCCGCCCAGCCCTGAGAGCACGTTGGGATGCTGGGGGTGTCTGGTTTATCTTAAACCAGCAAGGGTTCTGGGACAGACATTGCATAAACTGGTTTGAGCCAAATCGGTTAACTCTGATAACACATTCAACCAGGTTTATCTCAAACCAGTTTCAGCCATTTTCAAACTGGGTTATGTGTACTGAACATCTGTTCTATTAAAGGTTTAAACCAGTTTCTGATCACTTAAACCAGTTTATGTGTAATGTCCGTCCCTACCGAAAGTTATATATTCCCCAGTGCTACAACATATATCCAATAAACTTTTTTTTTTTAAATTCACATCTTCCTAAAAAAGCCTTTTATTAGCCTTTCAGTTCCCCACTCAGAGATGATTCATCAGAGACTTGCAGAAGGTCCTATAAAAGGATTAGTATTCGATTAAATGTGTGTTATTCTTGCATGTCTGATTCTTTTCTTATGTACATACAGTAAATGTTCAGGCATGCAATTTAACTTGTTTCTTTTGGCATTTTTGTTTGTACATGTGATTTTTTGGCAGTTTTAATGTTTAATTTGCAGCAAAGCTACCAATATCTTAAAAATCCAAAGTTGAATTCTGGCAAAATGAAAAAAAAAGTTATAGAAAGAAAAGCATCTAGAGCACACACTCATGAGAACTTTTGCTTTAGTTAGTGTACAACTATTTGACATGCCAGTATGTTTGGATGTTTAGACATTCTACACCTGTCCAACCACAAAATTGTTCAACATTGCAATTTTTAAAGGACAGCTACAACAAACATTTGAAACACTTTTTCAGAAAGGGCCACAAGATACTCAACTCTCCACTCTGATTAGTATTTTGAACACTGATAGACAGTAATGCGAAGATCATCTTTAGCTACATCAAATGTAAAACATATTGCAATGTACAACAATCATAGCTAAATCAAATGCGTGCAATCAAAGCAAATTAAGCCATTCCCTGCCCAAGGATGCCATGTTATCCATGCAATGCATAGAAGATTTTGACAAAGGACACAACATGCAAGGCTGAGTTTCTGGCAGTCATGGAGCTTATAACTCCTTATTCCTCTGTATCAATAAAAAAGCTCTCTCAGTGAACTGAGTAAAGGAGCTAATTTGCCTTTAGCTTTTGAAAAATCACATTCTATATAGTCAATAACTGTTTCTTTTGGTGTTTCTTAAGTTTGGTATTGACCACGACTAAAGATTGGACCTAACACATTTCTAGTCTGAACCAATGTGGCAATTCCTCTGATACTAAAAACAGACAGATAATTAACCTCCTAAATAAAAATAGCCTGATTTCCAGAATTGCTGTGCATCCATCCACAATATTCACTGAAATCCAAAGAGATTCATGACCTAAACATATAGTATTTCCAAAGATCATTTCACATACTGCTTTCTGAGGAAGACATTTTTCCAACATAAAGTGCTCCAAATCACAGCCTATTGAAAAATATGTTGAAGTTTTATGCTTCATAGTGACTCAGTAGTAACCAAACATTAATGTTAAGCATTGGATTGGCAAAGAAAACATCATGTACTACTACTGTATATACCAGGGCTGTCAAACAAACAGCCCAGGGGCCAGATTGGGCTCGCAGAGTTATTTCACCCAGCTCACAGGGCTCCCACAGGGAGTAGGGTAAGCAGTCGTAGGACCCACTACCAAATTCCAACTATGGAGGCCCACTGGGCATGCGTGTTGCAGTGAAGGGGCAAGCAATGGCTGTGCTAACCTCCACATTGCTGCTCACCCAGCCACTAAGTCCAGATACAGATCTGAGGGTGCAAGTGAATTTGACGCCCTTGGAATATACCAATCAAGCAAGTCTTAAACTTGAATCTTTGTGGTATCAATATAAACACTGAAATAGAAACACCCACTGAAAGTGCAAGTAAAGCAGGACCCAGGAAAACCAGCTATCTCAAAAAACACACTGAATTCCTATGCTTCTTATATTGCTATGTCTGTTGCTATGGGGCCAAATTCTGATCTTTGCATATAACCCTAGCAAGCAGATTCTGCAGGAAAGATTCCATGGAGGTAAGAATATTCACTCCAGCACCTGCAAATGCAACACAGTAGTAAGCCATCAGTCATGGTGGGAGAGGTTGACCAATAGATCCATTAGTTAAATCCCCAAAACACAGAGATCATCATGTACATCCCCTCTGCTATATGGCTTCTCTTCTTCCCTTTTGAAATGGATGCACCCCTGTTACAATACCTACCACACCTCACATGACCCTGAAGAGTAGAGGCAGAAAACATATGATAAAATTACGTGTCTGACTTCAGTTGCCTTGCTGTATTTGTGAATGCTAAGCTACATGTGCACAGTTTATGTAACCAAAGACTAACAAGTTAGAGTCAAAACAATTACCAAATCCTAGCACAGCATGTACAATACACTGACATACTAATTTAAATACCCTAATTTATTGCACAGATGGAAAATCAGAGAGGGAGAGGAGAACACTTTGCAGAGTAGAAGAAAGAAATTCAAGTATTGGATTCAATAAATAGGAAAGTCCAAAAAAATAAAAATGGTGGGAATAAATAGCTTGCAGGTTCACAAAGCCTCTTTTGCAATGGCATTGGAGAAACAATTCATAAAAGAAAAGAGTTTTTAAATAATCACCCTGCAATCAAACCATGCTGAGCAACAATATACTCTATACATACAACCTACTGCAGACCAAATTGGAAAAGTTTGCCTTTTGAATGGAAAACAATACTAATTCTTTCTCACTGAAAGCACAGTAAATTAAAATGCATTAAAGAAATAATCTTGTTATTTGATGAAAACTACTGTCACAGCTTACACTTCTCAATATGATATTTATCTCAGCTTGAACTGGCTGGAAAAAAGTTAAAAATTTTAAATCACCATGAAAAACAGAGAAAACTAACATTTTCTTCTGGCTGCCCCCACTTTTTTTTTTTTTAAGTTACAATTAAATGTGGGTATAATTAAACAGATATCATATTTCCTATTCATATCAAGCAGTGTACAATAGTATGCAATGTTATTGTATATACAAGAAAATAAAAGTACAAGCATTTTAAATTCTTTTATTGGAATGCTAATGTTTTAATTTAAAAGAAGCTCATTAAGGAACAATTAACAAAACTGTGGAAGACAAATAATTGTGTATACAGGTCATATTAGTAAAAACAGTAAAGGAGTATGTTTGATATTCATTTAAAATGTTTTATTCTAGAAGGTCAGAATTGGACTCACTCTTGTTACATTTTTCTTACACACTAGGGCAAGTGGCACTCTAGACAACTGAAAGCTACCTTAGAGAAAGCAGATTACGAATGCCCACCATATGTGTGACTACCCAACAGTCTTCCTACTGCTTCAGATGGACTAGAGAACTATGATCAATTTTAGTGCTTCAGGCTTGTCATGATTTTCTTGTTTTTACTGTAGTTTAACACTTTATGTACAAATACATGAAAACCAGACAGTGATAGGAGGGACAAGAATGTGATATATTTTGCTTCAATTTAAAATACATTAGCATCATACTTGATGCTATATTCCTCCATAGCCCCACTCCTACTTTGTCTCTTTATACCCTTCTCCCTTATTTGGCTTGTCCTCTTTTTCTGCATTTAATGGCCACTTCTACATGTGATGGGAGATGCAGGCAGGCTCCATGAGGGGGAAGGATCAGGGCCCTTGCTGCTTGATTTTTTTTTTTTCTCAGTGGAGCCTGCCCACATGAGTTGCCACTGGGCCATGCACCCTCTGAGCTGCAGAGGGGCCCAGTCCTTCCCTCCACCCAGGCCGGGTACTAGTTGTGCGGGTGATATCCCAGCTCACAGGCAGCACCCACCAGATCCAACTTTTCCCTGAGCCTGTGCACTGGAAGTCCACTGGGCGCTGCTCCCTGTGCAGGCTCAGGGAAGAGCTGGATCTGGCAGGTGCTGCCTGTGAGCTGGGGTAGCACCTGTACAGCTAGCACCCCACCCAGGAAGCCCCAGGGGGCACTGCCACTGCAGAGGGAAGGAACAGGCCCTCCTGCAGCTAAGGAGCGGTGTAGACCAGTGGCAGCTCTCACAGGCAAGTTCCATTGAGGGTGTGGGGAAAGCAGCAAGGGATCTGATCCTTTTTTTTCCCTGAGGAGCCTGTCCACCTCTCCCATGGCCACAGGGTGAGCTGATGGTGGGTCCTGAGCTGCAGGGGACCTCAGACCTTTGCTCCATGGCAGCAGCACCCCCCAG
This sequence comes from Alligator mississippiensis, assembly GCF_030867095.1. Taxonomy (NCBI): domain Eukaryota; kingdom Metazoa; phylum Chordata; order Crocodylia; family Alligatoridae; genus Alligator; species Alligator mississippiensis. The sequence continues at coordinate 53,733,664 of NC_081829.1, forward strand.
GATCCCCAGGTCAGGCAGCTAGTGGGCAGGTATTGTGCCCACTCACAGGCAGCACCCAACCTGGTCCAAATGTAATTGTGAACCAAGCTGGGGAAGCACCCATCCACTAGCAGCCCACCTGGGTGGCCCCAGGGTCCCCACTATCACAGAAGGAAAGACTGGGGCTCTTTGTAAGTCAGGGCCTGCTCAGCACACCGGCACCTCACCTCCCTACACCACCCCCCCCCCTCCCCAAATGCTGCAGGAGACATGGGCAGGCTCCTTGAAAAAAAAAGGGATTGGGCCCCTCACCACTTCTGCCTTCAGCCCACCTCTCCCAAAGCGGGTGGGGGGGGGGCGGATGGGGTGGGGGACAAGCTGTCAAAGGCTGCAGCATTACAAATAGCTGCACTGCAAACTAAACTACATGCAGATGTGGTTTAGTTTGCAACATGGCAAACTTATTTAAAACATTAAAAACCCTGCACATGTACAGCATGACACAACTAAAATGCAAAAATGGCCAATTTTTGACACATGTACAAGCGCCCAATATACCATACTATTTGTGTGCTAAGTATCATGCTCCTTACGAGTCTTCTTACAATGACACTGAAAGGACAGTGAAGATGGAATAGAACACATCCCAGTGAAGAAACAGTGGAATCAGGAGTTGACATAGGAAAGGAAAGTGGAAAGGCAGCTGTAACAGATACCAATGACAGGTGGGTTCTGCCGTGTGGCAGAGAATATGTGAGGCATATTTAGAATTAAAAATCACAGAAGGAGGAACTAAGAGGTGTCTTAATATTGCTCACAGGAGTAAAATGGGGTACTGAACAAAAAAGGGCATAACTGGGTACTTCACAGTAAAGAGAGCTTAAGTAGACAAAGGGAAGGCAAAGATACAGTTCTAAACAAGAAGGCCTGGTGGGTTGAGCAGGGGGAAGACAGATTGTGGGACAGTTTCCTGTAAGAGGCAAAAAGAAACAAAAGGGCAAGGCAGAAATTTATGAAAACTGTCTGGCAATAACAAGGGTTGGCACATAATTCCAATGGGGATGGGTGGGGAATGGAAGGTGAAACAAGATGGAAGGCATAGAGGAAATCTGTAGGAGGCAGCATCCAAGAGGTGGGATTCAGGTAAATCTGGGGAGGGTAGATCAGAGCAGAAAGCCCTCAGTGAAACACAGAGCAATGTGGGTGATGATAAGTATGCAGAAAACAATTATATTTAATTAATTAAAATTTGAGGTTTCAAAATACTCCATTCTACATTATCATGGAAATGAATTTTTGAGCCAGGTACAGACATTACACTTTTACCGGTATAAGTGATTGGAAACATATGTATACCTATAGTAGAACAGAAGTTCAGAACAGACAGACTGGTTTAAAAATGGCAGAATCCAATCTAAGATTTGTTCCCCACCACCAAGGGACAGATGTGTGTTCTGTTTGTAGGGCTGTGTGAAGCTTCACGTGGTGATTCAATTCAAAGGAGATTTGGCCCGATTCGGTGGCCGAATCTCCAAATCTGAATTGAATCATGGAGACCAATTAAAAGGTCCAAATCAATTCAAAGCTCTCTGAATCTTTGGGTCAGGAAGCCATGGTGGGGCTGAGGGAGCAGGGGGGATTGCGGGGCTCATGCAGAGCCCCTCACGCAGCATGGGGCAGTGGAGGGGCAGTGGGGATCATCCCTCTCCCTGCCAGCAGCCATTGACTCAGGGCTTTTTTTTTTAACAAGTGCTGGGAGCTGGGGCAGGTGGGCAGCCATTGCCAGGCTGTGGGGGATGGGCCTGGCTGATTCGGAGATTTGGAGATTCAGCAGCAGCCGAATCTGTGAATCAGATTCGGCCAAATTGAATTGGGACAGTGATTTGAATCACCAAATCGAATCACTGTCCCCCGAATCAGCCGAATCCAAATCCAAAGCGAATACTAGCTGCTTTGCACAGGCCTATCTGTTTGCTATCTATCTAAACTACACCACTTACGTTAAGCCACAGAACTTAGATTGATTCCACCTCCGGCTTATTTGAATGTCTGTACCTAGCAGTTCTTAGTTAAACATGAGAAAGAAACACAAATCCCAGAACAGTCTTTACACCAGCAGATAGATATGTGAGACACCCAAGTTCAACTATCTATTCTACCTGATTCAGTATGGCCTAGGATAAAAAACTCTGCTTTTAAAGATATATCAAATACAGTGCATAGCAAAATACCTGATGGCATTGGTATAAAGGTTTTATTGGTGCTCATTTGGGACAGCCAGGAATCTTTGCAGCTGTCCAGAATAATACATGTAATTCATTGAAATAAAGCCTTTACAAGACACCAGTAAATAATGCAAGGGCTTGATCCTTTTCCCACTTTTCTACATGCTTCTGCTCAGTTTGTTTATGTAATATATTCATATTTTTTGCAATTTTTTATGTTTATTACATTGTTATAAATGTTTCTGTTAGTTTGTTCCTTCTCTTTGCGTTTCCCAGCTTGCAATTTACTTTATTATCCTAGCTCACTGTAAATCATGGTATACCTTTCCCTTTATAATTTCTAATATCTGTTCATTCTATCACCACTCCTGTCACCTTTGTTTCAAAATATTATTGCCTTTCTCTCTACAGCCTAATTCTCCAAAAAATCTTCACCCTATTTGTTCACTACTCCAAAACACACATTTGTAGATGCAGCATACACAGTTACCCAAAAATTCTCTCATAGTAGTTACACCTCTCCTAACACGTATTTCCCAATGAAAGAAAAACACAAATATAATACAGCTCTATGCCCCTGACATGGTGTGTTTGAGTCATTTGGGTATACTATCCTTCTATTCTTTGGTGAGATCTCTGTTACTCTTTTATCTTCCTACAAGGCACTCCATGCTCCCTCCTGCAGTTTGTGTGAAGAAGGAACACGATAAAATTTTATATAAAAGAGAGGATATTAGGCTAACATACAGAAAGAGATGAACAACCATAAAATAATAATGTGGACAAAAGATGAGTACTCATACTGCATATTCATGCTGGCTGCCACATTCTGGGCCATGAAGGAAGGAGCAAAAAATAAACTTGGCTGTCAATGATTCTTGGGGAGATATAATGTGCATGGAAGGGGCTAGATTAATTAAATCTTAATCCTGCCATTTTACTGCAGGCAACCTGAGTTTGCTCTGAATTGGGTGTTTATACTGGTCCTTTAACCTCTTTTGTGAGCTCCAATTTCCAAGATTCTGTGGAAGAGATTTGAAATCTACCCAGAAGATGTGTATGAATGCCTATGTGCCATTAATTTTTAGAAGGGGCATCAAATTCCTCTGAAAACTTGAAAATCTCAGTCTGGAGTCCAAAGCAACAAAGTCAGGAAAACTGCATCCATTCTTCTTAAGGAAGCTTTGCCAAAGTTAAGCAGGCAAACAAAAATTAACTATTAATACAAACACAACACTAAACACATATTACAGATTTGTGTGCTTTTGCCAGGTTCTTTCCCACCCCTAGTGATTACCAAGGTATTATATATATTTGTAGCTAGAAGCATTCTCCTTCCCAATCACCCTGCAAGATTTGTTCTGTGGTACATATAGTTCTTCAGGGTGGTTAAAACAAGCAATCTTCCATAAATTTCCATTGCTTCTGAAACGAAACAAGTACCCAAAAACCTCACAAGTTCACATCCTTTTTCTCTTAATTTGAGGGCAACTTTTTATTTCACATTCTACCAGGGATCAAAACTAAAATGCAGAAATGTGGGAAAGACAGTTGTTAGGATTACATTTCTGGTTAGGAGTGAACAGTTTTGAATTTCTTAAAAGAAAGCTTGTTTACCAAATGCTGTAGCTAAAGTTAATTAGAGATTTTTTTTTTGTTAATGCTTTAAAGAAAAAGAGAATCTTTTTTGGTTTTGCTCTGTTTTAAAGAAACTAATTTTATTCAGTGAAATTCAGCCTGGAGGCCAGGAGCATGCACCTGAACTCTAATTTTAATTTTAAGGCTTCAAAACTGTAAATTTCAGATAAGCCTTTGCATTTTGGATGCATTCCTAATCTGAACCTGAACTCCAAACAGTTTGAAGTTCACACATCACTGGTAATGAAACAATCCAGTGGTTTTTCACATCAGACTTGTTGTCAAGGAGATGAACTATATCATCACACAAGATGCGGCATTATTCATTTGAACTAATAAGACAGAAAGAGCAGGATACTTAGAAACAAGAACCTTTATTTAGATGCATCAGATAGAAAACAGGAAGGACTATAGCAAAGGAGATACAGAAAGCTTTCTCACTTTATCTTCCCTAGGTGTAACTGCCATGTTGGGGGCCTGACACAGTGATCCAGGACAACAGGGCACAGACAGAAGTCCCAATTTTTCACCAGATCTGGCCACAGAAAACAGTTTATAACAATGACCAAACACAAGTGCACAGCTGCAGACAGTTTAAAAAATGGTCAATCAAGTGAAAATCTGAACCCTCTGCATGAGTGGTCAGATGAAGACATTTCAAAACAGACTGTCTTCTGTAACTTCTGTCTGCACTCCTTGCCAGCTTGTCACTTTTTCAAAATGAGAGCGGGGAAAGGGAGCAGAGGGAGTTCAGTTGTGGGGGAGGACGGGGGAGGAGGGGGTTCAGCCCCTGTTGGAGAGTAAGACAGGTGAATTGGAGTACCCTCACCACACCCTCCAGAGCCAGCTGGGGAAGGTCTAGAATGAGCTCCCTCTGCTTCCTTTCCCCCCTCCCATTCTGAAACAGGGACAGGCTGGGAGAGACAAGGGGCCATTTCTAGGGGAAACCAGCTACAGACTCCAACCAACAGCTAGATTCCCCTCCTCCTGGAACCAACAGTGAACTTCTATTTGTTCCAGGAGATCATTGTAACTCAGAATGTTGCTTCCTGCAAACCATTCTCAAATACAGCAGCGGGCTGCACTTCAATCTGCACCCATAAACACTTATAGCCTAATGTATCTAAAACAAAGCTGAGCAGCAATGGAGTTGCAGTAATAGTGGCTTCTCCTGATCTGGTGTAAATGAGCTGTGAGATGAGCTGGAAAGATGAAGAAGCCAGAATGGGTAATAAAAGCCACCAGGAGTCCTACCCATAAGGCATACATACGCCAATACATAATGATAGAGGGCCCCAAAAGCATGTGTGGGGGAAGAAGGAATGTAATTAGGGCAGAAAAAAACAGACATGCCCCACACAACAGTCTTCAGTACTATAAAGTACATAAACGAGCAGGTACTATGTCATATAAAAATGATCTTTTAAAGGAGAACCAGTGCACATTCCTCTTAACATTTGTTCAGCCTGGCCTGGAGATACCAATCCTAGTTATTCCACCGTTTCATATGAAAATAATGAAGAATCACCGGAAGTACCCATTTCTCACAACACTATATAGTTAACTTTATTAGAATATGGAAAACAGCAATAGCCCTAAAGCTGCTCTGTCTCTCTGGCTCACTAAAGATTTGTCTAGAACCTTTCCTGAGTCCTCTTCGTCCTAGCTTCTTACTGCTGATTTGTCTAAATTTCTGAACATATACTCAGAGGTAACTAGACATAGCTTTTTGTCCTAGTAAGTGCTAATGATCAGCCTCCTGCATTGCTGTTTGTCCTTCAAGTACATTACATCATACTTTGTTCTACCCTACATTGGTATTACCAAGAAAGTATCACAAAACCGTTATCATAATCAGTGTCTCTCCCAATTACAGGACCATTTCTGATTGCAGAAGCAAGTGTTTCTTCTCTCCCTTTAAGTTTCACTTTCATTCTACTGTTGCTAATAACAAAAATAAAATAAGATGTCAGTATAATATTTAAATACACTAACAAAACTCATGAAAACACTCTGGAGTATGCACCAGGCCAGATATTCAGATTTTAACTGAGGGGCACAGATTTTTTACAGGTCTAAGATACCACATGCCACATTGCAACAAAGCTGTTCAAAAATATATGCCAAGCCTCAGCTGTTACTTCCAACATATAGGCACAGATTGTAATTGTATAAACAGTATCATCCTGTAAAGTTCTCATCTATCTTGATAAATGTGTTACATTTCTCTGCATTAACAATTCCAACTGAAATATGGGCAATAGTGTGTCTTGCATTTAAAGCCAGATTGTATAATATTTTGTCTGGTTTCCAAATAGAGGTAGGAGTATGGCTTGGCATAAAGGAATCAGGGCCATATGCTACCTTCTGGTTGTTCAAGAAAAGGGCAACAAAAATTTAACTAAATGGACCAAAAAGCAAAGAAAAAGGGATTGCACAGCCACACACTTCTCATTTCCCACTGGCCCAACAAAATTCTATATGGATGCTTCATGGGGAATGGGCTAGCCATGTCAGAAGGGAGCAGTCTGAAGGTGGAGGCAGTGTCTGGCTGAGATATCTAGGTTTTTCCACATTGTTCCTAGTTAACATCACAGGTTTTTCATGAACATCACAACAGGAAGGGCCCTGCCAAGCACCTATTCTTTCATTCATCTTCTCCACTGACCTTGACATTTATATAACATTGTTGGAAGTTTTAGTCTAGATGGTATAAATTGGTTTAGCTCCATTGTCACTCTGTTTGTATGCAACTAATTTGGGAACAATTTTTCCCCTAGTGTAATTAAGTCTGTCAGCCACTGGTAGACGTTCTGCAAGGTCAGGCAATGAGAGAGAATCCTGTTCCCCAAAGCAGGGAGAGGGGAGTGGAAGGAACATGCCTCTAAATGTGGAGGGGAAGGGCGGACAGGAATTCTTTCCTCCTTTGGGACACCCCCTGGCTGTTATTTTGGGGCAGTAATGCTCCAGAGAAGAGATAATCCATGTGGGAGGGAAAGTGCTATGAGCAGTGCATCCTGGGATCCTGGAGGACAATTCCCAACTCATATTGGTCCCGTGGAGCCATTTAAAATTAGTGCAACACAAGCTGTTTTTGGATAAACTAAAGATAATCCTCACCCGAAGAGGATTATTGCCAAGATGTTGAGCCCACTTAGCTCATCTTTTCCTTCCTTAACTTGTGGATACTCCCATCTTAAGAGTCCTTAGCACATTGGAAAGGTAATATATAACAACTCCCTAAGAGATTTCACTGCACCAGCCCTTACTACCCTGCTAGCTTCCACAAAGGAGCAGATCCTTTAGGCCTATTCCTGTCCCCATTTGGGCATTCCTCATTGCTTGTACAGGCCCCTGCCATCTTGGCTGTACACAACTGAACCACACCTGCTATTTTGCCCTGCTTCTCATTTAAAGCTTGCTTTGCTATCTCTACATGACACTGTAGATGAAAACATAGACATACCCCTAATTTACTAAAGCATGTACAGCTATTAACATCCAGTGGTAGAGAACTAGTAGAGATAATCCACATTTTTAGAGAACTGGAGGAGAAATGCTACTAAATAATGTATTTTTGGATGGTGGGTTTTTTATACAAACCTCAAAGAACAGTGCAAGGATGCACCACACAAAGAAACACATGGGAGCACAATGCATCCTTAGCTTCATTCTTTGCTGAGAGTGATTTAGCACACCTCATTAGAGGGGTGCTGCATATTTTTTCCATGCTCATGAGCCTGGAATAGGGTAGACCACAACTTTGCCTGCATCCAGTCCAATTGTTCCCAGCAATGTTGTGATGACTGTTTCATGGGGCATATAAAGAGTGTTGGTGGCTTGTTTTCCCTCCTTCAGAGTAAGGTGTAGAAGGGAGAACATAATTCACCCTTTCAAGAATTCACAACATAGAAGAATAGGAAATGTATTGATTGCAGGCAGTTGATTACATTGAAACTGACACTTGAAAAATTGTTAGATGGTCTGTATAGCACAAATGAATGATGCAATATTCTGCTACACCCATAGCAAACTAGTTATTCTCAAAATATTATAGGAAATGGATTTTGAATTGTGAAAGAGTACATTCAAAGTTCTATTTTGAAAGCAAATATTGTGGGGGGTTTATAGAGAAACTGCAAAAATGTGAAGGGTTTCTTTACATATTGAATTTGAAAGTGCCAGAGTGCCTCCTTAGGTAAATTCACCTCTATTATTTTAAGAAAAGCATGAAAAGCTTCATACAATGTTCCACCAAGAAAAAAAATGAGGTGGCTTCTTGAAATAAGGAGGTTCATTAATTTTCATGAATGAACAGATATGGATCAACAACCACATACAGTATGGTATGGTATCTTCACACATAATAAGTACTTCAAATTCATCAGTAAGGAAAGCAAAGGATACATTTAAAAAAACTTCAGTTCTCTATTCTATAAATAAAAGTTTTGTAATGAGCTTTACTGCTAACCTTCAAGGTGGTAAAGTATGATCACATGATCTCCTGAATATATCTGTATTCTAGGAGGAATGATATTGTAAGTACTGCTTATGTGTGTGCTTCATTCATGAGCAAAAGCAAAGCCTGTTTGGATATATTTCCAACATACTGGGATACAGTAGCATAACTAGGGGTGGGCAACAAGGGTACCTGCCCCAGGTGCCAAGTTAGGAGGGGGCACCAGAATTGGTCTTTGACCAGGCAGCAAGTGTAGCCCCATGGCTTACTCATGCCAGGAACCCCAAAACAGTCTGCCGCCACCACTGCTGCTGCTTCTGCTGCTGCTGCTGCTTTAAGAGCAACAGACAGGGTGAGCAGAGCTTGTAGCAGCTGCAGGTCAGCTGGGGACAGTTTAGGAGTTCCCAGCATAGGTAAAACTGCTGTGCCACCTGCCACACCCTGAACCATGCACTCCCCCCTGCTCATCCTCAGGGTTTACCGAGGGTACCAACTCTGCATGTTACTCCTGTGTCTGAACATTTCATTAAAGTTTCATTTCTCATAAAGCCATTATAGAAAAACTTTATAATAATCCTTGGGTATAAGTCATTAGGATGTCCAAGGGGCTAAATCCCATTAACTTGGATTTTCTCACTGAAACAATATACAGTAATAAGGTTTTCACTGGTGGGTTATATTATGCAACTGGTGGGTTATATTATCGTCAGTATCACTGTCAATATTTTAATTACTTTCTGTAACTTTTCCCATGTGTGTTCTTCAATCATAAATGCAAGTACAGCAGCTTTTTCAATTAATTAAACTTTCATTAATATAAACAAACAAGACATATGCCATTGACATGCTTGATTTCTGGTAAATGTTGATTGCTAAAATCCTAACATGTTTCTTTAAAAAAAGATCAATGTGTGGGATGTGCAACTTCATTTTGCTCATTAAGTAGCTATATAGCCTCTGCTTTCTTTCAGTTGAATCAGTATGCCAATCAACAGTGAAAGTAAAAAAAAAATGTTTTAACACCAAAAACTGATGATCCTCCTTTAAGATCAGTCATAGAGGTACTGTCTACACAGGAAAATGGAGTTAGCGAGTAGCAAGGTAGGACGTTAATTTATTGCACATTAGATACTCTGCATATGGACACTGAGGACTAGATCCTGTTTTATTTCATAAACCCTCATGACACTTATCAAGTTTGCAGTCTTATTCTTGGTGCAGTCCGAATGCACAGTCATCCACATGGCTTGGCCAGAGTGCAAGCCCACTGAGCATGTTCTGTAGGGCAACATGTTGGTCAAGCTGGTACACAGCCCCATATGCTCGCCCACCAAGGTTCATGTGTACATCCAAACAGCACTTACACACAGTTTGTGATTCTATTTTGCCTTTTGGCCTCTGGTGAAGTAGAGACACCCTTGACACCTGTGCTTGTATTTACTAGAAACAAAATGGTGGTGGTGATGGATAAGGATGATCCTCCCATGTTTTAGTTCAATACCCTAGTCACCCAAAAGGTAGAAGAACTAAGCTCAAGGTCCTCTGCACCCAAAGAGGACTTGAAGCTGTATCTCTTACTTCCTAGCACAGTGAGCTAACCACTAGATCACAAGTTCAGTACTATCCCTCTACAACCTTCCTCTTGAAATCAAGCCACTGCACCTTATATTTTATAGTCTTTGAGCAAAATACATGGAGAGTAGTGGGGAGGTTTCTGCTTCATTGGGACAAGGGTCCAGGCTATAACCCAGTGGCCCCTCCCACCCAGTGCAGAAGTCATAGCACTAAGCCACACATCTGATGGCTTGTTCTCTTTCTCCCAGCCCAACGAGTCTCCATCTCTTGGCTGCCTAGAGGAACAATTTTAAGAGGAGGCATAATGAGGGTGTTGGGTAATACCTAAATTGTGGCCTGGTCGCTAAACCGGTGTGTGGAAAAGCAGATTTAGCTTAAAATCCATTCCAAATGAGAAGGACCTAAGTCTCCTACTTCCTGGGTGAGTGCCCTAACTACTAAGCTATTGAGCTAAAACATGGGAGGACTGCAGATATGGATGGAAAGGTCCTGCTCCTGCAGTGCTTAACACTGCTAGCCATGGGTTTTTGCTTGGCTTCATTTTTGATCTCCCCATAAGTCCACAGCAAGGTATGGAAATACAAACAAATTACTGAGTAGTAAAAGCAATTTACTAATTTAAAAGAAAGTGGGCTCCACTACACATCAGCTATTCTGCAGTAACTGGCCGGGTACATGAGCTTACCCTACAATAAAAGGAAACAAGGCTTTTTTCCTTGAAGAATAAACCAATGTGCGTTCACTGTAAATATGGGCAGTTCCCCTGGAGAAGGTGATATACAGTAAAGCCATGTCCTCCTTTGCCTTACAGCAAATTGTTAATATGCCCCCCATGCCCTAAAAGTGTTTTTGTGAAATGTAAAGTGTCCGTACAGGCATTAATATTGAAGGACCAAAGTTGCACAAATTCACACCTTAGCTTACTGCCCAATAACTTCCCTGTGCAGATAAGTTATGAGTGGATCCCTAAAGTGTTATGTACTTAATAAAAGCAAGTAACTTAATTCTGTCAGAGAACACATGGAAATTGTAAAGAACATCATACATTTTAAGGGAGAGGCAAGAATTCTTGTGGGTGATCTCATTTTATTGGACCAACTGCATTGTTGGGATAGACACGGACAAGCTTTCGAGTCACACAGTACCTTTCCTCATGAGACTTGAGGAAGGGTACTGCATTACCTGAAAGCTTGTCTGTGTCTATCCCAACCATGAAGTTAGTTCAGTAAAAGGATATCATCCACAAGAATTCCGGCCTCTCACACATTTCTTGGACTATCACAGTAACGATATCACCTCAACATGACCAAAAACTTTAAAAACAATTTTTGTAACATTAAGATATATTTTCTAATCATAATATGTCATCGAAAGAAAATTAGGACTTTTTAAAATGAAAAGCAATTGATACAAAGAGACCAAAATCAGAAATGGTGTAGTCTGCAGAATTAAAGTAGATATTTGAAAAATCTGCATTTCAGTAAATGGCTGTCTGTTGAGCTGAAGGAAGTACACCTATTTATAAGCCTTGTAGCAAAAAATTTAAAAACCCCAAAAGTCCTTGTGTTACATTATAGACCCCGTCCTTAAAACTGAATCCTTTCAGGTGAACATTTACACCTGTACAGAGCCTCTGCAATGGGATGCTATATGGGTACAAGTCCACAAGTTTCCAATTGTAGGATCAGGGCTCAAGTGAGTATTGCAGATAACATGTGGTCATTGATCAGATTTATTATTCCAGATTAATTTTTATAAACTATGGGAGGAAAATCAAGGATCCATAACCGAATCTGTGCAAAACAAATACACTGTGTAACAATAAACGAATATGCTCTGATATTTTCCTTTTCAAGTGAATAAAACATGAACCTCTAGCAACGCCTGTATAAGTTACAAGTGGAACAAAGTTTTAACTTATGACAAAGCTAAATAATAATTTAGAAAACATTTGCCTCTCTTTCCAGAATAAATGTTTATTCATTTCTTGCATTTTCAGAAGAGATCTGTTCTCACCAAAGATTAATTGACTGTCAAGACTACATTATGGAGAGTTGGAAGTTTGTGTTATGGATTCATTACAGAGATATTTTAGCTATTATACATTAACTCTACTCTACATCTCCCTTTAGTTCTTCAAATGTCATGAATAAAATTAACTTTAATAGGGATGCTTTCTGATCAAAGCTTATGCATATTTTTTTAACGTCCTTACCTATGGATGCAGAGTCCTCATGCTTTGAACTAGTTCAATATAGACACAGATCTAACTAGAGAGTGACCATTCTTTAGCTGGTAAGTCTCTGACAGGTTGAGGCACAGACACAACATTGTAGAGCATGGATGATTTGCAATTCAGCACTGTGGGTGGACAGCTTAATTAGTTGTCAGTGGACTACTAGAAATAAATAACTAAAACCTAAAACCCAGTACAGTCACAGACTACACACTGCATATTAACTATGGAATTAAATACAAAGGCCAAATATAAGGGCTCTGATTTAGGATTTGTCCTGCCCAGCTTTTGAGAATATGCCCTAAGAGGATGATTCAAAATAACCTGTAGGTGTCAAAGATCCCTATAGATTAAATGAAGAAACTTCAGAGATGCCTATGAGTGATTCAGCTTTTAACAGCTAAGCACTCTATACAGAGAACAAGAAGCATTAGAGTCTTCCAGAGAGTGATTTAGAAACACCACAGGTGCACAAAAGTAGCAAATAATAAGAAAAACTATGTCAGGGTACTTCCCTTTCTTTCAGTTGAAGCTGGAAGACTTGGTAGCCAAGAGTGCAAGAGTCAATGAGGAGTAGAAGAGTAAGTAGTGTAGAGTCTGTCTATATAACACTAGCAGTTTTGGCCCTCTCTTTTGGAGAGGACAGCCCTGGGTTCCCATCCTGTTGAAAAGGGTATTTCTATTTTTCAAGCGATGGTTATGCAACAAAAAAGGCACAAACAGCCTTGGGAATGCCTGTGGAGTTCAGGGTTCATGGCTTTGCTATAGGTTTTTTCCATTTCTCAAGCAATGACTATTGTAAAATGTAAAAGCAGTGTTGGAAGCAGTCATCCAAACCAAAGCTCTTCCCTCCAGAAGGAATACCATAACCACCAAGATGCTTTTCAAGCATGAGCAGAAGCCTTAGCATAAGCATCGAGAAAACTAGGTTAAGAGTTTACCATTATTCAAAAGGAAGGACATGTATACAGTTAATGAAAACATTTATAATTATAGTAAATAGTCTGATTCGTATTGCAGCACTGCACTACTACACCAAAACCAAAGAGTGAAAAACAGCAGAGGAAATCATTTCATTAAAATTTAAGAGACTAGAAAATAATTGCTGTAATCCAGTAAATTAGACTGTTTTTTCATATATTTCTGATGCTAGATAAATATTGTCAATAATAAGGTTGCCATTTTGTTAAAGGAGCCGAAGGGCAACCTGAGTCAATTGAATGTAAGTATGTGATTAAATGCTTTCCTGAACTGGGGTTTACACTCTGCAGTCAGCACTGACTTCTTATTCATATTATATTAGTCCATACAGAGACTCAAGACTCAAGGATTCATCTTTTTTTTTTTTTACATGGAATCAGTCAAAAATGTTAAGTAAAAGACAAAGCATGTACTGTGGGCTATAACAAATTAACCGTATAGGGTTTTACAATAATCTTAAAAGATCCCTGTTTACATGATAAAACCATCCCAATATACATCATGCAGTTAATACATCAATATTTAATCACATTCATTCCTTAATCACCTTATATTTAGAATTAGTTTTTTTATAATTAGAAGAGGAAATACATCAGACTCGGACAGTAGCAGCCATCATTAAATATGCATCTAGGTGCTGCAAGTACCCTTAAACTTAGTTCTATCAATCATCAGTCAGTCTTCAGAAAGTGTGCATTTTAAAGTAGCAATGGAACAGTAAAATGTGATAAGTCTGTAGCATATAGAAAACATAAGTTTTATAACCAACTGGAAATCTGTGTGTGTGTGTGGGGCGGGGGGGTAAATAAAAATACTGAATATGCATGACTCGTAACATCCTTTTTAATACAAACCCCATCTTTTGTATTCTTCATCCTTCGGACAGATATTTTTATAGAGTGAAAGAATTATTGGTAGAAATTGTTATAATCCAAAGATTTATCTTTTTCATCTCTGAATCGGAGGTGTATTTGAGATAACTGTATATTTCAGATTCTTAGACTGAAAAAAAAACAGTCAAAGAAGAAAGAAAATGTGAATGACTTGTCAGTTTAAAATCAAATCAAATCATGGGGTGGGGAGGAAGAAACTTCCAAGTTAGTGGCAGTTGTTTCATCAAACTGGCCTCTTACCTGTAGAGTCCTGCTGGTTTCAAATTTATACTGGATACAAATCTAGGTAAACATGATAGTCTCTAAATATTTGTCTACATTGAAAAGATGTCATGAAGTATGATATATTCAAGAAAGATCCTATAGTCACTTACAGTTGGGAAGCCAGGCAAATTCTACCTGAAAGATTCCACAGCTTTGCAATTAGGTAGTATTAATTCCATAGTCCCACTAAGTAGTACCTTCCCCTATATATTTTCTAGCATTGAATGCATACATTATGAAGATTATTTGTCTTGGTCTTCATCGATAAGACCATTTCAGTACACATGTGTGCACTCTCACACACACTTCTACATATAAATACTCAGGCCCAGGACTAGGCAACCAGCTTTGAACAACATTAACAAAGATATATATGTATGGGAATTCTCAGAGTCAGCATGCCTCTAGCCAATGTTTTCAAATAATCATTTTCTTGACCAACAGATTCACATACACAAAAGTTGATATGTCTTTTGTTAACTATCCTTCATATTCATTTTTCCCCAGATACCTTTATCTATGAATGTTTCAACATTTCTAGCATACGACCAGCCAACAATAAGTTACTGTGGCGTACATCACGAACTTCTGTCTCATAAGCCCTATGAATTGAATGCACAGGAAGAAACAATGGAAACACACCTAGAGACTGATCTGGATTTGAGCACAATAACAACAACAGCACGAATCAGTGAACACAATCAGCCACTGGCATAACTTATTTTACTTGTAGCAGAAGGCTGCAACCAAACTTGGTGTAAGATGAAGTACAAAATAATGGAGACATTCTGATATGGATTTTAAAATCCCTATTTGATCAAAAGAAGAACCATGAGTTACAGATAAGGACATGAATTGTTTCAAGTCTACAATTTGTAATTAGCTAAGTTGTGCAGTATTTTTTGACTTAAAGCAGAGTATAACCCTTAAAGTGAATCTTTTTTTCAAAACTCATCCTACCTACCTGTAAATCTGTACAGATGTAATGTATTTTTCATATTGTAAAGTTTCAATTACCAAGAGCAGCTGGTATGTACAGTACCATAATTTAATTATATCTTACTTTACAAATTTCAGTTTCTAAAGTTTTAAATTAACAAAAGTTATTTCTTGTGTTATTCAGTTATGCTGTTTTGTAGGGACTGTTTTGTTACTGCTTTTGTGCCCAGAAAACTTTACTCTAAAATTCTGTGCTGTGCAGAACATGATTTTTACCATGCTTACTGCGTAGAATTTTATCTACTTGTTCCAGAAATAATACATTAACCAAAAGGATGGTTTAATTGTTCAAGCTTGTGAGAGATTCTTCAATACATAGACAAGTTTTCTTATAAATGAAAACTCAAAGAATTTTTTTAATAGTTCTTCTCAGACTTAACTGATGCCTTGAATTACAGCCTGATTTCTAAAGCAGTGAAATGTAATGATAAAGAGGGATATTTTAACAACACATTTCTGAATGAATGGCTCATTATTTTATTCCTTTGTGTACTGTTGTATTAAAGAAAAAATGAGCTGTGGACAAAACAACAATGGAGACAAAGGCAGTAACCACAGCAATGAGGTTTCATACCCTTAGAAGATGCAGCTATTAATTGCCAAGGATAAAGTTGTGTTAAGTTTCATTGCATTTCATCATCAAGTGGGTGGGTAGTCATAAGGTAGTCAGCTATTTCTACAAGGTTTTCTCTGAAAGAAATACCTGCCAACTCAGGCATCTCTGAATTTTATTTAAAGGTTTCATCTGTAAATGTTAGAAATCATTTGAAAAGCCATCTTGAAGAAGACAAGGTTCTTTGGGTAAATGTGATATATTTTATTAGACCAACTAAATAATTGGAAAAATTGTTCTTTGCAAGCTTTCAGACACAAACACCCTTCTTCTTGAAGAAGATGCACAAAAAACTTAAGTGATTTTCTTCTTACCCACAACATAGCATTTTGAATATGACATTAAAATTTCACAAGTAGGGCATTAAGGCCAAACTCTACTTCTATTAAAGTCAATTGCCATTGACACCAGTGGGGACAGGAACAAGCCATCAAACAGTAATCTGTCCCTTGTGTGTAGAGTTAAACTACTCCTAGCACTTAAAATATTTCTCAAAAGGTGAAACACTAACCTTTGTTCAAAAATATGCATTAATCTGGAAAACAAAAGAGTAAAGATTAATAGTCTCTTAATATTATGGTAGTTCAATTTACCAAAAACAATCTTTAAATATTAAAATAGTAATATTAAATCTATTTAATATATCATCTTTTGATTTAACTAGCATTTGATCTTTGGATTGAAGAATTCTTATATTTTATTCTTCAAGTTTTAAAGCTTCAAAATTTCTTCTAATACCATATTAAGATCAATTTAATTATTGTATACTCACACCATAATCGTCAAAAATGACATAAATCAGAAAATCCATACGCCATGCTGACTGGTTAAAAATAGGAAGGGAAATATGTGGCTTTCAAAAGTTGGGACATGAGTTTCATATAGTACTAGCAAGTTTTTTTATAATAAAGAAAAATTATATAACCATAAATCTATTTTTCTGAATGTTTCTCCCACTATATTTTAGTGTTGCTTCAAGCATAAAACTGAAATTTAAAATTGCAGTTCAGTTATTTGTACAAAAGTATAAAGCAACTATTATAAGAAAAAAATACCTTCAGAATATTGTTAACAAAGGAATTTGCATTCACTATCTTTTAAATGGAAAAAAATGTCAAAATAGAGTACATTGTATTGGTTATTTATTTAGCATCTTAGATTTTGTAACATTTTGCATAAATTATTTGCTATTCAACATATTATTTGTCATTTTTGAGACTCATCTTAACTTTCACTGTTTTTCAGTTCCCTATTTTTTCACTGCATTGACAGGATGGTTTCTTGAATATCTGATCCTTGCCTATAATTTTCAAATTTTACTATGCACAATTTGAAAATGTTAAAGTGAATTATAAAAGGGAACAAACCTGGAGTCTTAAAATTATATTTGGGCTTTAGAAAGAAATTACCTCCTATTACTTGAATCATTTTATTATTCAAGGATTTACATTCAGTTGTTCTAGTATGTATAGGTGGTCTATGAAGTTGGGCTAAAATAAGAACACCCATTCCCCCAAAAAGGGTCAGTTTGGTTACCTTATTCCTGCATGTTCTTTATGTTCTTTATTCCTGTTACCTCCTCCCACTTAATTCCCCTCAAACATTTATGATAAAAATATAAGGCCCACACTCCCCGCCACTGCTTTAAAATCTCATATCTTCAAGGAGTCCATACATTTCTTCCATTTGGGCGACCAAACAATGTGAAAATCTGAAATGGGGAGGATGGGTTTATGAGCACATTCTGCAATACTTGGCAACACAACTTCAGGAGAAGGCCATAGCCCAACAGCTGGTGTGAAAACAACACTGAGTGACTACTCAGCTACTATTTTGACATAATGAGCAATACCAGGGTCAGCAAATCTGATAACTCCCTGGTGACCATGCTCAACTCTGTTATCCCAAGAGATTCCTAGTAACATTCCAGCTGCCTACAGCTTTTCATTTCAGGTGGCCACAGCTCCTCAGTGGCCCAAGTAGAAGTGGAACACCTAGCTGGCCCTGATGAAGCCTCTACTGGCATATCTGGATATGATTGTTTTAGTTGACAACATGCATCTGAAAGCTACTATTCTGAACAAAAAGGATATCTACCAAGAGGACTAAAGGTGACAGTTTTGCTATGAGACACTTTCTAACAAGAAGCTTTTTATTTCACAGCAATGTTTTCCAACCAAAGATAGGGAAACAAACTGGCACTTCCACTGTTGCAAAAGCAGGAATAAGTTACCTGAACATTAATGACAGTTTTTAGGTCCCATTTTTGTTTTGTTAGAGAAGAATGACAACTATGTTTCTTTAGCCAATTGTCAAAGTCCTTGTTAAAAATCCTTACATATGATACAAATCTCATTTTTTATATTTTTTAACTATTTGATCAGCACCCTGATGAGTGTGCTCAGGGAGACCAAAATTAAGTCAAAAAGACTCCCCAGATGCACTCAGAAGCTCATATTTGCATGTAACCTCCCAAACATCTCCCTAGAGTATCATGAAGTGCTCAGATTAACTACAGAAGAGAATGGATGAATCAAAGTTGCACATGTGGGTATGAGATACTTATATGTTACATGGGGAAGAGGCTAATATTTGGGGATCTTCCATAGGTGCTATGAGATGTTCATACTTAAATGCAAAGGGCGGAATGGAGAGGAAGTCTGCATCATGCGACTCTGAACCCATGGATGTATATACCTATAATTCATAGAAATAGGAGAGGTATGCAAAATACTGTGTTTTCTTGCAGATGACCTGCCCCTTTGATTTCTCCCAAAACCAGCTAGTGAAAAATTAGGGTATGCAAGAAAAAGGGAACCCCACAAGTCCAGAAATTTGGTGGTGTGGGAGTAGTGATATCATTAGTTGGGTTGGCCTTGGGATCCATGGGAGGTCTCCTGGCTAGATGACATGGCCCCGCACACCAGATCAAACCGGGGCTGGGACCAGTCTGTGGCTGGACCTAGCACATGGCAGCAGACCTGAGACCTGACCCACAGCCACTGACCCAGTAAACTGGGTCAGACCCACCCAGCACACGATCCTGGAAATAAAGAATAGGGTTGGACACTGAACAAGGATCTGACATCACCATGCCAGTCTATAGGCCTCATCCATCTTGGGTTTCTAGATGCTACTATTCAGTGGATGCATCTACACATGCAAATAACATGCAGCAATAACATATCATGCCAGAATTTATTGCTCCCAGGCATGCTGTTTGAATGTGCACCCAGGACCACAGCACACTGAGCTGGGGCAGAGCAGCCCCAGCTGGCAGGAAGCCCAGGGTGTTAGCCTGCCACCCCAGGGCTGCTCTAACCCAGCTCAACATGTTGTGGAGGAACTGACTGGGGCACAAGGGTGCTTCAGTGCAGGGCTAGCCAGCAGGCAGTCCCTGCACTGAAGCACCCTTTTGTTCCAGCCAGTCAGGTCAGCATCTACATGTGTGTTGCTATGCACTAAAGAATGCCGCAGTAGGATAACATTAGTATTTACAAGTACTATCCTAAGGAAAAGTTTGTTAGTTTACTATGGCTTAATAGGGCCACACATGTAGATGCTAAGACATTTATTGCTGAGCTAATCAGTCAGCTCTGCAGTAAACATCTCATGTAGATGTGCCCAGTTTCCACATGGAAGATTTTTTTTTTCTTTTCACTGCTTTCAAAAACAATGTGAATAGTATACATTGGGGCATGCTATATGCAAAATCACATGGTAAGTATCATACTCTAACCTTGGGGAGAGATTGACTAGATGAGGAGGTCAAGCAGGTGAAGAAAATTCCAATAATATAGATAAAAATGAACGTAACCAGAATTCTTCCTTTGGTTAAAACGAAAAACAAAAAAACCCTCTGAATGATAAATGGTCCACCTAGAAGAGCAATGAGAGATGGAGCAAAAAGGAAAAAAATAAGAGCAATAATTTAGTTGGTCTCCAGAAAGCAAACAAAAAATGAAAGCCTGTGTTAATGCTGCTACAGTATCCCAAAGCACTTGCTGCTGTACAAAATATTAAAAAGAGACTAGTTGTACAAAGATGTAGGAAGAAACCAGTTCCTTTTCTGAAAAACTCACAGTACAAAAGTTAAAAAGGGGGTAGAGCTGGCAGAAGGGGATATGACCTAGAACGGGGGCAGGCAAAATACACCCTGCAGGCCGGATTCAGTCCACCAGGCCATTCTATCTGGCCCGCAGAGCCTGTAAAAAATGTAGTAAATTAATATTTATTTGTGCCGGCTCCCTGTCAAAGCTTTCTGGAGCAAGGGGCAGTAGGACCCAGAGAGAACCCTCAACAGACTTGCAGGCTTGAGCAGCCCAGCCCCACCCACCCGCAGCCAGTTCCCTGCTTTCCTGCCCAGGCCCTACTACAGTAGCACGTGGATGTGGCTCCCGGCTGCATCCCCGGACTGCGGAGCATGGGACCACACTGGTAGGGGCGTGTATGTGTGAGCACACATGTCAGCAGGCACAAGGGGCAGAGTATGTGCATGTCTGTAGGCACGTCATAGTGTGTATGTGTGTGCGTGCATGCATGCATGCATGTGCAGGCACAGGGACAGTGTGTGTGTGTGTGTGTGTGTGTGTGTGTGTGTGTGTGTGTTCATAGGGTGAGTCCCACATGCATGCCCCTCCATACACATGCACATATGCCTCCCCTCACACTGCCATACACAAACCCCAGCCACCCTCCCCACATACCCACACACCCACAGCCCCCACAAACCTATAAGCACCCCCCACAATATACAAGAATATGACTTCATTTTATGCTATTGTGCAGTCACCTCTGCATACACACAAATACATGTGCAGTCACCTCTACACAAATATATGTAAATCGGGACAAAAATATTTTTTTAAATCAAATCAATGTTGTAGATGATCACTTTCTAGAATATAATTTGGTATTTTTCTGGTTCTGAGATGGCAAAACCCCTTGCTGAAAGGAGTACTTCCAGGGACAAGGGGAGAAACTTCTGGTGGCAAAGGTCAGGCATTAGGGGGTGGGACTTCTGGTCTCAAGACGGCAACCAGGGGCCGGAACACCTTTCAAGGGGCAGGGCTACTCATGAGGCCCTTGACCACTTGCCAAAACTCAGTAAGTGGCCCTCCACTCAAAATAATTACCCGCCCTGACCTAGGATTACTTTTTAAAAGGTTTCATTTTATTCAGTACATATCTTTTCTAGCTCCATTTCTATCTTGTCATTATTGCTGGTTTTGTAATCAAATTGGAATGTGCAGTAATAGAAGTTTATTTAATTACATGGACAAACCAAAAATGTACTTCCCAATCAAACCTCTATATTTTCAGCAACAATTTAACAATTAAGAAAGAGACTGAGCCTATATGTTATTAATTTAAAGAAGGACATTTTCATATATTATGTCTCCTTGCATTAAGATCTGGAAAATAATAAAAGCAGACTCAACAACAAGATCAATCTCCACTTTACAATTAAGTGACACTAGCAGCCATACCCTGATAAATCATTATATCCCAAGGAAGCTGGGAATATTTGTGATGCTTAGAAAACAGAAACTAATTATAAGGGTGACCTCTATCAATAAAAATAGTCAATGATGGACCAGAACTCAAGTCCTATCAACATTATGCTACTTGACATGATGTTATGCTTCCAAAGCAGTCTCCTGAGTGAGATGATTACTAGTAACTGAGTAGGGAACAAGTGATGGCTGGAGAAGGATAATTCTGTTCCATGAGAAATGCTGAGGTTTTAGAATTAGCTTGTGTTGAATATTAGAATGAAAGCAAAGTCTTTGAAATATTTTCCTGAAAAAAGGAACTGTCAAAATTCTGCCATCTTTTTTTATTATTTTCTGAAGTCCAAGCTCTCTATTTCTTTCTCCCTCCCCCAATGTGTTTGAAACTTGTTGATTAGGGCACTGACCTAGAATGTAGAAAAACTAAATTCAAGTCCCAGCTCTGACTGATTCATAAGAGCAGGGGCTGGGGGTTTATCTCCAATCACTCTGAATCAAGCAGATTCCAGATCTGAACCAGGATTTTCTACATCATGGGGCAGTAGCCTTGGCTGTGGAAATGGGAGTCTTCTCCTTCCAAAAAAATCTTATCAAAACCAGTCTCCACTATATAATGAAATATATTTGACATTTTGCCACAAATGTTCCAACGATATCTAGCTGGAACATTCAGACTCGGTTTCTCAGGCTGTTCTTCCACATCTGCAGCAAGAAACTGGAAGAGAGCCATGAGTTTCCGTGTGATACATTTGGCCTTGGAATTTCTTTTTGGATAACCTGAATCTAAATGATTATTGAACAAAACATTGAGTTAAGATCAATTTTGCTTCTCTCCTGAATTTTCCTTTAAAGAATTGTAAGAATTAATTTATGAATATACTGTTGGGTAAAAAATGTTACCTCATTACACTTTCTATTAACACAATTTGAACACAACCATTCACAATAAAAGACAAACTTTCTCCACAGGACTACAGACCCTTGGGTTACAACTCTGGTATGTTACAGTTGGTATAAAATCAGCGGAAGGATTCCCCTATTTTTCCTTAAATGCAAAATTATAATGGGAAAATACATAAGACTATGAACCCAAAGAAAATAAAAGCCAATTCACAATCAACATACATGCATGTAGAGTTCAATAGCTATGTAAGATGTAACCCTTGTTAAATGTCTGTCTGTATCAGATGAGCCTGAACAAAATAATGACAACTTCTGCTCCAAAGAATTTCAAAAACTACTGTACTATGTCTCAGTACCATTGGGCCGGCACACTTTTATGCATTATCTGCTAACATAAAATGAGTGTGGGTGTTGGGTGTGAGTAAAATTTCATTATTGCCCTTCTTTACATAGATTCTGAACCCAGAAAAGAATAGATTTGAATAGAAAATGGAACTTTTGCTCAAATTAGTAATATAATGATATACTGATAATGATAAAAACCTAACAAAAACAAAACACTCAGACTAGATAAAACATCCACTGGTGTAAAATGAAAGTTTTTCCATTGACTGCAATAAGTGCAGGGATTTTTTGTAAACCTCATTGCCACAAAAGATTGTAGAAGCAGACATTATAACCAGGTTCAAAAGAGGCATTGGACAAATTGGGACAGTGACAGGTCCATTAGGATTTGTTAAACAGAACAATCAAAGATGTATCCTCTGATATTCATAGATGTTTGGGTCAGAAGGGACCTCAGCAACACATCAAGTCTGACCCCCTGCCCTGGGCAAGAAAGAGCGCTGGGGTCACATGAGCCCAGTCACGTGCATGTCTAGCCTTCTCTTAAAGACCTACAAGGTAGGGGAGAGCAGCACCTCCCTTAGAAACCCATTCCAGATTTTGGTAATCCTTACCATAAAGAAGTTCTTCCTGATGTTTAGCCTAAATCTGCTCTCCATCAGTTTGTGGCCGTTGTTTCTAGTTACTCCAAGGGGTGCCCTGGTAAACAGAGCATCTCCTATTGCTTGCTGTCCCCCCAGCCCACGATGAATTTGTAGGCAGCCACAAGATCACCACTCAGTCTTCTCTTGTGGAGGCCAAAGAGATCCAGGGCCCTCAATCTTTCCTCATAGAGCTTTGCTTACAGGCCCTTAACCATGTGAGTAGCCCTCCTCTGAACCCTCTCGAGATTATCCACATCCCTCTTGAAGTGTGGCACCCAAAACTGGATGCAGTACTCCAACTGTGGCCTAACCAATGCTGCATAGAGGGGAAGTATCACCTCCCTGGACCTGTTTGTCATGCACCTGCTAATGGTTGATATGGTTGACAACAGGGAAGGTATGACAGGAGATGGGGTCAATCTAGATATGTTCCATTCATAGACAGGCCACAGTTGGAGTATCTCCCTTCTACAACTTCTATTACTAGCCACTGTCAAAGACAGGATCCTGGGATAGAAGGACCATTGGTCTGACCTGGTAGTGCCATACTTATGCTCTACTGCAGTGGTGATCAACCTTTGATCTGCAGGTCAGATCTGGCCCATGGGGAGATGCACAGATCTGAAATTTGGTGGCAGGGGAGCAATAGCAGTGTTATTTCTTGGTCCCTTCTTCCAAATTTCTGGACCCATAGGGAGCCTTGCAAGCTGGATGATGTGGCCCTGTGAGCTAGATTGTGCTTGTGTGCAATAAAGTTGGCACACAGGGACAATCCGTCACCAGATCTGGTGGGGTCAGGCCAGCATAAGGATATCAAATTGAGCTATGCATTGGATCTGGTACACAAAATTAAGCCAGGATCAATTCAGACCATGGACTGGCTCTGCACCATTTCTCTAGCCTGCTGTACCAGAAGGCTGAGCACCACTGCTCTAATGGCTTCACAGAGATATCATTATATCAATAAATAATGAATGTAATCAATGTTTGTACAATGCTGCAATACACAGTGCTAACATTAAATTACTACAGATTAAAAGGAACGATACTGTTACTATATGTAATCCCCATCTGGAGTAGTAGAAACTACCGTACTTATCATGCAAGAAAGAGATCACTGGTGATTTAGAAACTGTATCATGCAGGACAAGAATTACACCAATTCTCAACTATCCAAGTAACAAGGTAAGCTTATGTTGGTTTGGTTTATTCTCCAAAGATTAGAAACATAAAAAGCTGGTGAAAATTTAACCTGTAAAAAAGAAAACATTGACATGACCAGGAAATACCTTGCAAAAGTGATTTATAAAGTTATGAACTAGTGATGCGCCTTGCCCCTTCTCAAATGGAATCTTATACAAAATTTACAACCCAGGGAATTATGCACAGAAAAATTCAAAATTATGCACAAGAAAGACCAAAATTATGCAAAATTAATTACATTTTAATTTTTTTACACATTAAACTAAATATGACACTATTTGAACTTTCTTCAGAAATATATGCAGGTACTTTGTATGGTTAGGGATGGGGGTGGGTTGTGTGCGTATGACTGGCATTTGTGAATGGGATGTGAGGGGTATGGATGTGTGGGGGGGTTGTGGGAAGGTGTGGGGTTTGTTGGAGGATTTGTGAAGGGGTATGGGAGTTTGTGCATGGGGATCATAGGTGGGTGTAGGCCCCGCTACCACAGATCCTCCCCCCTATAATGCACAGCCCCCACTGCTGGTGGCTCAGCAGCAGCAGGTGGCAGGCCCTTGGGGCACTCACAGCAATGGCAGGAAGAGCCCCCAGCAGGAAGCACCTCTGGCTGAGTCCCAGGACCTGCACTTGTTGTCATGGAGTCAGCCCAGCCCACTGGCATCCTTGGTGGCCTTCACACCAAACCGGGCTAGCTCCATACCAGCATATGGGACTCACTGCACTGCAAGCAGGAGCCGTGTGCCATTGGGCCAAGCCAGGTCCTGCTTGCCTCCACATGCTGTTTCCCACTGGAGTACTAGAAGCCCTATGTGGAGGCGTGGAGCTTGCTTGGCCTGATGATGTGCAGTCCACACCCACCCACAAACCTCACGGCCACCCACATACACCCCCATACCCACCACCCCATTCTGCCGGTAGGAGCTCCCCTCCCCACTTACCCAGCTGTCCAGTCATGCAGCTCTGTGCCTCCATATGAAGGTGGAGGCACAGAGCCAAACATGGTTAAATTATGCAATTATGCATGGTCATGCCTTTTATGCACAAAATTGCATAGGCACATAATTGCATAGTTCCCCAGGGTGCAAAACTTCTCTTCCTGCTATTTGCTTTTAACCTTAGCAAAATACAAATGTTGGAATTAAGCATGAATGAGATTTTTATCCATCATTTTTTTCTTCCAGGACCACTCCTGTCCCTGCTCTCTAGCTTAAAGAAAAAAATCTTTCCCAGCCTCCAAGCAAAAACCCATTGGACTTTCACCTGTTCTGATTAACTTCATCACAAAAATAATTTTATATCTCTCTTCAGGGTTCTAACATCTGACATTAATGTAGTTCAGTAGAGCAGCCCTGGATTCCTAATGTTGCAGGTTCTAGAACTTGCAACCCTCTTACAACAATCAGTATATATTTTTAAATTCTTCAGAAGTTCAGAGATTAGGGAGTATGATAGAAATAAATGATTTGGGACTAATAAGGAACTCAGGAACAACAATTAAAAACAAAAGGCAATTAACTTTGAATACACTGCAAAGGAAGGGGATTGATTTGGAGAATTAAGTCATCCATAAATAACTAAGCTAGTTCAAGAGGGTTCATGGACTGCCAAGACTGATGACAATGACATTTCTGTATCCTTTGAAGAGAGGCTTATGAAGCTGGGAAGTTATTCCTAGTTCTTAAAAACTTAATGCATGTGGTCCAGTATATATGTCAACATAGTATAATTGTGTCAGCAGTGTAAGGTACAACAAATGTTATATTTTTTATCAAATAGAAGGTACAGAACTCTAGATGGCTAAATGTGTTGTTCTACACCTAGTAGCTGTCCTCCCCAATGTCTCCTTACACAGTTGTTATTTTTACATCAGTGTGCCAAATTTTATTAAAATAACTCCATCCCTTAACCAAATAGCCTCACTTTCCCAAGTACACAGAAGAATTGCTCTGAGAATGCCAGTTCATTGGCAAAGTAACCAACAAGCACTTCAGTTATGACAAAAGTTACATTGTCTATGGGAACATATGGAAGAATCTCTCATGCACTGGCATGCTGCTGACAATGACTAAGAAAGGAAAAGCAGATGAGATTTTACTGATAAACCTTCCAGTTCAAACAGTAAAATGGAACTGTACCTCTTTAAATATTGATTGGAGGCACTGGATTCACTAAGTACTAAATTCAGTGCCTATATGCTGTGACTACACCCCTCCCTCACTAAAAAAAAAATCAGCCACTCTATTTTGTTTAAGCTAGTTAAGCAAATACAATGTACTGTATTTAGATAAACTGGGATCAATGTATATTCATTTACATAATTTATTCCTATGCATTATAAACACAGCCTTACTAACGTACAACAATCAATGTGCAATTGTATTTCAGGGAGTTAGCAACTAACTATGCTACAGTCCAGATTCTAACTTTTCCCACCAATGATAAGAAACATGAAGAGCTAGCTAGAGGTAATGGTGAACTGAACGTGATTTTGTAGGGGCTCTCTGGAATTATTTGTTGTTATTCTGCCACAACTTTAAGTGATGATAGGAAAGATTTTTCTGCAATTTTTTCTTTGGAATGAAGCAGTGCACCAGATGAAAAAAGTTTTAAAAAAATACATGGGGTAATTCCAGACTCTCTTTACAAGGAAATCTCTTCTGCATGTGTAATCCCTTTGTTTTTTAGATTTTT
Source organism: Alligator mississippiensis (assembly GCF_030867095.1). NCBI lineage: Eukaryota > Metazoa > Chordata > Crocodylia > Alligatoridae > Alligator > Alligator mississippiensis. Next base: position 53,760,825 of record NC_081829.1, read on the forward strand.
TTAATAAGAAACAAATTTATTACAAACCCAAATGTCTCAGAAATACCTACATGTGACATCCATTAAAGCATAAACAACATAACGTTAACTCTCACTTTTCCCCCTCGCAGCATCATATACCATCATTATACCATCTCCAAGACCATCCCCCTTACTTCTCTCAAGTTTCCTCTTACACCACTAAATATCTCCTGTCAGCTTTTCTCCAAGCCCCTTCCTTCTTACTCTCTTCTTCCTCCTCTTCATCTTATCTCATGCAATATCTGAGCTTGAACAGAGCAAACTGTAAGCATTCCTTCACTGGACAGTCCTTTCCTTTTAATACCAACAAGTTCCGTACTTTCCACAGTGCTACTTTTATACAAATCGCCCGCACCCACACCTTACCCCCTTTCTTACATAAACCATACATCACTGTCTCAAAGTTTATCTTGCTACTCAACTCTGAAATGTGTAAAAAATCTCTGTACCCTCCTCCATACCTCCCTTGCAAAAAAGCATTCCCAAAGTAAATGCACAACAGATTCTTTCCTCCCCTCACTCTTCTCCGATGAACACATTGCTGTTCTTCCCAATCCCTATGTTGAATCTCTCATAGTGCCTAGACTTTCCTCACAATATTCCATATTACGTTCACGTGCTCCCCTTTCAAATCTTTACCCATTCCCCCTCACCCCCTTATCTTTCTTACCTGCTGTTCCATCAACTCTCCCACCTCTGTCACCTTATCCTTCCCTGTGATCTTCAAAATCCTTCCCTGTTCTCTCAAGCCCTTCATCCCCAGTCCTTCCAAACCTTGTACTCTAATAAAGTTTTCTGCCCTCCCATAGTTCATCAGTAATTTCCAAGCCCATTCTCCCGTCCCATATAATCCCAAACTCTGCATCCATTTCCCTGCCCAAAACCTGCAAAAATTTCCCACTTTCCCAACCCCCTCCATCGCCTCTCTCATCACCATCCTTATATAATGTGCACAAATAAAAGTCTGTATCTGGCAATTCCCATCCTCCACACTCTCGCATTTTATATAACTGTTTTCTTATAACTTGTTCTGTCTTACTTCCCCAAAAGAATATACTATTCTGTCTCTGGATCTTCCTACACTGAATCCATGATGGAGGATACACTACTCCCCAAAACAACAAAATTGGTAATATGACTTGCTTCACCAACTTAACCTTCCCCAAAAATGACAAACCTTTTTACTCCATAATCTGTCTCCTTCGTGTCCCTACTTCTTCCCATTCTTTTGTGCCCTTCCCCTCCACATCAAATACTACCCCTAAAATTGTCATATTATTCCTTACTACTCTCACCTCCTACTTCCCCAAATCTCTCCAATTTCCAACCCCCAACACTTCACCCTTGGCTTTGTTTACTTTAGCCCCTGAAGCTTCCCCATAATCTTCCATGTTTCAATACCTGTTCTAATGATACAGTGTCTCTTACCATCACTTTAATATCATTCATATAGAGTGTACATTTCACTTCCCCCCTCCCATCCCCCCAGCACTTTAATTTCACTGATTATCTTATCCCCTCTTATCCTCTGTGTAGCAGTTCCATAGCACATATAAAAATCCTGGGTGACAAGGGGCATCCTTGTCTCAGCCCCATTTGGATTTGAAAAGCCTGGTTCAAATTACCCTTTACCAACACCTGACTTTGTGCTCTACTATACAACAATTTCACCCATCCAACCACATTTTCCAGGAATCCAAATTTCAGCAACACCTCAAACAAAAAGTCATGCGCTATCCTATCATATGCTTTCTCCAAATAAAATTTGCCAACACTGTATTCCACTTTCTATCCTGCATATATGTTAATACATCCCTTAACATCAGTGCATTTGTGCAATCCTTCTCCCTTCCACTGCACATTTGATCCTCCTGTATTACCTGTCCAAATACACTTTTCAACCTTATTGCTACTACTTTCACCAACAATTTGTAATCGGTCTTCAACAGAATTATCAGTCTCCAGTTGTTTAGGCACTCTCTATCCTCCTTCTTGTAAATTAGCATTACTACCTGGCTTCAAGTGCTTCCCCGATCTCCTTTTCTTCGTGTAAAACTCAGCTGGGAGTCCATCCTTCTCTGGTGATTTATTCCCCTTAAAAGTTTTCAAACATTTTTCCATCTCTGTTATTTTTATTTCCTTTCCCAACTCAACCCTCTTCCCTCCCTCCACCTTTTCTGTAATGGTTTCCAAGAACCTCCTCATCCACTCACTATCAATCTTTCGCTTTCTATACAAATCTTCATAGAAGCCTGCCACTACCATCAAGACCTCCTTCTGCCCTTCCACACAATCACCAATCTCTGTTCTCACTCTTTCCAACTCTGCCCTTACTTTCCTGATTCTTGAGGCAATGTATGGACTCCATTCTTCCCCTTTCTTCAGCCATGGTACCTTAGCTAAGAATATTTTCTCATAGCTTTCTCTTTGCACCACTCCTCAACCTTCACCTTTGCCTCATCCAGTTGTTCTTTCACCTTCCCCCCCCCTCCCCACTTCCTCAGTCAAACACTGCACCCCTCTCTTGTCACCATTCTAACTCTCTCACATTCTCCCTCACTCTTCTCCTACCAATGTTCATGAAAAATGTACATGTTCTTCTTTTAACCATACTCCTATATTCCCACGTACTCTTCTAACAATTCTTTAAAGTTCTCCATCATTCATATGCCTCCATAAAAGCTCTACACACCTCTTCTTCTTGGAGCAATTGGACATTCAACTTCCAAATAACCTTCTCTTTCCCATTACATCCACGCATTCCCATCTCCACCCATAACATTCAATGGTCACTAAAGCCCACATCCTGTAATTCTTTCTGTGCACCACCACCCCTTCTGAGACTAATACAAAATCAATCCATGAAGTTTTCCTCCCCCCTAGCTCCACTCTCATGAACACCTTCTCTCCTCCCCATGCATCCTTTGAATCTGCTTCCTTAATTACTTTCTTCAACATTTTCGACAAACTATTCAACTCCTCCTCCCTTCCTCTGTCTCCTTTCTTAATTATGCAATTGAAGTCAATAACTAACTCCATGCCTTCCCCACGCAGTGCATGCATTCCCAACTTTTGAAATAGTACCACCCACCCATCCCTCTCCACAAGAGCATATACATTAAACAATTCGACCACCACCCCCCTTGCCTCCATCAACACCCTCTGCATTCTTCCCTCCACCTCCTTGCACCTGTTTAACTTTGATCTCTGGCTTTTTAAATCAACGTGGCCACACCTACCACCTTATCTTCATTAGTCCCCACCCACCATAACCACCCCAATTTCCATCTCTTCTTGAGATATCTGTATTCATTCCCCCAAGGGATCCCACGCTCTTGGAGACATATGACATCCTCTTTGATGGTTCTTAAGGTTGTTATTATTTGGTCCCACCTCTTCCTTGTCAATAAACTCCTCACATTTAAAGTCACAACACATAAAACCATGGCAAGGAAAGAGAAGGAAAGCATACCTCATCCCTCCTGCTTTATTAAAGCTCCTCCACACTACTGCTTGCAGTAGTCAACTCTATCCCCACTCTTCCTCATCTCTGTTGCTCACACCAAATTTTTAAGGGCCTTTGTGGTGACAAAGGCTGCAGCTGCCCTTTCTCCCCACCCCTCCCCCCACTACTTTCTTCCCACTCACCAGTCTCTTCTGTCTCCATATCCAACATCCCACCCCCTCCCGGTTTTGCACCACCCTTTTCCCTCCCCCCTTCTTTCCCCATTTTTTTTCCGCATCCATGTCATCCACGGCTTCTTCCTCTTCCCTACCAATATCTCCACTCATTCCCACTCCACTCCCACTCTAGCACTGAACTTCCTTCTCGTTCAGCCTCCAGGTTTATGTGTTAACCTCTTGTACACTAGAAGGGCATCTTGGGAAGATCAGTGAGACCTTTTTGAGTATGCATAGTCAGGATATGGTAGTGGCTGTTGACCCTATTAATCAAGGGTAGAAAGAAACACAATCCTAGTAACCAGGTTGGAGTGTATGTAGAAGTTGAAGCTCAAAGGGCTGTGTTTTGAGAGAGCTCTCTGTAAACAGAGGCAGGGTCTGGTTGGCTGACATAAACTGTCCTATTGAAAACACTGAGTGGTCTGGGTTGGGTGAGCTCTGCCTCCTGCTGAGAAAGTGGTAACAAATCTGTCTAGTGTCCCAGGAACTGAAGGAAGTTGAGGGAAAATTTGGATCACTTTTCTCTCGGCCAGAAGTTCGCATCCTGCTCTAAGCACCACTTGGGAAAAAGAAATAACACAAGCACATTGGATCCATCCAGAGTCTCCAAAGGAGGTAGATTCAATCTGCTGCTAACCAGACTCAGAATACAAGGAGTATGAGGGATGGGTAAACTGGTTAGCAGCTTATTTGCTACCAATGAGCTATAGAATATATAGATATAGATATATGTGAGAGAGTGTGTATGTGTGTATGATTTTTAATGTTTTTTCTCTGTAAAGTTTTCATTTAGGGTTTGCTATTAATTTGTTATTGTATTTGTTGTTGTAGTAGAAAAATAAATTTAAGGTTGTGCATTTGGTATTACATAATCCTTAAACATGCATTTGTGCATACAGTCCTCATATAACACAAAATGAACCCGTTTCATATTTTATTAACATGGTCAGTGTATTTTTTTCAAGAACAAAGTCTAAAGATCTCCAACCAGTGCCCTTATTCAAAGTTTGTTTGTCAGGGATGCAAAAAAGTATTTTGTTTCAAAACAAACAAACAAACAAACAATAAAAAAGTATAGCTTTTTATGATGTTAGAACTTGTTTTTGGCACCTAATTATGATGGTTATGTTGGTGGGGGGGTGATGTTAGATTGATACAATTCAGCTAATTTGAATAGGCTTCAGATCATGATCTGCCATTTAGCTATTTTCTAAGCTAAACCCAAGGTACAAAACTTCAGGTTTACCTTTTGTTATTAGAATTCCCTTTTATGATTCCTAGTAATCAGAAAGTTTAACTCACCACTACCCTGCTCACCAGAAAGTTCAGCCAATAGCACTTAGTAGTCAGTTTTATGAAGCCCAGTGCATCTGTTAACATGAAAACAACCCTGTCTATCAGAAAGTACTGCTATGGACTTTTAATATATATTACTTTAAAGGAATTTTTAACATCAGCAACTGCCAGTACATGCAAGAACCTCTTATCTTCTGCAGCTTCACCTCTTTGATCCATACTTAGGGCAGTCGCTTGTTAAATTCCTCAAAATGTCCCTAACATTAAAGTGAATTAATAGCATTAATATAAAGTAACTAGGTCAAAGTCTATTTTCCTACTCTGACTAATTATAGAATCTTATTAATTTTAATTATGAAGTTTCAGAATAAATCAACACGGGTACCATCAGATCCATGATTATTGTTATTTTAATGAATACCTAAGGAATTACTGTACTTTCACATTTTGCCACTAAAATGTTGCAGAGAATTTTTATGTATGCTGAAGAATAGTGAGTACAACTGTGAAAGTCCCACATGGTAAAGATTTATATTCCACTTTATCAACTTCAATTTTGTACATAAATAAATTGCTTTTTAAATTATCTCTTTAGATAGAGAGACTACAATGGAGCACCTGCTAGGTGGCAGTAAATGAGCCTGCAACACTGCATTCATTATAAACAGTCCTATTATATTAAAGACATAATACATTCATAATAGTGGACACTTCCAAATGTTATCAATATAGATATTACATATGTAACAGTAAAAATTTACAAGTGAACCTTAATTAATGTGAAATGACCATAGACTTTTTGTGGATAAACATTACATCCTTATTAATACCAGATGACCTCAATGTGACTTATGTTACTGCAAGAAACAGCAAGGGAATTCAAGATGTTTAATTATTTCACAGGTGTGATTCCTCAAGCTTCAGTTATAGAGTACCTTCCAAATAACTGTTAAACTGACATGCTATATTCCAAAAGAAATAAACTCTTTACAAGAGATGCATTCAATCTACAGTCTAATCATAAAATGAAGCATATTTTAATGGTGCATTCAAAGTCAAATGGTATAAGCTTTGGATACACTAATTCTGTGCTCCTTTGAAAAAGAAAAACTCTTCAATTAGAAATAAGAATATTCATTAATAGCAAATTATGTCACTCCAGTAGTATCTACTTCAATAATTTCAGTAGCTTTATACCAAAGTATGTTATAAATGAGGCATAAAAAGCTATTAACTGAACCATTCACAGTGAATAGATGTTGTTGTCATCTGGTTCTTTCAAAAGAAATAATGGACTGATTTATTTCACTAGTAATTAGGAAGATATGCCTCCAGTTTGCCCTGTTACATTTGCTATGGATAGTTTTGTTTTTCCTTGTGTAGAACCTGCATTTAAGCTTCCAAGCTTCATCCAGACTTTACTTATAGCTGCCCTAAAACCTGTTCTTCTTTTGCAGGGAAAGCTAACATTTGTTTCTTATTGTTGGATGTAATAAACACTACCTTTAAATATACAAATATGTTTTCCTTGTCCATTTATTTTGTTTGTATTTTTTCTCATTACACTTTCACAATTTAACACCTTCATCAAGTTCTCACTGTCACAACTGAAAGTGCTGCAGAAGATATCTATTCAGCATGACATTACAGCAGGAATAGACATATCCCATACATTTGTTGTCCATCTCCGGTACAGAATAGCTTTATTGCCTAACGAGCACACTATCGTTTGTCTGACTCAAGCAGCTTTTAGTTCATGTCAATAGCTCACATGTATAAATCAGTAAAAATGTTTGGCTTTTTCACATTCTAGTTAAACCATTGAAAAAGTAAACTTTTCTGCTGCAACATATTGAAACAAACACCTCTTCAACTACTTTTCTCCCAGAAGCCTTACATTCAAAGAGGAAAATCCTCAGCTAATGCAGTTTGTCATGCCTCTGTTTCCATCAAGAGACTCAATGGCATTTTGTACCACCAGAAAATTTTCCCCAATAGGGTGCAGTGGTATAGGTTATTGACTGAAACCTTTAATGGTATCTAGAGTGTAAAGTAGATACAAAATACATTATTTTGCAAGGGGTAGAGAGGTTTCTTTTAGAAACTAGACTGAAGATTATGGGTTGAGTAAACTGTAAATTCTTTATGTTTTTGAAAAACTATGGACTGGATTTTATTCTGCCTATCAGGTACCTGACTGTGATTTTAATGCACTGAAGTCCTGAAAAACTGTTAATGCAGAAAGTGGGTGGGTTATTCCCCTTCAGGCTCCTTTTTGTGACTCAAACTTAAGGGTAAGATGACCTTGTGTTACAAAGTAGAGGTATTAAAGGATTTTCAGGACTTGAACAGAGTGGAATAAAATTGCACTTAAATACCTAAGTCTCCCAAGGTGTTTAATAGATGGAAGAGAATCTGACCCTATACATTTAAATAGTAAAGGAGCTAAATAGTAAATTCATTGAAATAGTAAACTCATTGATGAGTTCTGACAGGATCTGTATTTTCACTCAACAGTTTCATTTGATTTCTAATAGTATTTTTATTTTTTATAAAGCTTCTGAAAGTTCTGTCTACTTTCAACTTCTAGCATGGAGTGTGAATAACTTGCACACTAGGTTATTTGGGGGTTTGTTTGGTTTTTTGGATATCTCATCTATGTGATTAAGTTGTGCTTGTTTCTGTTATCATCGTTTCATGAGGAGAAATATCAGAGGGACGTGATTACAGAAGCAACAGAAAGCACAGTTTCTCAGTTTGGAATTCTGTAAATCAGAGAATTTTTCAAAAGCAAGGATGGGCCTTGCTAATGTTCACAAACTCATTTTCCAGATCCTGGTGCCCAGTCCGCTTTGGCTCCTTGACACCAGCTGGGTGCTTAGTTTCTGTGCTGGGGTGCTTCAAACGGTATCTGTTCTTCTCTTAAAACTATCCTCAGCTTCGGTTGTACCCACTTGTGCATTTCATTTTCTGTGGGGTCCAAGCTCCAACCCACAGAAGGTTTTTTTGGTTACCAAAGGCAGAACCAGGAAACATACAAAGCAGCAGATTCCATTCCCATGGAAAGGGTGAGTGCAAATATTTCTGGCTCAGTATGGCATAAATATTAAGTGGTTCCCTTGCTCACTAAAAGTAAAACTAAACTTTGATTCCTCTTCAAAAAGCACACTGCAGTTCTGGCTAGATCCAGGGAAACCTCATCTGATAAGTCATGCATATGTTTCCTGCTGAGCAAGTATACTTCCTCTTTCCAGTGATACCACTGGAAGCCCATAGGAAGATATGTACACCTTCCCCTATGCCTATCATTGATGGAAAGTGACAGTCTCTAGTTGTTTATTTCTGTCCATGAAGCAGGTTACACAAGGTATGAGAACTGATGTGGAGCTTTTACCACTAGACTACTTACACTCAGAAAAGTCAAAGAAAATACCTGTTGACCCAACAGAAGGAAGGTTAAAGTGCCTCTGTAGCATATTGCTGTCCTTATCTTGTACCAGATTCAAGATATATTATCCTAACCAAGCCCAGTAGTGCACTACACTAGCTAGGAGCCCTTGCCCTTCCAAAACTGCAAGAAGATGCATCTTCTTGCACCCTATTCCTCACTAGTCTTCTTCCTCATCATTTGTTCTAAAAAACTGCTTGATTTCTTTGCATCTCAGAACTGTAGCCACTTGCTGTCTTCCTTTCCCTCCCTAAACTCATGGTTGAGCATGGAGTTTTAATTCGTTAGCAGCAGTGTTCTCTGCTGGGTAGTGTGATGTGTAATTGATGAATGGAGGATGCCTGAGTGGCTTAATTTGCTCCTGTTGTTTTATCATGTCCTAATCTGGCTCAGGGGACTTGGGTGTGACTAACAAGATGATTTCAAAATCTCTTGCGCTAAGGCTAAATTGAAGCATGCAAAAAGTTACCTGCGCTCAACGGCACTTTGGCAAATATCTATTAGCAAGTATTAGCACTCATGAGAGGCACCAGATAGAAAGCTCAAGAGTGAATCCTCTATTCACATAGAGTGGTAAAGCATGGACAATGACAATACAATCTTTTCCAGATTTGCCAAACAATGTGCCATAACCCTACCCTGGAAGAATCACACATAAAAGGTGAAAGTCTGTTTTATAGGCTATTATTTCCTTAGAAAACGTGCTGAATCTACTAGCAATTACATTCATCCAACTAACAGAAAGATACCCAGTTGTTTTTTATGGTGTGGACAGTTATCGTTTCAGAAATTGAATTTAGAACATCTGAATATTAAAATGGAAGCAAATGACTACAATGTTGATTTCAATCCTACAATGAGATGCTTATAGATGAATCCTTAAACAAAATGGACTCCTTCTATTGTTTGAAAGGATTTTTCACAAGCATAAGAATGTATTGATGCACCCCACTGCAGAATAAGAGCCAAAGACTACATTCAAACTGACAAACAAAAGATAGTCTTTCACTTTCTACTACCTGACATGAACTCCTGCATACCTTGAAACATGACCTTTCGTGTAAGTGTTCTCTTTTCTTCCCTACCTTCTTTTTATTTTGACTCAGAAATTACTGAAGATTTGTTTTACACATCAGTATTACACACTATTTAATATATATGCAAGAGGCAAGGATTTTTGTGGATATTTTTTATTGGAACAACCATATAGTTGGGACAGGGTTAGACAAGCTTTCAAATGCAATGCATTTCAGGTCATTCAAAAGCTGGTCTAACCTTATAGCAACCATGCAGTCATTCCAATAAAAGATATCACCCACAAAAATCTTTGCCTCTTCCATATCTCTTGGACTATCACCACTGCAACTTCACTCCAACGCTATTTAATAAATATTACTTTCAAACTGTTACAAAAGATTCAAAATTCTTATAGGTACTCCATAACAAATTGGATAAAGTTGGAAAAATATAATAATATTGAAAAAAAGGGTTTGCAAAAACTAATACAAGGATAAAGTATTTATTTAAGTTTGTACTTGAGAAAATAAATATTAACAGTCTTCTTGGAGGCTCCATTTATGAAAAAAATAAAATGAAAAATATAACCCTTTAAAGGATGTAGCTAGAAAAAAATCCAGTAAAAATGTAAACATATAGAAACACCTGTAACAGTACAAAAGCTATTTTTTAACTAAATAAGTAGGAAATGCTTTCTCACAAGGTATATACTGCCTTTTATTCAAGATACTAACAACAAGGTTAATTGAATTTTCTAAAGCTGATTTAATAATGATAGTTACTTGGATTTTTTTCCCCAAAAAACCCTTTTAGGTGGATTATACATTGTTAAAATGTATTAAAAGTATTAAAATGATTTAAATGTATTAAAATGTATTAAGGCAGAATAAAATCTTGTTTTATTCATAAAAATATAAAATAATATCCAAATACAGTTTGGACTGTTGTTGGAATATAAACAATTGCAAAACTTATGAGCCGCACATTATAGACGATTTACAATATAAATTCTTACTTCGCATGCAAATATAGACCTTTGTACTCTAATGCCCCTTAGAGAGACAGAAAAGGATATGAAAAATATGCCTGAAAAAGTTAAATGAATATGCTTTGAATTTCTGACTAAAATATGAGACATGAAAAATATGTTATTAACAGTCAGGCCAGCTATGGTCTTCAAATCTTTACAAAAACTTGCCCCAAATAATATCCAACTCTTAATCAACTAGTCACTTGTTAATTCATAAAAATACTATAACAAATTGTGCTGAATATTACAGTATATAATAGATATGATGGATTACAAGGTGTGTTAATGGTTATGGAAATAAACAGCTGATGCATACATATCTTTCAAAAATGTATAGTACTGATTGCTTACATGCCCAACGATACCCAAGTACCAGAAAAAGTTCACAGCAACAAAAGTAATTATGGAACTATAGGAGTCATCTTCCAAGCAAAGACTTCAAAAGATATTTGCTCAGAATAACAAGTAAAGAAAACAGAGGTAATTTAATGTTAGCATATGAGAACTTGAAGGGCTGAGGAACATAAAAGAATGACAGATGGACCTGCTTCACATTTCAGCAACCAGGTACATTCTCAAACATTGTCTGAAGCCAAAAGAGATGTTTAAAATTAAGTACTAGGAAACTGCCAAGTGAAATTGGCAAAATATATAACAAGTGAAACTGGAAGCAGGACAGATTAAGTGTAAAATAGCTATTCACTTAAAATTCAAGCAACACATCTAAATATAGGAAAGATATCTGTTCTTCTTTAAAGTATAACTGATTTTTTTTCATTTAAAACATATTTATTCAATTTTCTCTAGCTATGAATTGCCTATCTATTATTAACGAAGGATAAATGCTACCAGAAATTAAGGTGTTTAAAAGCAGTGTTAGAATTGAAATTCTATATATTAATTAGACACTTAGCCATGGTAAATGATAACAGAGATTTCTGAAAAATAGAAGTACTAAAGCCCAGATCTCCACAGGTATTTAGGAGCCTACCTCCTGTTTTAACACCTAGCACTCACTGATTTATTCAGGGGTTGGGTTTTTCCTATTAACCAAGTGATTTATTAAAAGTAGCTATTATTCCTGATGACTGTTCACTATTGTGTCTATCCAAGATCTTAATGAGTGCTCTGAGGAAATACATACCAGTGAGGCAAGCCTATGAAACAAATACAGAAGAATATCAATAAAGACACAATTCTGTTAAAAACCTAGATTTGTATAATGTAAATAAGGACAGAATAGCATGGGGTACTATAAGAACAAATGTGATTGTATTAGCCAGTGAGGGTCAGCTCTAAAAGAATCTACATTTTCATTAAAAGGTAAAGCTATTAGCTATCCCAGCTATGAAGGGAATCTTGGAAATAAGAAACAAAAAAACCCGAAGTTTGTAACATTCATATGGTGGTAATGCCTTCAGGCCAAGTACGCCATTGTGTTAGCCACTATGCAAACAGAAAATGACAGCTCCTGCCACTCTGAATTTATAGTATAAAAGATAAGACATTACATATAGATGAGAAAACAAGCAGTTACAGCTGAGGGTTAAGGACAGTTACATAAGGTAATACAAATTATAGGGCGTGTTCAATGTTTGCCAATCAATTAGAAGTGCCCAAAAATATTGCTGAATAGTAAATATACTAAAAAAATGCTTATTCAAGGTATCCCAACATTTTTTAACTTTTCAGATGGAAAAAAATTAAGGAGAAAGATTTAGAAAAATAATGAAACAGGAGCTGATGACAACAGTAGACCAATAGTATCCAATAGTAGACCTGAGTTTAACCCCCAAGTTAATGCGTCTCCCCTCTCCCCTTTCCCCGATTCTCTCTCCATGCCATCTCAAGCTTAATGACCATTTAAGTATTTCATACAAAGAGAAGCAGATCCCAGAGAAGAAACTGTGGGAAACCCATCTCAGAATATTTTATGAACATCTGGCTGGGCAGTCTCATAAGCAGTGAGAGAGCTTGGTGTAAATCTTTGATTAAGGCAGGAGTAGGTTTTATTTCACCTCATTCTACACTATTTTTTCAGTTTTTCAGTGTGGTTTCTAAACCAAAAAAAACAAAAATCAGTGTTCTAAACAACCCTAATTATGACACCACCTGCTTAGTCACTATCAGGCTGCAGTTTGCTACGTACATTATTGAAAAATTAGTTTTTCAGAAGTTGCAAAAATATTAAAAGATTTTTCTCTTAATTCTCTATTAATCTCATTGAGTGTTAACTTGACCACATAGTTGGCGCATCTATAATGCAATTAATGCAATTGAATATACTCCAGCACAGTTTGTGCCACATTTTATTGCTCCCAGGCACTGTGTTTGCATCTGTGCCCAGGATCTCAGCATGCTGAGCCAGGGTGGAGCAGCCCCGACTGGCAGGGTACCCTGGCAGGTCAGCCTGCCAGCCCAGGGTTGCTCCGACCCAGCTCATTGTGTTGTGGAAGGGCTGGCTGGGGCACACGGGTGCTTCAGAGCTGGGTTAACTGGCAGGCAGCCCCAACACTGAAGCTCCCTCATGATGACGCAGCCAGCCTCATCAGCATCTACGCATATATTGCGGTGGAGTAAATAATTCCGCCGTAGGAGAGTACTTGTGTCAGACAGTACTATCCTAAAGCAGAGTTAGTTTATTCCATCCTAATAGCACCACACATGTAGATGGTGACAGTTTATTGTGAACCTAATTAGTCAACTCCACAATAAACATTTCATGCAGACACACCTACTGAGGTTATGTGAAATATCAACATTAAATTTTGTATAGACTTGAATCCATGAGGTAGCAGGAAGGAAATTAAACAGGAAAACAGAGGGAAGGAAAGAAACAGCAATGGAGAAATGAAAAAGGAAAAGTAATAGAGAAATGATGGTCAAATTAAAGGCAAGCCTATTTTCTCACTGGATAGTGCTAACCTCACTGAACACAGAATAGCCATAATAACAAATCTGCTGATTCAGGAAAATCCTCAGCCACACAAGTGACTAAGAGCATGGGAGCAATCCCATTGTGTTGTTTAAGGAAAAGATATTATTGTAAGACAATTAGAATATTTGGGCAAATCCTAAATTTGTAATCAACTGTGCTTTATACCAGCCAAGGATCTGGTCCTTTGTCAACATTACTTTTCAGTATACCATTTCTTTGCTCAGGCGTTTCAATTCTAGCTATAAAGTCCCCCATTATGCATGTTTCAAAAATGTAATGTAAGGCACAGGAATTATATTTAATCAAAATTATTTAAAATTAAGGATTATATTTATTACACTATATATTATATGTTAACATTCGCCCATATGAGCTTGAGATTTATCTAAAAGTTTATTTAATTGAAACACTGCTGAAGAGAGTATTGCTCTGCAATCTTAAGGAGATAAACACTATAGGCTCTGGAAAAGAATATGAAAGAGGGCTGTTTGGCAGCCAGAGTAATCAGTTTTTTGTAAATGTGTGCGTGTGTGTGGCTATGTGTGTGTGTGTGTGTGTCTTAGCCAGCATCACACTTTTAGTATTAAATAAATGTACTTGCTCAATTTAGAATGGTAACAGCAATAATAATCCTGCGTATTATGGTACTGCCTAACAACTAATCTAAAATGTGCCCCATTTTACTAAGCATAATACAAACACAGTAAAGTAGATGGTCCCTGACGCACAGGGCTTTCACTCTAAATAGACAAAACAGCTGGTGGAGGAAGAGGTAAAATGCACAAGCAGAATGTGCAACATGATGGAAGTAAATATTATGTTACTTCCAATTTAGAGACCTCAATTCCATTTTGGAGACAAACAAGGAAATGGTTATTTTAGAGATGCTAAGCTAAAGAAACAGAAAAAGAAAAGGAAGTGAGGAAAGAGTAGGAAAAAAGAAAAGAGAGGCAGATGTAAAGTAAACCTGAGCTGAAGAGACTACAAGGGACAGAGATGGGCAGATCCAAAGCCAACTGCCGATTAGAACAAGGACAGAAAAAACAGAATCAAAACAGTTTCTGAGTATTGCAAACACTGAAGATCAAAATTGTTGTTATTGTTTTATTGTTAATAGGAGTTATACTTAACACTTTGAGAAAAACCTAGAAGAAACAGGTTACTACTAGGGGTGTGTGAAGCGGGCCCTATTTGATTCAGATTTGTATTCGGCCCGAATCAGGGACAGCGATTCCAATTTTTTATTCCGATCACTGTCCCTGATTTGATTTGGCCAAATCTGAATCTGAATTTTCAATGCTGATTTGGAGAATCAGTGATTCAGACATAGACACAGCTTTAAAAGTTTTTTCTACATACTGTGAGAGTCTGGAGGGCACTCATCTAGGCTGTGTCCCCAACCAGGGGAGTGAACCGTGACACGTCACGATGTCCACATTGCAACGGGAGCTCCCCATCCGCACCTGCTCGGCTTTACCCCCTCGTCAGGTGAAGCGGATTGGTGCCAATCCGCAGCGGCGGCAATATCCGGAGGCTGGAGATGGAACCCAAGAGAGGCAGAGAAGGACAACGGAAGAGCAGAAGGAAGAGGCCAGAGGGTGGAACCCGCAGGGCGAAGACGGGGAAGACTGGGTAAGCCTGTGGTCAGACCCTGAAGACGCGGTGGCACCCTCACCGCAGGAGTGAAAAGGAGGGTGGAAGAGGCAAGGCGGAAGAAGGCTGACTGGGAATGAGTGTCACAGGTGGCGAATCCACTTGAACCATCTGCCACAGGGGCGGGTTTTCCTGGTTTTTTTCTCACTCTCCTTGCTGCCTCCCCTGCCAGCTAGGGAGCCCAAGTCAGGGCCAGGCAGTCCCTCACGAATAGGATCAGACACCCAGAGGATCCCCACAGCTGAACAGGAGCAGGCAGAGAACCCAAGCTGTGAGGACCGTACCCTGCCCAGCTGATCAATCCAGTGGGGATTCCCCTTTTCATTAAGCAGCGCGCCGTCAATTAAGTCCAGTGCACCATCAATTAAGCTGGCCAGATCTGATATAAAGTATCCAAGAGCAGCACAGAGCAGGGAAAGTGAGTCACTGAAGACCCTTGGAAGGAGGGGGTAACTGACCCCAAGGAAGGAATCTGACCTTGACGATGTCCAGAAGATAAGCAGGACAAAGGTCATAAGAATTCAGTAAACTCAAAAGAAATAAAGTGAACAAAAGTAAAGAGACCAGTTTATGTGGGTTCTTCCCGTGCATCCATTTTGGGGACTCTGGGCACTAGGGCAGCCCCGACAATTGATCTAGATGGGGGTTGGGTAGACACCACCTCCCTTTTCATAAAATCTCTTCTTATCATCAAAGTCATGGCAGGCCGGAAAAGAAAGGGCACCAGACCCCACCCAGATCAACCATAAGGGACACAGCCACCCTAAGGGGCCAGTGAATGCCAACTGGATATAGGGGTACACATCCATATACAGTGACTAGCCAACACATACCATGAGGTAGCAGGTGTGGCTCATGATCGCTGCAATGCTGGGGCACATGGAGCATCCCACAGGAGTGCAGGGGGGGCCCTCCACTTGGTTGGTGGTGAACCCGGAAGTGGACAAGAAGTACTGTCCACTTCTGGGTCTGTTGGAGAGTGAACTGCCCCCCCCATGCCTCCCTGGCTTGGCAATCAGCCACAAAGGGACCCTGGGTGCCCTCCCAGACCCAGGAGGCACCAGTCACTGAGCCACGGGGGGGGGGCCGGTGCGCTCCCCGACGGACTAAAAAGTAGACCGGAAATGCTTCTGGTCCACTTCCAGGTCTGCTACTGAGTGTGCTGGAGACACCCCCCCCCTCCCCGCACTTCTGTGGGACACTCCATGAGCCCCAGCATTGCAGCATTCACAAGCTGCCTGCTACCTAGAGGCATGTAGAAAAAACATTTAAAGCGGTCTCTATGTCTGAATCTCCGAAACTTTCCAAAGCTCTCTGAATTGATTTGGAGGATTCCAATTTGATCCAGAGAGATTAAAGCGTCCTCTGATTTAATTCAGATTTGGAGATTTGGCCACTGAATTGGACCAAATCTCCACCAAATCAAATCGGGGACCAAAGCTTCACACAGCCCTAGTTACTACATATTTCAAAGGGTTAACAGGACAATGGATATAGGCAAACAAGTGAACAATTTAGCCTCTCAAAAAGCGCTTTATGAAGTCTCATCCCAAGGTATAAAATAAATAAACAAATCTTTTCAACTTAGAGACAAAAGAGAAAATCTGTTGTGGATTAAAAATGGGTTAACAGCTACAACCCAAAGAATCATAATAAAATAAAGGATAATAGTAATAGTCTGAAGTTGTGGAAAGAGGTTACTATTGGGTGATAGCCAGGGATCTGTGTTACCATGGTTGTTCAAAATATCAACCAGGTAGACAGCCATGAATAGTAAGGTAACTAATTTGGCAGGTAAAAGAGTTATTTAGATTAGCCAGGATTATGAAGGAAGTCCTATAAAAACTAAATAATTTGGCATGCTGATGTGAGATGAAACTGAACACAGGCAAATAGAAAGTAATGAAAGCTGGAAGGAACAATTTAAGATACTAGTATACAATACTGGGTTCAAAATTAGTTGTAATCTTCAGGAAAATGATCTTGATGTCATTGTGAACAGATTAATAAATTGTCTAACTCATCTGTAGCAGTCACAAAAGGTGAATGAGATCCAAAATGCTGCATCCAAAACATAGAATAATGGTACAGAATACATCATAATGCTGTCCTATGAATCAATGATACTTCTTCTTGAATACTGCTTCGAGTTTTGGTCATTTCAAGATAAATAGGTAAAGTACCATTCCTATGATAAAAAGACTTTTACTTTATGACAGTAACTCTCAAAACTGAACAAATCAACAAGTCCATTTTTCACTTTTACCTTTTACATTTATCTCCAAGCACAAAAAGAAAAATTCTCCCTCCTACCTCAAGTTCTTCTAAAAATAATCTTGCACTAGAGTATGATTAAATTAAGGATAATTAAGATTTTGTAGACTGCGGAACTACACACATTTTTGTTGATTTCTTTTGAGGTGTAATGAGATGGGTTTGTTGACAATTATAGACAACATTGCCTATGGTAGATAATAAGGCTTCCACGCAAGGAGAAATTACAGACTATGACTAGCTACATTCAGTATAAAATAGGAGATCTGAGGGAGAATAAAGAGAATATCTTTGGTCACAAAAATACTGTTGGAACAAAAGATTTTCCAACTGCCTTAGCAAGGGAGTCCAGAAATTAATTCCTTGCTTTCCCAGTCTCATAAAGGTGCTGAAACCCTGAAATTCCTTGCCTTGTGAAAGATTTTTTTTCTGCAGTATAATGAATTCTGCCTCAGCAAAAAAATAGTATCTGAACTATATTGAAAGTTTTTAGATGTACCCTATGCAAAGTACAACTTAGTTGCACTTCTACACAGGTAAGAGAGTCAAACAAGAAATCATCAAAGTTATATTTTACACTTAACACAATTGCTGAAGTATATTTCTCAAAAACAGAATGAGATACTATAGTAATACAATACCATTAAGAGACTTGCATGCAAAGTGGATAAAATCCTATAAATTACATACTACAAAGGTGCTGGCAAAATTATTACTGCACATTATGATTTCAACCAGGGATAGGCAAAGTATGGCCCATGGGCCATATCCAGCCTGCCAATTGATTCTATCTGGCCCGTGGCGCCAACTGAGGCCAGAGCTGGAGTCACCATCCACCTGCAAGCCAGATGGAATCAATTGGCAGACCTGCAGGTGGTAGTCCCAACTCTGGCTTCTACTGGCTTATTGTAGAATACTGGGCAGAAGCAGCCCTGCCTGCCTAGGACATGAAGTCCATCCCTGCAGTGCTGGGTGGGCAGGGCTGCTTCCACCCAACACCCCCCACCATGCCAGCAGAAGCTGGAGCCCTACCCACCTGCCCAGCACTTTGCACCACCCAGATATGCACCAGAGTTTACTGAATCACATTAATATACATGTATAGACACATCCTGAGATTCCTGGGAGTATTTCCAGAGATCAGCCTTCCTGCTGATCCTGCCAGCCCAAATCACTGAGAACTTGGCCTCCCACAAAGCCTGGAATCATCCAAAGACCAGGACTACCTCATAGATAGCCTTATAAAAACCTCCAAGCTGGCCCCTTCCCCATCAGGTTATCCCAATTGCTCATGCAACGCAGAATCCTCTAAAAAATTCTTTCCTTCCTGGGGCATCTCAAATTCCTCTAGCTAATGAACCATTTCTCTGAGATACCTTAACTATTGACGGGTTGATTTTCCCATTACAGGCAGAAAAGACCTTTGATGAAGGTGGGATGGGGATGGAGCTGACAGAGAGAGAGAGAGAGAGAGAGACTGGAATTTAAGATAGGGAAGGGACTGGAGTTCAGTAAAACAGAATCCAACTCGGGGTTGCAAATGACAGTAGTTTTATTGAACAGGGGAGATGGTGACACAATATCATATTGGTTCCTTTGCACCCACACACACACACAATGGCAGCAGGGGTTAAAGAGGCTTGGTGCAGGAGCTGAAGTCCAGGAGGAGAGAGAGAGTCCAAATTGTAGGAGGACGTGTGCAGGTGATATCTACCTATCCCAAGCTGAAGGTTGATCCTCAATGGCCAGCCGGGGTCTCCTTCAGCTTGATGTTTCATAGATTTCTTAGACATTAGGGCTGGAAGGGACCTCAGAAGATCATCGAGTCCAGCCCCCTGCCCGAAGGGCAGAAAGTCAGCTGGGATCATAGGATCCCAGCAAGATAAGCATCCAATTTACTCTTGAAGGTATTCAATGTAGGTGTTTGAACCACCTATGATGGCAGGCTGTTCCAGACCTTGGGGGCTTGGACAGCAAAGAAATTCTTTCTTATGTCCAGCCTGAAATGGTCTTACAGGGGTTTGCAACCATTCAACCTTGTCTTCCCTTAGGGTGCTCTGGTGAACAAATGTTCCCCCAGATCCTGGTGAACAACCCTGATAAACTTATAGGTGGCCAAAGATCACCCCTGAGCCTGAGCTTTTCCAGGCTAAACAGCCCCATGGCTCTCAGCCTGCCGTCATAAGGTCTGTTTTCCTGACCTCTGATCATGCACGTGGCTCTTCTCTGGACTCTCTCAAGCTTGTCCACATCCTTTTTGAATTGTGGAGCCCAAAACTGGACGCAGTACTCCAGCTGTGGCTTCACCAAGGCCGAATACAAGGGGAGAATGACAGTCCGGGATTTGATTGAGAAGCATCTATGGATGCCAGCCAGCATTTTGGTCACTTTACTAGCTGCAGCATCATATTGCAGACTCATGTTCATCTTGTGGTCAATGATGACTCCCAAGTCTCTTTCTTCCGTAGCGCTAGCCAGTGTAGCACTGCCAAGCCTATAAGGATGCTGCAGGTTTTTCCTACCAAGGTGAAGAACCTTGCATTTTTCTGTGTTAAACACTATCAGGTTCTCGTCCGCCCATTTGCTGAACCTGTCCAGGTCAACCTAGATCACCCTCCTGTCTTCTGGTGTGGATGCTTTGCCCCAAAGTTTGGTGTCATCGGCAAACTTGGCCAGTCCGCTTCTGACTCCAATGTCCACATCATTAATGCAGACGTTGAACAATATGGGTCCAAGGACGGAGCCTTGGAGGACACCATGATGATTGGCTTCCGTCATTTACCACCCTCTGGGTCCGACCACGGAGCCAATTTCCTAGCCAGCGGATCATGGTGGACCCAAGGTACAATTGGCCAGTTTCACCAAGAGGTGATCATGGGATACCAGATCAAAGGCTTTTTTTGAAGTCAAGATATATGACATCAATCTTTTCTCCCTTGTCCAGGTGATAGGTCACTTGGCCATAGAAAGAAATGAGATTGGTCAAGCAAGACCTACCCGCAACAAACCTGTGCTGACTATCCCTCAGAATATTGGTGTTGGCCAGTCCATTAAGGATGGCATCTTTTATAAACTTTTCTAAGATCTTCCCCAGGATAGAAGCCAGGCTGATGGGCCTTTAGTTTGCTGGATCCACTTTCATCCATTTCTTGAAGATAGGTACCACATTGGCCTTCTTCCAGTCTTTGGGCACTGCACCAGAGCGCCAGGAGTTTTCAAAGATCTGTGCCAGTGGCTGGGCTATGATGCTCGCCAGCTCCTTGAGTACCCTGGGGTGTAGATTGTCAGGGCCAGCTAACCTAAAGGTATCCAGCCTCTCAAGGTGTTCCTTCATGAAGTCAGCATTGATGGAGGGCAGGGGATCTCCCTCACCCAGACCTCCCTGTCCTGTAGTGGGCATGGGCATCCCATGGGACTGATAGAAGACCGACACAAAGTACCCATTTAATAGGTTGACTTTTTCCTGGGCATCAGTTGTCAGTTGCCCCATCTGGTTCAGCAGGGGTCCAGTGTTGCCCTTGCTTTTCCTCCAGCTCCCCACATATCTGAAAAAAGACTTTTTATTGTCCTTGATGCTCGAAGCTAGTTGGAGTTCAGTTGCAACCTTGGCTTTCCTGGTTGCTCCTTGCAGGACCGGACCAGTGCAGAATATTCCTCTTTGGAGGTGAATCCCATCCTCCATCCTTGTTGTCCAGAGAGGGTCGCTGGCAGGGCCTCTGGGGTGGATAGGCAGAGTGATGTGGAGCTGGTCCGGTCCAGATAGAAAATGGCGTTCCCCCTGGGTCTGTCTTCACTGCCCGCTTTTATAGGGGCAGACCTTCCATGCCCCAATGGCAGGGGGCCTGCCCAGACTAGGGCCAGCCCCTGGTGCACTGAGCATGTGCAGTCCAGGTCAGGACATGCAGTTTCAGCTGTCTGTAATGGTGGCTTGGGTGACTTCTGCAGCAGTCTTTGTCTTTCAAATCTTGAGCCAGGGAGGATCAGTGCAGGGTGATGGTTGGCTCATGGAGTTGATGGTTTGGTCACCTAGAGGAAACTATTTTTAGACCTACTTCTATTGTCTCTCAAGCACCCTCATTCATCCCCATTCAGGAACGAATTTACATAGGAGGGGTAAGTATGAGTCACACAATTACAACAGAGTTACAATAGGGTACGCACGGGCAGGGGACACAAGATGGAGACTTGACAAACAAAATGTAAACTTAATATAACTTATGCTAACTTACATACATAGACCTAAATCATATGGTATTAGTAAAACAGTAATATAGAACAGTAAAAATAAATGTAAACATAATAATTATACAATATAAAGAAGGAAAAAAACCAAAACAAATACAACTTGCTACCAAAATAAAATGCTGAAGCTTATCCTATGTCTTAGCTCACTTATACTTACCTATAGGGAATAGAGAGGGAGAGAAAAAGTCAGAAATAGTTGGGGAAGGGAAGGGAGTGCATAGCTATATATATATAGATATAGATCTATTTATCTATCTATCTATCTAGGAGATCTTTATATCTATCTATCTGTCTATCTATCTATCTATCTATCTAGGAGATCTAGATAGATAGATAGATAGACAGATAGATAGATATAAAGAAAGAAGAAAAATTGGGGTTTATGTTACACTGCCTTCATTTGGGAGTGGCAATTATTTTTGCCCTAGTAAAACCATGGCAAGAGATACTTAGAAGTTTCACCACCTCCCTTTTCCTTAAGTGTGCATCCCCTCAGTTCCTTTGATTAAACCCTGCCTAAAATCGTAAAGGTATATACACACAGCATAACTTAATCTATACAGTGATAAAAGTGACATAAATTAATACAGTATAACGTTGACTTTTCAACAAGACTACACATGCCATATCAATAAAACAAATGCAGGGAAACCTGCATGATGAACACACATAATTATAATGGAGTTCATGACAATTATGTAGTATTATTTTGACAGAACAAGGATCGCTGGTCTCAAGTTGCAGCAAGGGAAGTTTAGATTGGATATTAGGAAAAACTTTCTCACTAAGAGGGTTGTGAAGCACTGGAACAGGTTTCCCAGAGAGGTAATGGAAACTCCATCCTTGGAGGTTTTTAAGGCCCAGCTCGACAAAGCACTGGCTGGAATGATCTAGATGGGAATAGTTCTGCTTTGAGCAGGGATTTGGACTAGATGACTTCCTGAGGTCTCTTCCAACCTTAATTTTCTATGATTCTAATATTCTATCATTTGAGAGAGATTACAAGTCTTACAACCTTGCTGTTGCCTGAACTAATTCAATTAGGAACTATGGCTCTTAAATGTGTTGATATTCCCTATAAGAAGTATTTTAGGTGTGTTTAGCAAGACACTAGATGCTTCCTTTTAATGTAGAAGTAACCAACTGATGAATGTCAAGAAACAGATTTGATGGACCATTATGCAATTTTGGTTTAGTTCTGAGCTCCACTAGCAGCCTGAAAATGTATTTTTGATGATTCATTATGAGAAAATTATTTTGAAACCTTCACAGAAAAACAGAACTCATAGTTTATAGATAGTTCATAGATCAAAAATATCATAATAAGTTACATTTTTCCTTCCAGTACTTTCATCAGCTTCAGGCTATTTTCCAGCTTGCCTTATGTGTAATTTTAGCAAAAGCAAACAAGTATTGAATGAGAATTCATTAGCAGCTGGTCAAGTGTAAACAGCCCATCAATCACTTTTATTTCCTTAGCATCAGCGATTTTCATTTCAGCTGGGAAGGAGGGGGGGGCATGCCTAGAACTGTGAAATGTGGCAAATTTCTTCTGCAGAATATTTTATTGTGTTATTCAATTATAAAATACCAAAAATTAGTATTATATTTATAACATCTCTAATTTATAAAAATAATTATTTTCCAATGCATTATGGAGCTATTTATCTTTAACAACAACTAAGTCATATTACATAAAAAATTAACTTTAAATCTCTTTAACTAGAACTAAGGCAAAGAAAATAAAGTAGAAGGAAATTTTCAGTGAAAAATAATCATTTCAGGTATAAAGCAGCAGAAAATATTTTTAAGGTGGCCTGAGATTTGGAATGATTGAATTTTTTCTGGAATTCAGGCCCATGAAAACTAACATGTGTAATCAGTTTTCTCACATTTTATTTAAAAAATGTCAACCAAGTACTATAAAAAGACTTTTATTTATTTACATCAGCTACTACATACAGGTTTATCATCTATAATCTAAGAAACAGATCATTGTGGATTAACCTTATCTATGGGACTGGAATTTATTGAATCTAATCTATAATCATCTAGTACTGATATAATGCAGTGTAGAACCACATTTGGCTTTCTACATATCTCTTACCTGTCCATAACCATTCTGTAAAGCTGAAAGCTTTCTCATCTCTGTTACTCTGAATTTGACATCTAAAACTCAGCATTATGTAAGGCTTTCTGGAAGATTCATTGTGCTAATTAATATTGTCTAGGGTAGGACATCTCAACTCAGTCACACCATACTTTAGGGGGCATAGAAACTGTACCCAGTACTAGGCCCTGCTGCAGAATAAAGAAAGAAAAAGAAGCTGCTTCAACCCTTTCACTTTCCTGACTAACTTTCCTTTTTTCCTCATCAGACATCAGTCTACCATTTCTCTTCCTCTCCTCATCTCCACAGCAATGAGTTATAAGGGAAAAAATAGAGCATTTCATATGCATACAGAGTTGGTTGTGAAGCTAAATGGGAGTTGTTCCAAAGCAAAACACTATGCCAGGAACATGTGGGGAGGAACTGGATGCACAAGGAATGTCACATGCCAACCCCTATGCTTCCTGCCAGTGGCCAGTGCCCATTATTCTGCATCAATATCCAACACAATCCAATCAACAATTGCTTCTCTGACTACAGCACTGATGCCCAGCTGCATGCTCCCTTAGCCCCAGTACTCACTAGCAATCCCATTCAACTCTCAAAAACCAACGCCTGTCTTAGTATTCCTGGTTCTTTTTTTTTTTTCTTTTTTTGCATGTGTGCTTATCAAATTGGATACATAAAAGAATATCAAACATAGAGAGGATGTCACTCAAATTAGTTATACCAAAGCTATCCAACTTCTGAAGGGCCAGGGGCTGCATGCACTCCACTGCTGCTCTCCCTACTGTCTGCTGCACTGGGTGCCCCATGCTACTGCTCCTCACTGCACTGCGTACCGCCTGCTGCTGTTTGCTGTTCCCCAGATCCCCATTGCACTGTGTACCCTACCGCTGCTGCTCTCTATGCCCCCTCTCCCCCCCATGGCTGTTCCATGCAGCCTGCCATTGCTCCTATCTGCACCTCCCCCTGCTAGAATGGTGCATACGTGTGTACCTAATTTGCTCTTACATTTCTCCAAGGAAAGAAATTCCACAATATATGTAAGGAGCCTGCACCAGCACTTAACTATTCTAATAGTTAGATTTTTTTTTCCATATTACCCAACCTAAATATCCCTTGCCATGGATGAAGCTGATTAACATCTTGTTTTACCCTTCAGAGACATGAAGAACAATTATGATCTTTATCAAAACCTTTCACATATCTGAGGAATGCTGTTTTTCCCCTCAGTCCTTTCTAAGTCAAACAAACCCACTTCTTTTAACTCTTCCTCTACATCTTTGTTTTGCCTCACACATCCTTCTTATCAATTTTGATGCTTTTCTTGGGACGCTCTACAATCTGTCTATATCTTTCTCAACATGTGGTGCCTAAAATTGAAAAGGGTACTCCAAGTGAGTCCTTATCAGTGCTGAATTGAGCAGAATAAATTAACTCTTAAGTCTAACATACAACACACCTGTTAATGCATCCCAGAATGAAATTTTGTCTTATTTTGTAACAACATTACTATGTTTTCTTTATTCTGTTTGTGATCCACTAAAACTCACAGGTCCTTTTCTCCAGGACTGCTAGGTAATCAGTTATTCTCCATTTTATATTTGTGCATTTGATTTTTTTCCCCCTAAGTACAGTACTTTGTGCTTGCCTTTACTGAATTTCACCTTATTGATTCCAGGTCATTTCTCCAATTTGTCATAATCATTTTGAATTCTAAGTCCAGTCATAATAAATGCTTGTAATTCCTGACAGCTTGATGTCATCCTCTTCTCTTTAAAGCATTAAAATATAACTGGATGCAATGAAGACATCAGCAGAACCCCATTAGACATATCCTTTCAGTTGGAGAGAAAACTAATAATAAATATTCTGTGGCTAAATAGGTTGCTCAATCAGTGGTGGAACCACTTAGTTGAAACAACTTAAATCAGACCATATTTTCCTAGTTTCTTTGTTACACTGTCTCCGAAGGCTAACTAAGGTCAAAATATCCTACCCTCTAGATCAGCTGCTCTGTCAAAGAAGAAAATTAGATTGGTTCAACATAACTTGTTTTTGACAAATCATGTTGGTGGGGTTTGGGGTTTTTTTTTACACATTGATCATTTCATTTTTGTTGCAGTGTCTTTTACTGTTACTCCAGGTTTGAAGAGGTAGGCTGACTGACCTCCTCCATCCTCAGTGAGTTCTATGAAATAATCATTATGATTCAGAGACTGTTTGTGCCTTAGGAACAAGAACATCAAGGAAAAAATGCAGTGGTTCTATTTTTTTTTTACTTTTTAAGAATGCTTACTGTGTATATGTACAGATGTTCACTACACCCAGTCATGCGGCCTACTCTAAGATGCATGATTGTAGATCAGAAGTGGTACGTGCACACATTTACCAGTCCCAGGAGTCATGGTGGGAACCCAGTGTAAGGAACTCTGTGGGGAGGGGGAGCAGGCAGGATCAAATGGCCTCATGGATCCAAGGTAGTTGTCGGTGGGTCTGTGGGTTGGGTTGATGGGTCTACAGGGTGGAGGGCTGTCTATCCAAGAAAAAGCAGCCCATTATTTTGACCTGGCTCTGCAGCATCTGTATAGATTGGGCACTTTAGTGCGTCTTTTTTGACGCATTTATCTAATAGCTGATTGACTCAGCTTTACATAAAAATGGCCAAAAGCCCTACTGAAGTGCACGAGCTACAGAGCCATTGAAGTAATGTGCTGCTTCTTCTGGTAAAGTCCAGTTTGTTTTTTTTAACATCTCCAAGCAGTCTTAACTAGATCAGGCTAAAACATTCCCAATTTAAGTTAGTTCACCTCCTCAAGTGAACTAATTTAGATTGGGCCCATCGTTTTTTACTGATTTAATTTCCCTGAACAACTGCACCAATTGGCACTTAGATCAACCTAAACCTAGTAGAGTTGATCTAAATGTAATGTGTAAGTGGGCAAGTCCTTAGTAAGTTTGCTCACTTACTCTCCTGGTGGGACTAGGTACGTGCTAGCCCTTAGGCTTCAGCAGGTATCTAAATCTGGTCTTTAACAGCATATCTTCCCTTTCTTTCCTGCCATGTCTTGACGCAAATATAAGAAAAAGAGGGAGGCTTGCTGCCCAAACTGCTGTTGATCTCTGGCTGATGATGGCTCCTTGCACCCAAAGACCTGCTTTTTCAGTCACTAGAAAGCAAAGGTGATGCATTCACCGGCCTAAGTCAGGCTCTATCCATGCAACTTAACTACTATCTCCCTATATTAACTCAGTTCCTGTTCCTGACCTGGGACAGCTTAATTTATCCACAGCAGGGGATTTCCAGGCCCTGATATGACTTCTTTTAGTTCAAGAAAGATCCTCAAGTGGATGCAAGGTACTAGACCTCAGGATTTTCCCAGCTCGCCAGCCTTGCAACTCCACCACTCATGGTTAGTTGTCTTCTTTTGGATTTTTGCAGGTGTTCTTTCTACTGGATAGATGACAGCATTCCAGACATTGACACATTCTCTTCAAATTCCTGGATTTGGTAAGTGGAGAGACTCCTCCAAGCCTCAAAAGGACTGAGTTTCCTACTCTCCTCCTTTGTCCCTGCCAGGGCACAGTCCGAGCATTTTTGCTCCTTGCTGTCACAACCCAAAGTTGTGATTTTTTGTTTGCGTGTGTGCTTTGGCACTGCTAAATTATTTCCCGCCAAATTTGTCGCTTTCTTTGCACGGTAGAGTTCTCTGCTGATAGAGAACTCTGGTGCAGCGGGGGATTTCCCGCTGGATTGCAGCTTCTTTGCAGTGTGCATCTTTCTTGCACCGTAGTGATACACGTTGCAAAGAAGTTCCGGCCATTTGTATTAGGATCCGCGCCATGTTATTGGCCAATTCCTAATTTAGGCACACGTGGCAGCTAGCGATTGGCTTGCTAGCCGTACAAAAGGCTTGGGTAGTTTCCGCCCAAGCTGGAGGAGGGAGGAAGAGAGAGAGATTCTGTGTGAAGATCTCCAAGCGCTGTGGACCCTCGCGGACCCGACGCGCCTCCCCGAAGCAGGCAAGAGAGGCAATAGAACCGAGCCTACGGAGCTTTCGCTTCTCGCCTCTCCCCGTCGCCGAGCGCAATCCTAGACGTATCCCTTTCCTGTAATTTCGGACCCCGTGAAGCTTAGCAAACTCCGGGGGAAAAAACTTATCGGACCCGCGGAGCCTGAATAACTCTGGGGAAACTTTTCGAACCCAACTTAACCGGAACCGCGGAGCCTAGCAAACTCCGTGGGAGCAATCGATTTGTCAGAGTCCTCCAACAAGGGTTCAAGCGGGAGCTGTGCCTGGAAACTTGTCCAGCCTACACCAACACCATCTTTGGGTGTAAGTAAACAATCTTTTCAATCAACCATTACGCCTCCGTAACTAATTCTAACTCACGTGCGCTAAACCGCTCCGCAGTTCTCTCCCACCCCGCGTGCTCGGGCTGCCGGCCACAGCCTGCGTGCACCGAAGACAGGTCCGGTACGACCCTGGTTCGCCCCCAGCTTGCCCATGGCGGCCAGAATGGGATCGGAATCACCGCCGCACATGGCAACGAGGGCGGGATCGGGGCCCGGCCCGCACACTTGCAAATTTCTTTTTTCTCCTCATCTCTCCCCTTCCCCTGCAGCTAGTGCTGGGTGCATTTTTATGACATCATCAGTCACATGCCCAGCCAACCAGAGCCAGCAGGAGCTGATAAATGTTGGCATCTGCATTCCCAATGTGTCCTGCCCTTTTTCTTCTTGTCTGTAGCATCGCAAGTGTTTGTGCTTAGAGCAGCTTCTCCAGCACTCTTTAGGGTCCTGCAGGGTCTTTCCCCCAGGACCCAGACCATCCTTGTGGCTGGCAGTGCAATCTTCACTCCAACAGTGTCTGCACATACCTCTTGGCTCTGGATTTAGGACCCAGATATCTTGCTTCAGGGGGGGACCCAACCTTCAGAACAACCACAACCTTTCCATTTGATAATAGGCAAACGTATTGATACACAGTGATGTCAGAAAAGAAACAATACAAGCAATCAAGCAATTCTATATATCTACCAATCCTAGAGCTGTCATCAGAGTCAAGAAATGTCTGGCCAGGATGCAGGATTCACTCTAATTCTCTTTCTTAGGTGTCAGATGTCAGCATATCAGCAGCCTGCAGGTGGGATGCTGAGGCCCATGCCCCTCCACCAGTGGGGTGGATGAGATGGACTGGTGGTGTGTCCTTCTTCCATGGTGGCCTCAGGGACCCCTCCCAGGGGACAAGGACATGGACCCCTCTCATGGACCCTCTTAGGGAAGAGGATGGGGAGGAGATGGACAGGGAGGACAGGGATTGAGGCAGGGACCCTTTGCTGCTGCAAAGTCCTTCTTTTGTATTCGTCTTCCCTCCCGATGACTCCTGATGACTCTTTATTTGTGACTATTGCTGATTGGTCTCTCTGTGGTCATCATAGTGTCCACATTCTGTGTCATCAGTACATTCCAAGTTCATCACATGCATACCCTTCCCAAAACAGGAACTTAAGGCCTTACAAGCTGGTGCCACCCTATCTCATGTTACAGAACAGTGTGGTACATGCCCCCAATTACTCAGACCATGTGTCCTTGTTTGTTAGACAGCCTGTCTGCTTCTGAAGGCTGAGAAAACTGTGTGTCAGAGACCCAGGCCTTTAGAAATAAGTGAATCCCTGCTGCCCATCCTGAACCATTCAAATGCATATGTATACGTACAAGGCAATTCCCAAAAAGCAAACTTTTAAATACTATTTTCAAGCCATCAATACCCATAGACTCTAAGGCTGCATCTGGATAAGCACAGACATGCAATATGCGGTGCCACGTGGCACCACACACCATACGTGCAGGCATTCCCCATACTGCTACTTTGCAGTGTAGGGGTGTTTCTTGCTCCTGGGAGATGTTGCAGTCAGAAAAACCCACACCAAAAAAAGCAGCGTGGTGTATGTGGCAGCAGCACACACCACCCAAAACTGGAGCCTGACCAACCAGAGCCAGACTCCTGCTGCCAGCCAGGCTCCCTGTTACAGAAACACCATAGCTGCAGCTCCCCAAGGCCCCAAGGCCCCCAGATAAGGCTGCTGAGTCCAGCAAAGTTGCTGTCTCCAGCCTACCCCACTCCACCTGGCTAACTCGCTATGCACCAGAGCACACATGGCATGGGCGTGCCCCACAGAAAAGTAGTAGTGGCACACCTTGTGCTGCTGCTGCTTGTCCCCAGGAAAACACACATTCCTGCTAATGGGGACATGGCCTGAAGTAGTAAATAAACTATTGGGCTGGATGGTAGAGTGGTAGAATGGTAGAGTGGTAGATGCTTGGTGTTCGAATCACAGAGACAGGAGTATGAGCAGCCGGCACAATTCTTCGATTCTGTCCTTGAAATTAGTGACATGTCCCCCATTTTAGAGAGCATTACTGAAAATGATTATGTAAATCTGACAGTTTGCATTTTCTAACAAGTTGCACAATTTACCCAGTTAGCATTTTCATGGTAAAACTAGCAAATATTACATAATCTTTCTAACATTTCCTTTTCTATAAATGAACAAGGTACTGTAAAACCTCATATAGTGATTTAGAAAGACATTCATTTCTTTGTTCCTAAAGAAATAAAACAAATTATATTAAATGTTAAATGTTGCTTTATTTGCATGATTTCATTTTTCAGAGTGGATTGGCTTGCCAATAATTTGACAATATGCTACTGTTGGACTACAACAAATGTTTCGTCCAATTTACCTAATGCACAGACAAAAGATATTATCTGTTACAAATGATCTAAGACATGTACGTTTAATGATAAAGGGCAATGAGAATTTTATATCTGTAATAGTATAAGTTATATCACTTCATTTTAGACAGATAGCTTATCAAAAATCATTTATCAAGCTAAGCCCGGTGATTTTGTAATCAATGGCTGAAGCTCTGTGGGAGTAAGACTGCCTTATTAAAAAAAAAATGAGTACAAACAGTAAATTAGGAGCTACAGAGCCAGACATCAATTGATCTCTTTTCCTATTGATTTCACTGAGCAAAGCAATAACAAAGTACTACTAATTTTATTCCATAAATCTTTAATATATCCATTTGATGTGTAATATATAACATCTAAATGTATGTCATAATGATGCTTTTCAGTCACCATTCTATTATATATTTTTTTATATACTCTTTGCCATATTTTCCTTTTTGCAAAAAACAGACCACACTAGAAACACAATAATGTCTCCAATTCAGAACACAGCATCCTTGTAATACAAACCATAGGAGGGAATTTTTGAAGATTCACTGACATAGCACTATTATATGTTGTTATTTTTTTCTTTTTGTCTAATTATTCTATATGTGTGATTTACATTAAGTAACACATTTTCTTTTCTGGTAATGTCTTTTCTTCCCATCACCTCTAGTGTTGTTGTGAACAATGGTTTGTAATGAAAATGGCCATTGCTGAAAGAAAAATGTTTGCTAGTTACCACATACTGAGAACTGTCCTGTGCAATTGTTTCCTAGATTAAGCATAAGTAAATATTGCCAAATCTTGAATATCTTTGTAAGGAGTTGACATTCACCAAAGCACCAATAATGCAGCCCACTATACAGATTGCGTCCCACCTGCAAAATAAAACTGTTCAAAACTGTAGTTCAAGGATCTGGGTTATTTCCTATTATTATACTTTGTGCTTTATGACATCACCATAAAAACCCACTATGGCTGAAACCTACATGCAAAGTATACAACTCAAAGAGAGAGAAAAAAAAATCTTGTATTGCTTTTACTTATTTAAAAATGGCCTTTATAAATTGTAATTCTTCAATTTATTAATAACAAATATGCATGGTACTTTGGAAAATACATTTTAAATTGCTTAGGAAAGTGGTGTTCTATATTTGCATTCTAATTATATTAAATGAAACATGCATAGGAATTTTCAGTAAACAGAAATATGTTGTGTATTTTTTTTTATTTTATGTTTATATATATATGTAGTGCAAATACAGACACATCCTTTATGAGACTAACTTTAAAGCTCAAGACAATAGAGATGCAAGTTACAGAGCACAAACTGGAGTAATCACTGATGTCAACTAAGACATTAAATGTATAACATGGCATTTGACAATCCTGCATTCTAGTTGATCAACAAACATAGGAATATTTAAGCATGACATCACAGGTCAGGAGTTAACCTTGTTGAATATGTTTCTATTGGAAAAATTCCAGTTCTTTGAAAATTACATCTTTCATAGAAATATATCAATTTTAGCACATCTTCTCATGGATCAGAGTCAGGTTTTCTTCCAATTCTGCTACAGACTCCTTTAAAGCCAGGAGTCCCAGCTTTATAGAGCCACAGGTGCAGGACAGACCCACAATGTGGGCCACCATGAGAATGAAGACCCATTGGCTTCTGACTCCTAAATCAGTTCTCTCACAGCTATCAAATTCCTACAGCTTATTGAGCCAGCTGCCCTAAGACTCAGACAGTCTAAGGAGCCAGCTGGCCCAGAAACCTATAAACCCTAGTTCAAACCAGCCCTCTTGGGGTTCTCAGGCTCCCTTTGACAGAGCTAGGAATTTGGCAGCCCTGAGAACTATGGCTCAAGCCTGAAGTCCTTCCTGGTCAGTTTCCATGCCATGATTCAGGCACAGGGAGTAATGGGATGGGGGGCGAAATGCATTATGGTTTTTCAAAAATGAAATATGGATAGAATTCAGTCTTGCAAGCATTTTTTTTTTGGCGGGGTAGTTTAATTAGGAGCAATGTTTTCCACAACCATAAAAACCTGAAAACATGAAAAATTCAGGTTTCCCATCCAGGTCTAATGAACACATCTTTCTTTCTTTCTTTAAAGATGGCCGCCGACAGGTGAAGCCATTCTGAGCTCCTGCAGCTCAGGTGCCTTCAGCTCATTCCCCCGCACTCCCTGCCTGCCCTGTTCCTCTCCCCCCCCCCCAAACCTTGCCTCTCCCCAGCCTGTGCTTGGGGACCCCCTCCTTGCCCCTTTCCCCCCCGCTTTCTGAGCGTTTTTTTTCCCCTGGGCTCTGGCAGCCTCATTTGCCTCTGCCCCTCCCTCACCCCCGCCAGGGCTCTCCCTTTGATTCCTACTGCCTCTCTCCTCCAGAGCCCCTTACCTTGGTCTCTGCTCTGCCATCTCCTCCTGCCTTAGGGCTTGCCTTCAGCCTCTGCAGGGTTGCTCTGCCCCCGCTCAGGCCGATTTTGGGGCTGTTTCAGCCCCCCGCCCCCAGTCCCAGTCCCCGGGTTCAGTCTGAGACTTTTTTTTTCCCCTCCCTCCTGTGGGAGAGTTAACCCTCTCCTGCCCAGGATGGCTGCCAGCAGCCAGGGCACTTGGCAAGGGGATGTCTCTGCGGACCTTCTCCTCAGCCATGGCCTGTGGGTGGATGCCCCTCTCCACGTCAGGGTGGAGGACTGCGCCAGAGCTCTCGCGGACCTGCTGGGATGCCGGAGTGTCCGGTACGCCTCCCTGGTAAACTCAGTACCCATCATATATTTGAGCTCTCCCAGCCTGGTGAGGGAGGTGTGTGCGGCGGGGCTGGAAGTCTCGGGGGTCCACCACTTGGTTACGCCCCTGGAGACCCTGGCAGTATGGGTGGTGGCCTCCAATGTCCCCCCACACCTGCCAGACTGGGACATCACCCAAGCACTCGAGCGCTATGGTGTCCTCACCAGCCCCTGGCGCAGGCTGACCATGGGGAGCAGGGACCCCAAACTCAGACACACCCTGTCCTTTCAGAGGCAGGTGTTCATGCTCCTCACAGGTGGCACCCAGAAACTGCCTCCCTCCTTGACCTTTGTCTTGGATGGGAGGTCCTACGTGGTGTATTTCTCCCAGGACAGGAATTCATGCCGCCGCTGCAGCGGCAGCTCCCACCTAGCTGCCCAGTGCCCACTAGGGCAGTCAGATGGGGCACCGGCTGCTGCGCCCGCACAGGCAGATGATGCATCCACCTCTGGTGTGGGACCCTCATCAAAGGGTGGGGTTGGGGGATCTGCCAAGCCCCCCTCCGCCCCGCTCCATCCGAGGGGCTCGACCCCTCTGGCATTGGCATGCCACCCGGGGGGCGGGGGGGCCTGGGACATCCTCCCAGGTTTCTTCCACCCCTGTCATGGCTGTTGCCCCGCCTGGTGGCGGGGCTGGGGAGTCCTCCCAGTCCTTTCCTGTCCCAGTTCCACCCGGAGTGGCTAGCGTCTCAGGCACTGGAGCCCCATCAGGTGGAGCACCTGAGACCTCCCCTCCACCCCGCCTCAGACAAGGTGGTGGACCCGGAGGTGGCAAACCCCAAGCAGCCTGGCCCACCCCCTACAGGGGAGGTGCCAGCTACTCCCAAAAAACCCAAGAGGAAGAGGAAAAAAGGAGCTTCTAAAGGAGCTCCTGCCCCTTTGGGGCCTGCCTTGGACAGCACCAGGGAAAATGTAGCCAGGGAACCTGACCCCACCCTTCCTGCCCCCCCGGGAAGCCCCGCCACCTCAGGCCACAACTGAGGGTGTCCCAGAGACATCTGGCAACCCCTCACCCCCATCCCAGCTAGTGGGGCTTGTGAGCAGCAAGGCAGGGGGAGAGCGCCTGCCTCCCAACCAGCAGGCACAAGAGACAGCAGAGGGTCCTGCCACCCTAGTGCCCACTCCCCTGCCCACTGAGGCCAATGAGGAGGAGATGGAGTGCCTGCCGGGAGCGGGATGACATCTGCCCCCCAAAGCGGATGGGGATCGATCTCCCAGAGACAGTCCTTGACCCAGATATGGAGGGGGGCCTGCTAGGGAGCCTGGCCATTGAGGGCACTTTCACCAGTCTCACTGGGAAGTCCCCTTCCAGAGTACAGCCCCGCCGGTTGTTGGTCGGCAACATCCAGCTACTTCTGGAGAAACCCCCCTGGGTGGCTCCCAGCTATGGAGGCCTCCTCAACCTCTTAGACCAGAACAAGGGCCAGAGGAATGTGGCTGAGAGTTTCCGGCAATGGTGCCCACACCCCACGCAGTTTGTCCGTGCCGGTAGTGACGCGGCGAGGCTCATGCGCCGGGACCTGGGCACACGTCAACATGCCTTCCGGCTTGAGAAGCTGGTGACCCGGGTGGGGGAGGTGTGGGACCAAGGTAGGCCCACAGAATAGGGTAGGGCAATGATAGGCCTTCCCCTGTCTCTGCAGTTTTTGCCTGGATCTGTCACCTTCTCTCCCACCTATACCCTGCCTACCTTTCCTCTCTATTCTCCTGCTTATGGCGGTTACCACAATTGCCTCGCTAAACACCAATGGCTGCAGAGACCCGGTGAAGTGAATGGCCGTCCTGGAGGGCTTGCAGCAAAAGTGAATGGCGATCACCTTCCTCCAGGAGATGCACAGTGATGTGCACGTTCAAGCCGACTGGCATGCCGCCTGGAGAGGTCGCTTGTTCCTGAGCCATGGCACCAAACTCAGCGCAGAAGTGGCGACCCTCCTCTTGCTGCAGCTGCAGTACGACTCAGTGGTGGCATGAGAAGTCATTCCCTGCTGGCTGCTGACCGTCCACGTCATCCTGGCACACCAGAACTTGCTCCTCCTCAACGTCTATGCGCCCACCGACAGGAGAGAGAGGGTAGCCTTCCTAGAGACCCTGGGCGACCTCTTGCATGACGCCAGCGAGAACGATAACCTGCTCCTCATGGGCGGGGACTTCAACTGCACCGTCAATCCACTGCTAGACCAAACGGGGCCGGAGCCGCACCTGCCTTCGGCCCACAAGATGTGGACCATGCTGGAGGCGGCGGATCTCGTCGACTCCTGGTGGGTCCTCCATGCTGACACGCACCAATACACCTGGGCAAAGATGAGTGCCAGTGGGATCGCCATGGCCCGCCTCGACCACCTCTGCATCAGCCAACACCATCTGTCGTAACTGCGCGACAGCTGCATCATCCCATCGGGCCTCTCAGACCATGCCCTGCTCTGCTGCAAACAGCCTGCCTGGCAGAGCACGCACACGGGCCCCTTACTGGTGCCTCAACATCAGCCTGCTTTAGGACACCCATTTCAGGGAGTGCTTCGCTCACCTCTGGAAGAGCTGGGAGGCTGCACGAGCAGACTACTCCTCCTGGCACCTGTGGTGGGACATGGGGAAGATACAAATCTGGGCATTCCGCCAGCAGTATTGCCAGCTGGCAGCAAGCGAGATCCGCCGCCGCACCCAGGAGCTGGAGGAGGACGTGGTGGAGCTTGAGGCAGCCCTGCTCCGTGCGGGCAACGACGCGGCACTCCTCGAGAGCCTCCGGTCCCGCAAGAAATGCCTGTGGGAGCTGGCGGAGGGTGCGGCCCTCAGTGCGCGGGTACGTGCCCCCTGCCAGGAGCTGGCAGAGGTCAACTCCCCGACCGGCTTCTTCTTCGGCCTGGAGAGGCAGCAGGCCACAGCAAAGACACTGGACCATCTTAAGACCCCAGAAGGATGGCTGCTCACGGACCCAGACAAAGTGCGGGGGCATGCCATGGCCTTCTATTGGGACTTGTTGGCAGCTGAGCCCATTTGTCCACAGGCCACTCAGCAGCTGCATAAGGACCTGCCATGCCTTGGCGCTTCGCAGGTTGAAGCCCTGGAGTACAAACTCTCCCTGGCAGAACTCGAGGCTGCTGTGGGGAGGCTTGCCTCAGGCTGGACCCCAGGCCTTCATGGACTGCCCGTGGAATTTTACAGAGCCTTCTGGCCCCTCCTCAGGCCCAGCCTCCTCCACGTCTTCCACAAGAGCCCTGCCAATGGAACCCTGCTGACCAGCTGCCCCCGGGCAGTGCTCACCTTGCTGCCCAAGAAGGGGGACCTCAGCTGCCTGAAGAACTGGCGGCCCGTCTCCCTTCTGTGCACCGACTATAAGATCCTGGCCAAGGCACTGGTGAACAGTCTCCACACCGTCATGGCCTCCATCATCAGGCCCAAGCAGAGCTACTGTGTCCCGGGCAGAACCATCCAGTACAACTTGTTTCTGCTGTGTGACCTGCTCACAGCTGTGGAGTTTTTTGGCTTGGACGTCGGCTTGGTCTCCCTGAACCAGGAGAAGGCCTTTGATCACATCGACCACTGGTACCTGCTTGGCACCCTCGAGGCCTTTGGTTTTGGGCCACTTTTCATGGTGGCGCGCTGGGTCCTGTACCACAACGCTTCCAGCCTGCTCAAGGTGAACGGCGTGTTGTGCTCCCCATTCCTGGTGCGTCGCAGCATATGCCAGAGCTGCCCCCTGTCGGGCATACTGCAATCCCTGGCCATTGAACCACTGCTGCACGCTCTGCGACGTCACCTGACTGACATAGCCCTGCCACTAGCACCGGGCCCGACCACCGCCCCCCCAATCTGGCTGACGGTGTATGCGGATGATGTGACCATCTTCCAAGGGCAGCTAGGAGGATGCGCAGGCCCTGGTGGACTGCCAACACGCCTACAAGCTCACTGCGTTGGCCCTCATCAACTGGGGCAAGAGCGACACACTCCTGCTTAGGACGTGGGCCAGCACACCACCTCTGGACCTGCCGGGAGGCCTTGCCTGGCACCGGGAAGGCCTCAAAGCCCTGGGAGTGTTCCTGGGGCTGCCGGCCTTTGCAGCTCGCAACTGGGAGGACCTGGTGGAGGGAGTGGAGGCCCACTTTCAGCACTGGTGCTTGCCTGCCCTCTCTTACCGCAGCTGGATCCTCATCACTAACAACCTGGCGGCGGCGACCCTGTGGCACTGCTGCGTGGTGCTGGACCCTCCACCGGAGCTTCTGGAGAGACTGCAGTGGCTCCTGGTGGACTTCCTGTGGGACAAACGCCACTGGCTCCTGCGAGCTGCCCTCTACCTGCCCACCGGCGAGGGGGGCCAGAGCCTGATCAACCTGGCCAGCAGGGTGGCCGCCTACCAGCTGCAAGCCCTCCAGCAGCTCCTGTATGCCGAGGGCCACCTCCCGCGGCGGCAGCTGGCGTGCCGATTCCTGCAGTGAGTGGGGGGCCTCGGCTTTAACTGGGAGCTGTTTCTACTAGACCCTCCCCACCGTGGACACTGCAGATGATGCCTTCCTACTGCTGCCAGTCATCCCAGCACTGCCCAGTGAGCTGGCTGAGCGGCTCAACACGCTGCTTAGGCTCCCTGTGCCCCCCAGCAGCAATACAGGCTGCCCTTTTGGCACGGTGCCCCAGAAGGGCCTCTACGTGTGGGTGGTGCTCACCTGGCATGCCCAGGTGCTGGCCAGCCACCCTAACACCATGTGGCAGTGGCTCCTGGCGTGGTCCAGGACTCCAGCGTGGCGCACACTGTACAAGGCACCCACCGCCAAGAAGACCGGCGACCTCCAATGGTGACTAGTGCACAGCATCCTGGCCACTGGCACCTTTGTGCGCCACCTGGACCCGGTGGCCTCAGCAGCCTGCCCCTTCTGCCCAGGGGTGCTGGACGAGGACATTTTCCATGCTTTCCTCAACTGCCCCCGGCTGCAGCTGCTCTTTGCCACCCTCAGAGCGCTGCTTCAGGCACTGGGCCAGGACTTCTCAGAGGACGTCTACATCCACTCCTTCCCGTACCGGGTGGCCGAGCAGGCCGCAGTCAGCCTAGCCAACTTCCTGCTGGGCCAGGCCAAGATGGCCACCCTGAAGAGTCGACGAAACTGGCTCACCGGGACCGGGATGGTTGACACCCTGCAGCTCTTCTGCCTGCTGGTGCAGGCCCACCTCTCATAGATTTCATAGATGATTTCATAGAGGTTAGGTGATTCTCACTTGAGTGATTTCTCACTTGAGTTCGAGCATGCAGTCTTCCGGTGGATGGTGTCCACCTTTGAGGAATGCTGGGGCCTCGAGGGGGCACTGTGCCGAGTCTTGGCGGGATGCCTGCTCCTTGCCCTGTGACACCACCAGCTGCTTAAGGTGCAAAGACGCGTCCAGCAGGCCGAGACCTCAGACTTTGTTCATGTGGGCCAACCCCTGATACCCTGAGGCCCCCATGGGTGTCTGGAACTGTAAATATGTAAATAGTCCTTTTGTTCGCTGTGGGTTTTTTGTGTTTTTGTCAAGAGTGTACGGGCAGGCCTTGCAGGCCAAGAGCCCAGGCCTTGTCCATGAGGCCCAGATCTTTGGGCCAACCTGTACATACTCTTTACTGGTCCTGATTTGTCACCCTCCCTGGAATAAATGCCTCTTAAAAGTCTTCAGTTAGCCAAAAATGTGACTATGTCCCTCAAACTAAAGCTATTCAATCAATATACCAATGTGCACCAATATAACCTCTTTTTTTCCTGTGCTTATTCATTATTTATCTCTGTGTATTTCTGTGTTTATTTAGTATTTATCAGAATGTCAAATGTTAGGGGACTGTATAAAGATTCATCACTCTCCCACTTGACTCCCCTAGTGTGCACTTTGCACAATAGTTCTAACTCTTCTTGGCAGCCAGAGTAGGTAAGTTCAACATACATAAGAATAAAATTGTTTGTGTCACTCTCTTTAAAGCAGAGTGAATTAGGAATAAGGACAAAAGAAAACTGATACAAAAAAAAGCTGAGGGAAAAGACAGAGAAAATGAGAAAGAAGCTTAAGTAAATTCTTTCTCTTTAGATTTTAAAAAAAGGCAAAATACAGGGTGGGGGAATATTTGGGTCATATTTCCTATGAGCCTGTAGAAACACCATCTGCTTAAGCAGTAGTACAGCAAAGAGAATGCAATTTAAAAGAATACAAAGAAAGGCTGGCTAGAAAACAAGAATTCTATCTCATGGAAAAATGTCAGTGTTTCAGCATTCTGTCTTGTTCTGCATCAGACTGAAAATTAGACTTTTCAAGTTCCATGAGAGAAAGAGAGAAAGAAAAAGAGTCTCAAATAATCAATAGCCCACTAGTCAAAACAGGTTTGAGTCCCTTCTCCAAACATATTACACTTGAACTTTGGCTTTCCACGTCCCAGTTCAGTATCCTCAACTACATTATCTGGGGGAGGCAGGATTTTACACTCATCTTCTCTCAAAACTGCAGGCTGTGTTTGGAAAAATCTTCCTGATGAAAAATGAATCAAAACCAATATGTTGCAGTTTTTGACAAACTAGCATCTTCCAACAATATATTTTTTCAGAAAATCCCCAGCTATTTATCTCGAACTGCATCATTAATGTTGACTTCGACACAACTTAAAAACATTAAGAGTTAAATTTTGCTAGAGTATTTCTAAAAAAGAAACTTCATTCTTCTAAAATATTGTCAGGGGGTAAGGTTAATGTGAAGACAGACAAGAAGTGTATTTTCATTAATATTGAATACAATTAAATTTAAGCATTTTTTTCACAAACAGTTAAGACACGGTATATGTATTTTCATCTTTTCCAACCACAACAGAAAATAAAAGATAAGCCAAAGCCAAAACTTCCTTTATGGTGCTTGTGGAACCCCATTGCCCCAAGAAAGGGGGAGAGAAGAAGTAACTAGTGAGAGTAACAGGGTTGATGTTCTTCTATAGATGCTCTGAAAGGCAGAGACATACAAAAAAGCCTCAGTTGCATTCACATAGTTCTGATCTGGTCTAGTCTTGTGGTTCCAGTCAGAGTACTCCAAGGGCTGCTGTATTTTACACTAACTCTAAATGCTGTAAGATACAACAGCCTTTGGCATACTCCAAAAGGTCAATTACAGCAGCTGTTGATCACTTGAGGCAATGATAGACATGCTCCGGGAGGTGGAGGGTGAGAGGTGGCACTTTAATTAGCGCAGCTCCAAAAGCCATGCTAATGAAAACTGCCTGGAGTGCCACAGAGTGTCCCCAGCATCCCCACTCTAAAAAGTGGTGGGGCATTTTGAATTAAACCTCAACGAACAACCTTTAGTTTAAAGCGCCCCATCACCAGTTTTCAGCGTGGGGACACTGATACATCTGATGATGGAGCCTACCGGAGAACGGTAATTACCATGCTCCAGAAGACTCGATTAATCAAGTCTGCTCCAACACACTGTAATTGCAGCCTATGTACACATGTATAGGAGCCCTTGAGTTTAAAGAAGATTAGGCCATGTCCTCTACACATCTGTCACAGGGAAAGAAGTGTGGTGTAAAAGGCAGTACAGAAAGCATCCTGAATGCAAGAAAAAATCTGGGCCTATATAATGTGTACCTTTTTGTTTACTTAAAGCAGTTTCCTAAACTTTTGGGAGCACATTTTTTTCCAGATTAAAATTGGCAGCACGCTTCATTAACCAGTCAACAGTCCTGATCTTGTTGTGCAGGGCCAGTATAGCCAGGGTCCCATCCCACCCATTTTTCATAGCATAGTTCTGCCCTCAGAGCACATCCTTTGAGAATCACTGCCTTACAGAATGTCAGGAAGTTACTTTATTATTGAATTGTCTTCCCAGAAACTGAGGGAAAATATATAATAAATTGCTTAATCTTGTACTGAGTGGGTGCATCCAGATGTGTGTGGACGTTTGGTTCTCTGGGGACAAGTAGCGATGGCAAACCTTGCGCTGCTGTTTCTTGTCCCCAGGGAATGCATACCATGCGCACTTTGGCATGCGGCAAGTTACCCCGGGTGGAGTAGGGAAGGCTGGGGCCAGCACATTGCTGGCCCCAGCAGCCTTACCTGGGGTCCTGGGGGGCCTCCTGGGGTTGCAATCATGACAATTCTGCTGCGCAAAGTTTGGCTAGCAGAGGAGTGTGGCTTTCGGTGGGCCAGCTCTGCTTTTCAGCAGCACACACTGGCTAAGCATGCGTTGCTCCATTTTTTTTCTGCAGATTTTTTTGACGACCCCGATATCTAGGAGTCAAAAAAAGCTGCGGAAAAAAAAATCTGGTTCAGCGCACACTTGGGCAGCATGTCCTTGCAGCACAAAAATGTTGGACTGTGAAGTGTGTGGCGCTGCAAATGTGTTTAC
The DNA here is from genome assembly GCF_030867095.1 of Alligator mississippiensis. Classification (NCBI taxonomy): domain Eukaryota; kingdom Metazoa; phylum Chordata; order Crocodylia; family Alligatoridae; genus Alligator; species Alligator mississippiensis. Next base: position 53,802,412 of record NC_081829.1, read on the forward strand.
AGTGCCACATACCGCATGGCCCAGTGAGTATTGTTGCATAGACTAGTAGCATTTGGAGAATTCAGAGAAATGTCTTACTCTAAACTATCCAAGAGTTTAAGTCACTATAGGAAGCCTGAATGAGGACACTGGCAAATACATTGCCCCAAGAAAAGGGGAGAAAGGAAGTAATTGGTGAGAGTAGCAGGGGTGATGGGCTTTTATAGATGCCAGGAGGGAATATGGAGTAGTGATGTACTGAAATCTGTAAGCTTATGGTTAGATCTAGGTTATGCCACCTCTCTCACCTGCATAAAATAATAGAAGCAAGCAGGAAGTTGCACTTTAGCATGCTTTTCAAATGATGAAGACAAGATATTGTCTATTTCTATGAATATATTTGCAACAGTAGAGTGAGTTTGCTGCATGATTGTATACACATATACTTGCAATGTTGAACTAATCAAAATCCATCTTGTGCTTATGCTAGATAAGTACGACTTTAATGTATGTGAATGCATTCCTAAAGTATACTTTGGTAATGAATACCAAGATTTGTATTAGAGGTAGTCAGGATTTTTTTTTTCTTTTTTGAGTAGTGGGAGGGGCTGTACAAAAAGTAGGGGTGTATGTGCAACTGCTCATCAATGCCCCTTTTTCAAGCATGGTGCAATCCTTTGTGGTCCTCATACAAACCAGGTTTCTCATTTGCTCTCTCAGCTTCCCAAAGAACAAGACTGCCACACTTTGATGTTAATTTAGAGAGAGGGTCACTGGAGAAGAGTGAACCTTGCTTACTGGGTTACAGCACTTAGCCTCCTCTGGATCCCTTTATGTGTGGCCTCCTTTGGCTCCTTAGCAACCCACCTGCCTCCTTTGGGCTTGTTTTAAATTTCTTCAGGATTTGTTCTGTCACCCCTACTCAGTCTCTGCTAGGCTCTTCCCAGAACAAGCCTTTCCTTAAGCCCTTTTATAGTCCTTCAAATAAGTTTTTTGTAGACCAGCCTTCCTTTCAACTTCTTTGGTCTTAGACTGGTTCTTATCCAGTCATGCCAAACCCCAAGCCTACTCACAATGTCGGCTTCCTTCAGAAGCACAGGAGAGTTCTGCTTGTGTCCTTTTACCCTTGGGACCCTCCCTTTATATCTCCATGACAGTATGGAGCAAATGGGGTGGGGGGGCAGGTGGACAGGAGCCTGGGGACCATAACTTAACCCCTTACAGGCTGCCAGTTGGACAGCCCTGATTTGGATAGTCCCAGATCTCTATACATGCATTATTCATAAAATAGAAAAGGAAAAAATAATCACAAGCCTTTATAATGATAAATAATTCCAAACTAAAAGGATAGTTTTCAAAGTTTTGATATTTCCCTGTATTTAGAGGGCCATTCATTAACTCTCCATATCACACACTTATACATTGCCAAAGGCTTATAAAAGCCTGGAAATATGTGCAGTACACTTGGGATACTCAGAGAACTTAGACCTAGCTATTTAATTCATTGAAATCAATAAGAATTTCAATGGGCTTTGGATCAGGTCCATAATGAGAAAGCTTGCAGCAAATTCTACAAAGTATGTGAAAATGGCAATTTTCCATTGCTTATGTTCACAGAGATCATGATAGAAACCTCTCCATACTCAAAACCAGATTGATATTCCAAACCCTAGAAGCATTAGATATTTGAAAATGAAAGACTATCAAAGGGTTAAATTAACCAGAAATATCAATTTTTCACTGACTTCATTCTTGGAAATTATCCTACCATTGCTCCCCAAATTATTTTAAAAAATTCAACCTGGGGCACAACCAAACATAGAATGCTTCATTCCAAATGTTTAAAATCAAAGTCACAGGATTTTAACAAAAAGTTTCCAGCAATCTTAATTAAACCTGATACTCTACACTTCACCTATAATTAGAGATGCAAATTGATTTTATGGAAAACATGCAGAAAGAAACAGAGGAAAAACATTTTCTATGTGTACAAAAGTAAAATATGTTGAAATAAATTAATTATGTTCTGGTAGGTATAAAAACATCTCCTGTTGAATATATAAGAATTTTAACCTGAGAACTTCTTGTTCAGTAGCATTAACAATGAACCTCTCTGGCTGAGTGCTATAAAGTCATAATTGTATCTTTACTTTTAATTAAGAATATAAAATAAAAAATGTTTCGTCTTCCTAAACAATATAATGGGGGTTTTTTTAATTAGGTACAGTTGCTAATTACTAGAAAAGATAATTATAGATTGAGTACACCCTCTAGTTAGGTAGCTGGGTTCTCCTTTCATTTCATCTTTGTATAAGTTTGCATTAATTTTTATTACTGGGAATGATATAATAGTGCTCAAAAGTTTAGAATTACCTAAAAGAGAGAGGATTTTCCAGTAAATACAGTACTTAGAATAATGTATTTTATTTTATGTATTCTACGTATTCTATTAAGTGCTGCAGCTGTCTTATTTAAAACATTATTTTCACTTAATCTTCCTTTCACATACACAAGGGAAGAAAATGTGCTAATAATCAGGACCATAGGCTTAGAAACAACTAAAGGAAGCAGGTACAGAGAATGAACAGGCCCATCTCCTTGAGAGGTATTTCTTTAAACCAGCATTAAAACACATAACACACACACACACACACGCAGAACCTTAAACTCTGGTAATTCTTCATGGGTTAAAATATTTTTATATGGCTACATTCAGTTTTAATAACAGTTTAAAAAGAGAGAGAGACTGACTATCACATCAGGCAGAGGAACAGCTACAGGAAATAGAACTACAGTGAAAGCACAAATGAGAGAGAACTACCAGAAAATGTCATTTACATCTAGAGAAAGAGATCTGCTGTTGTGCATTAAGCCACATTTTGGTTTTCTTTTTGAAAAGACATGGGATGAAATGCAAAATTTGGATGTGATCCTGCATCTCTTCAAAATTCATAGGGAATTCTGAAACCATGAAATTCATAGCTAGATCTCAGTTTTCCCCATCCGTTCTGGCATTTGAGTTAAAGCTTTAAATTCAGTTTTAACATTAGTAATTTTATAAACTGGAGAAAAGGGGTAGGTGTGTGGTTAAGGAGATGGAATGGTTCTAAGTAAACAAAAATTAAAAGAAAATTGGAAATGTCTACTTTTTGCAGATGACTCTCTTAGCTATCCATTTGTATATATTAATGTAGAATAGGGTACATCATTCAGAACATTTCTTATTAATTAGCTAAATTAATGGAATAGTTTACTATGATAATTTTTCTTGGCAGAACATATTTAAAATATACAATGTATTTAACTTTCTTCTAGTTCATTATTAAGTTATCTTTACTTAATAGAAATATTTTCAAAAACTGCACAAAGCCATCTTTAAAAAAAGAGTAACTACTAAATAAATCTTATTCAAAATCACTCTCAAAGTCTTAAAAGCAACTCTGACAGGTTACTGAAAATCCATCAACACTGTCATTTAAATACAAATCAAAAGTTTTCCCAAGCCTCAACACTAAATTGACTTAAAGCTGCAGTATGCTAACAATACACAGTTGCTTATGAACGGACTTGATACAGTGGAAATATCAACTGTGTTTCTAAAGCTATTTCATATAAAACTCAAATATTTGATCATGATGGAAGCTATCCAATTATTTTAGCTGATATTAAGTTTTCAGCTGCCTCTACCTCAACAAAGGAGTACTTGCACACAGCTTTCTAAACTTCTGACATTAAATTTGACTGGTTAAAGAAAAATCACTATTTTAGAGGCAGTTAGGACACTTAAGATACCATTTAAGACTTGTTAATACAGTGTGTGTCCCACAAAAAATTCTATTTTCCTTCTGAATCAGAACAATAATTCTATTTCTTTAAATTTTTTATAGATAGGAAATTATGCATATTATTTTCTTCCATTTCAGAGCATTTCCATTTGATCATTCTAAACTGAATGAAGCAACTAGCTGTTCCCTAGAAAGAACCAGGAGCCAGTAGCAGCCCAAGGAGTCCTCCATCACAGGGTGGCAAGAATAGAAACTCTAAGAATCCTGGCTCCCACAAGGGTTTCCAGGACTTCCAGGCTTCAAAGTCAAGAGAGCCCATAACAGATGTGCGGGGGGGAGGGTCATGAAGCCCTGGCATAGTGACCCATAGGGCATAATGGAATTGTCCTGTAGCCCTGGTCAATGGGCAACTGGACTCCTCAGCAACCTGACAGTTGGGGAGACAACAAGAAACCAGGCAGATTTCAGGACAATCTGAGTTCTCTCAGAACCCTTCCTTTCTGCCAAAAACTATTTTGTTTGAAAATGCTTGGTGTACCCAAACCCAGAATACATATTGGCTACTCATTTGTTTCAGCATGAAGTTTAAGGTTTGATTTCTGACCTGCTGTCCTGTGCAATGCCCTCAAAGATTTGGAATTTCCCTACTTATTTGATTGCTTCCTTTCCCCTTTGACTCTGACTGTCTAAATCAGCAGAGGTGGTCAAAGTGAAGCTGCATATTCTGCTCTAATATGGGTTCTTGTCCCACCCTCATTACCATAATGTCTTTGGCCTTGGCAAACATTGCACTTAAGATGTGATTAATCAGTTAATTACATGTTAAAGTATAAACGAGACACACATTCAGGCAACAAAAACCAGGAAATAAGCCACAAAATTATTGCACAAAAACTGTGTAATAATTTTGTAGCTCATTTCCATCTCACCTTAAATTGAACATGCGGCAGGGTAGACTGCACAAGGATCTCCAACTAGCCCTGGGTTGGTCCCTGCATCCTGACAATCAGATGACTGCCAGCTGGCTCTGGGTCCTGCAACGGTTCCTGCCAGACAATAATTAACTGATTGAGACCCAGCAGCAACCACACCAGGGTGGCCCATGTAGTCCCGATCCTGCTGATAATCAGATGATCATTGGCTGATTCAGGACCACAGGAAGCAGCCCCAGTGAAGCTCTTGCCAGCAGATGATTAGCTGATTGTCCGCTGATAGGGACTGCACTGGGGCTTGCCCCTAGTGCAGCTGATTTTGGCTGAACTGGAACCCACCAGGGCACAAACCAGCTCCAGTGGGTCCCCAGAGCCAGCTGATAATCAGAGAATTGTCAGCACCTGGCTTTCAACTTTCCAACTTTACAACTTTTTGTAGTTTCAACTACAGAGGGAACCTGGGTTCATGAGCCTGGGCTCCCCCTGCACTGGCAAGTAGAGTACAATTGGGATCTGATCCCCCATTCCAAAATTGTACATCCTGCCATCAGGGGTGTGCAAAATGGGCCATATTCAATTCAGATTTGGATACAGCCTGAATTGCGGACAGTGATTCAATTTGTTGATTCAGATCACTGTCCCTAATTTGATTCAGCCAAATCCGAATCTGAAGATTCAATGTTGATTTAGAGAATCAGCAATTTGGCCATAGACACAGCTTTAAATGTTTTTTTCTGCATACCTTGAGGTACTTGGCTCATGAATGGTGCAAAGGTGGTGCAGACAGAGCATCCCACAGGAGCACAGGGGGCCCCCCCACATGCTCAGCGGCGGACCTGGAAGTGAACTGGAAGTGCTTCTGGTCCACTTCTGGGTCTAATGCCCAGTGTGCTGGGGACCCCCCCACACACACTGCTGTGGGATGCTCCTTCTGCCCTACCATCTCAACATTCATGAGCCGCCTGGTACCTTGAGGTACATAGAAAAAACATTTAAAGCTGCGTCTATGTCTGAATCGTCAAATCTTTCCGAATCTCTCCGGATTGATTCGCAGGGTTCTGATTTGATTCAGAGAGATTAAAGGGTCTCCTGATTTGATTCGGATTCAGAGATTCGGCCACCGAATCAAGCCAAATCTCTTCTGAACCAAATCAGCTACCGAAGCTTCACACAGCCCTACCTCCCATGCACCTGTGGCATGGCCAGAGGCATGATTGATGGGATCAAGGATCAGATCACATTGCTCCTTTAAATGAAAGTCTGTCAGTGCCCTTGTTACATAGTTCATTCTGACTTTCATTTAAGTGATATGACTATCATGAAAAGAGGGAGGTTACTCATAGGACATTGTCAATGGAGTGCTTTAGACTTCAAAATTCACTGCAAAGTTTGCATATTTAAGTGGGGAGTTGGCATGTTTAGGGGTGTGGAAGATGTTCCATAGAAATCAGGGATATTCTGGGGGGAATTTGGGTATTTTGGGGTGAATTTGGATATTTGGGGGGGAATCTCCCCACTGTTGTTTGGTCAGTAATTTTAATTTACTCCCAAGAATGCTAAAGACTGGGATTGGTATGGTTTCATGTAATTATATAAATCAGATGAAAACAAGATGATGATAGTAAATATCTTATCTAAGATGAAACAGAAACGGGTATTTTTACAGGCAGTTTAACAACCAACAGCACATGGCATGCCTGAAAGTATGCAGGGGAGAAAAAAAATCAAAACAAAAAACAAACCTCAGTATTTAGCTTTAAAGCAGTTTTTTAAAATGACACAATATTTAGAGAAAGAGCTACAACTCTCAGTGTCCTTTAGAAAAGAAATAGGGAAAAGGTCAAGAAAAATCTCATTGGCAATAATTCTGTACCAAGTATAGAAAGCATTGTGACTTAAAAATCAAGGTAGACTGAGAACACTTCTGATATTTATTTTAATGCTTGATTACTACCATAATCAAGGATTTATTTTATCCTGAGGAGAGAGAAAATGCCACTTCATTGAAGGTTTCCCAGGGTTAAAATAGTCTATGGCAGCCTAATAATATATTTCAAGCATTGTTAGGTATACCAAATATGAATTACTGAGTATTGTACTGACTCGTCCTCTATATATCCATGAGCTGCATATCACCCTACATTACTTCAATGCAAGCCTCAAGTTAGTCAATTAATGCAGAAATGGCTCAGCTCAGAACCATTAAATGAAGAGTGAAGCGTAAGAAAAGAAAATCTTTAATTATTTTTCTTCAGCTCACATACACAGACCTCAATATATGCCAAAGTATACAGGACTACCCATACAGAGATGCACACACACACACAAACATAAATCTAACTGCAACTCATTTATCAACTCTGAATATTCAGTATATTGTTTTCAAACATATCATTCCTTTTTCTGGAGCATTTCATAAATAAAATCCATGCTATAAATAAATGGTCAATACAAATGGCAATGCAATAACAATTTTAAATTTCACAAATAATGTGTATGAAACAAAAATATTCCCTGAAAATATATTGAAGTCAACTTTATTATTACACTAATAGCTATGAAATAGTTGAAAAAAAGGAAACACATTCTTCTGTAAAGTCAGTACGAAAAGCTACCTATGTGTATCAGTATTGCCTGGACAGTTTCTCTTTCTTAAGACATTATAGCATGGTAAACTAGCACTAAGTAAATAAATACAGAAAGAAAATTACTACCATACACCACAAACTTACAGTGTCCCTTGTATCTCCACTTATCTGACCCTTGAATTTGACTAAGTTCTTTTTATGGAGGAGTCCACATGTGAAGAGGACACTAACCAATAACTTGACTTACCTCTTTCTACAATATTACATGTCTATACCTAGAACACGTGATCACAAACCACAACTGCAGTCTTAACAGTATTAACCTAGAAATGGTTAGCAACTTGCATTAAATGATTCAGTAAAAGGATGTTGTACTATGGAGTTCAACATTCATTAGTTGAACTCAATAGTTGTGACCACAGTAGAAAATGTGTAATGTTCCAAAAGGTTTTACAGTATCTTTATGTAAATGAGGATCTTTATGATGGTTAATGCTGCAACAAATTATGAAATGGCATGAAAACCTGTAGCTCGATTTAAAACATAAAACCTTAATTACAAAGAAGCTGATGCCTGTGTTTAAAGGAACACATCTACAACTTTTTTAAATCTATTTTTTCATTTATAAGATCAGATAAAAAATGGTCTACAACCATAAAACTGGGGCTAGAAGTGTTTGCCATGGAGAATAACCAGGAAGAATTGTTATTTTCAGGGATCCTGGTTTTCTCTGATAAAAAAATCCAAAATTCTCTGATTTAAAAAAAACCCCAAATCTACATTTTTCTGTGATTGAAATGAAACACTATATGTATGTCTATATGTATAGATATAGATATAGTGTTTCATTTTAATCAGAAAAATGTAGGTTTTTCATGTATACACACATACAAACACATATATGCATATATGCAGCATTTCATTTTAATCACAGAGAAATGTGGATCTAAGGTTGGGTTGTTTTTTTTTAAATCAGAGAAATTTGGATTCTTTTATCAGAGAAAACCAGGATCCCTGGTTATTTTGCTTCCCAAATATACAATATTACCACCACAATGTGGTAATATCCCCTTTTGGAGGACTGTCCTCAAAACACACATCAGAAAATGCAGAAGAAATCTATGTTGCTGATTTCACATAATATCAAAACAAAGTCACCAAAAGGCTTGGTTTTCAATTATATTTGATTTTAAAAAAGGAAAGCAGAATCAAAAAGATTTATCATTTTTATTATTATTTCCTATTTATGGGCATGATGTGTGATACCCTTTCTTCCTTTGCATAGGGAAGCGTTCTCTCAAACATACAGCACTCAAGCAAAAAAGATTTTCCTTTAGAAGACATACCAACTCAGCTTTCAAAGTGACTCAAATTCCACAATTGGTCTAGAACCTCCCAATGAAAGTTGATATTAATAATACTAGATATGTCTATACACGAATTTGTGTGTGCCTAAACTTAATGCACCTTAGTCTAAGGCACATTAAGCCAGTTTAGGCACATGTCTACATGTGGACACCTTAAGGCAACTTAACACAGCTTGCTGTGCAGCCTGCCCTGGTCAACACCCTGGACAGCCCCCAGAAGCCTACAGGAGTGTAACCAGGCAATGCAACCAAGCACCAACTGAAGGGATGGGAACCTCCAGTTCCCCCAGACGTAGGTTGCCTGGCACCAGCCCTGGCTCTAGCCCCCTCCGTGTGTTCCTGCCATCCCAACATTGGCAGGTGCAGGTGGCAGGTGCTGTTCTGCAAGGTGCAGACGCTGGTGCTGGAGCCGCGGTTCCAGCAGCAGCAGACCTTGTCAGTGTGTGATAAGTTGGCAGAGGGAGCAGGAGGTGTGAGGGCTCCTGTCCAAGAACAAGGGAAAGGCCCCCCATGGCTCCCTGCAGGGGAAGGGGGCAATACAGTACAGGCAAGGCCTTTGCTAGTGGCTCCCCCGTGCCTCTACCTTGGGGCAGGTTTGCTGGCCGGGCAATGAGACCCTGCAGGGGTGGGATGCCTCGCTGCCTCCCCAGGACTCAGGCACCCTTAAAAGCCCACACTGGGGCTCCAGCCCAGGACAGCCTGCAGGCTGGGATTAGTGTCTGCCCCCAGCACCCGGCACAGCTTTCCCTGTTCCACCCACCTCTGTTCCAGGCAAGTGCTTGGCCTCCATGCTGGACATTGTGGGTGGTAGAGGCATTGTCAGCTCCAGCATCATCACCCACCACATTTTCTTCTTGACGGTGCCCGGCAGCTGCATGGGGCCCTGTGGGCTCAGCTGCAGCCCACTCAGTCACATAAACTTAAGGTGCTTTACAGCGTCTACTAAAGGTTTAAGGTGACTTAACTAATCGCACCTAAATTTGAAACTCGCTTTATGTAGATATAACAGTTGCAAAGCTCACCTGGCTGTAAGCTGAATGGGTGAGTTGTGCTTAAGAGTTCTGCAAGAAAAGGGCAGGGAAAAAACTTTGCAAAGGGTGCATAATGCAATGCATGGTGCATGCTTTTTATTGGAATATTTGAATTGTGACCAGAGCCCACATTGCAAACCAGGAGTTCTGATTGGCTGCTGCTGAGCCATAAACAAACTGATGGAGGGAAAAGAAGAGAAGAAGCTGGGGAGGAGTCAACTCAAGCCCTGGAGAGAGGAGGCAGAGACTCAGCCAGGTTCAGAGCTGTGTAACCAGGGACACAGATGCCAGGGAAAGAGTGGGGAGGAGTTGATAATCAAGTTGGTAGGCTTGCTGTAGCTGGGAGAAGCAGCAGAGTCAGAGATCTGCAAAGGGAAACCCCTGTCTGATCTCTGAAGGCTGGAGCTGCAGGGTCAGAGACCTGCAGAGGGAAACCCCTGTGTGCAGGTGGATGTGCTGGGAGGGGAAGACAGCCCCAAGAGGGCTTGCGAGAAAACAAACCATCATGGGTGTGTGAGGTGACACCTAATCACTAGTGTTTGCAGGAAGTGTATTTCCTGAAGGAAACAGAGTGCCTATTGCCTGAAGCAGCTGTTCAGAGCCTGTTTCCCTGTGTAACCAGGAAGGAGACCATTTTCTCCAAAGCAGCAGAAACCTTGCTTCCACCATCTGGTGGTGGAGCATAGTTATAGCTGTGTTGCCATTTATTGTTATGGGAAGTGGGTTGTGACCAACGGAAATCAATTGGGTTATGGGGGGAGACTGTTTCAAAGGGTTATAACAAGGTGAATTTATTTACTGAGGTTGTTTAACACAAGTAGAACCACCCAGTGTGCTGGAATTATTCACTTAATGTTGTAGTTGTAATTTTTATCTAAATTGTTAGTTTTATTATTAATATTATTAACTATATTTTTTCAGAATATAACTTGGTTGTGTATAATAAAGAAAATGTGTTCATGGGTTTCAGAGCTAATTTCTGGGTGGTGAGCGTGAAGGACACACCTCTCCATGGGACCCCTCAGTCAGTAGTCTGCCTGAGGGGCTCCCAGGGCTACTGGCACCCTGAGGACCCAAAATCTGGTGCATTATCTGGCCTTAGCGTGCTGACATGGGTTACACAAGTATTCAATTTAGGCATGATTAACCTAATATCACCATTTTTAAAGTTCATTAAAGGCACACATCCGTGCCCTTAATGTGCCTTAAAAAATGGCTAATGTGCCTTCAATCACCATATGTAGATGCACCCACCAATCACCAGAATCCACATAAGCCTGAGTCTGCTTGATTTCCAAACAATCTTTAACTCTAGGAAAATTAGATAGATCTTATCAACAAATATATCAGTACCAGAAAGTGGCAACAGCCCATGAGAATATATCAAACAACTCTCTTCTCAAAATCAACATGACTTTTTATTCCTTTGTTTCATTTGCTTATTTGATTCTAATTCAGTAAGGTTGTATGCTTTGGGCTATTTCAAACAAAATGTAGTTGTTATTACTGACGTATACACTTCACAGTAAGATACATATCCTGTAATGCCTTGATACAGTGATTAAATAGTTGAACACATTACAGTGTATACATCAATACAGCTACAGTGATCCTTGATTGTAGCATTTATGATTGATGCAAGGGATTTTCCCCCTCAAAATGCCAACTAATGGGAAGTTAGAGAAAAGGCATTCATAAGAAGTGCAAATATCTCATTACACTCAGATTCTCTGACTGGATGAATTACCATTTGGACAGAAATAGGAAGTCACATAGTTACACAGATAAGGTGTATTAGAAGCCATAATCAGTAAAACCATAAGGGTTGAAACCTATTGTAGACTTGGCCATATCCTTCAGATAGTGCCAATACAGACAAAAGAAATGGCCAAGGGAACCATGGCATTCAGCATATAATTTCCAGCTGTTACAAACATGTGACATCAGCAAAACATACATATATGAGATACAGTGGTAATACTTGAACCATTAAATGTCTATAACTCTGTGTATGATAACCAGATCCTGAAACAACAGCATAGTTTATGCATGTCACCATTACAGCTTTGTATACAGAAGAAAACAGCCGCAAACCATTAGCTGGCAGGTACTGAAATAAGAAGGATGTTTGCTAAATAAACTAGGTAAACATGTTCACTTGGGAAAATATAAATCCGAAATACATTTTCAGTGTGTTAAAAGCTAATGTTTATCCATTAAAGTATCCATTTTCTCTACTCTAAAAACAAATAAACAAACCAAAACAATGAAGCTTAAGGAATGGTGAATGTTACAGCTCTTAAATAGCCCAAATTCTGTGTGAGCCTGTGAATGGATTGATGTGTTTGTTCAGCATGATTTTAAGCCAGTGCAGCAGGAAAAAGCAGCCTGTCTGCTTCTAGTGCAGCACACATGGGGAATAATAAAATGGTTCAGAAAATTGCTGGACATATATTCTAGCAGGTGTCAGTTTGAGTAACTATATACTGGACTTCAATTCTCCATGACATCCAAGAGTCTTTTAAAATCTTCCCTGATATATTTGGGAGAAAGGAGGGAAAATATTATCACAGAGTTCCTGTTTTAATTAACAAGAAAAGGGCCTTGGTGTCAGAACTGACAATTGTGAAATGAAACTACAACATACAGAGCTGTAATGCCAGTCTTGATTACAATGAATTTAGCTAAACTGTCTACTTACATTGTCTGTTTTCAACATTACTGGTTCAACTAGGAGAAGTACCCAAAAATAATGCTGTAAAACCATACAACAAGAGGATTCTTAAGAGAAATGGAAGGTGTAAATATTACCGTGAAGAACTGCACTAAGTATGAGAAGCTTCTGTGTCCCTGTCCTATGTTTGCTTATTATGTGATTCACACACAGCTGGCCTTACTGAAAATAGTGCCCTGGGCAAACTTGCATTTTGGCACCTCCCATCCCCTGGTGCTGTCCCGGAGTCAGCAGTGCTCTTGCAGGCAGAAGCAGGTGGGGAGGTGGAGCAGGGGGGGAAGGGACACGGCGAGCACAACTGCCTGGACAAGTGGACCCCTCCTTGGCTTGTCCCTGTCCCCTGATGCTACATTGCATCCACCCAGCAGCTGTCAACCCAATCTACCACTACCCAAGCATTCACATGGATCTGCTGCTTAGGCCATGACACCCCCAGTGCAGCTGCACAGCCAGCCCTGGCCAGGCAGGGTCAGGGGAGGAAGAGGTGGAGGGAGTGCGGCTGCCTGGGCAGATACAGGTCCTGGCTTGGTCCCCAATGCTGTGGGCATCTCTCTGGCCTCACCACATCAGGTGGGGAATGTGCTCCTGCAGCTGCCCATACTGCCCAGCCCAGCCCAGCTACTCCTGAGCAGCTGGAGGTGGATGGGCAGTGATCAGCCAAGACGGGGAAGGGGTACTGCACTGATACACATGTGGCACCCCCTACAGGCGTCCTCCTGACCATGGTACCCTGGGCAGCTGCCCACCCCTACAGCTAGCTCTAGATTTACTTTATACTGCATCTGTGATAAAACATTCAAGTGTTTCCTTATTTTGTGTTTGTGGAGTTCCAAAAGCTGGAACTGCAGACCACTCAGATAAAACTACTAGGGGCCTGGACACATGACACATTTTACATGATTGTAAGTTACCTAGGATCCAGAATGTACAGGCATGCAGCTATTCTAGTATAGCTCCATGTAGCATCTACTACAAGACCTCACATGGAGCTGGCAGGGAAGCAAGCAATAATTTACTTACCTTGAGCAACAGCTACCCTAGAAAAAGCTAAACAGATGATACCTGATAATACCTACACAATTATAGCTTCCACCAGTTTAGGTCAACCTGATTTTTCCCCAGAGTCATTCAAGTAAATTATTTTACTTTACAGCTTTACAACATCAGACCACTTCTTGTTTATACGAATGTAAAAGCTGTTCTTAATGGTGTAGATGTATTTTGTTCACAGAACCAAAGACTCTTACAGTTTCACAATTGCAAATTAAGACTGGCATAATTTTTCATGTCAAATTTGTTGGCAAAAAATGCACATTCAGTAATAAATGTTTGGCAAATTTGTATTGCCACTAGGTTTGCTGGGAGGAAAAAATGCTTAAAAAATGAGAAAACTACAATCATTTGTTATTTTCAAAACCAAATGTTTTGATTTTTCTTTAAATTTACTTTTTTAAATTCAAAGGTATTTAAAGTATCAGTTTTTTCTATTCTAATCAAGCTTCAACTTTGTTGAAACACAATGTTTGTTTGACCCTGACTGCCAAATTGTCAGTGAACCCAATAATTTAATATTCATCCAATCCCCTAAATCAGTGGTTCTCAACCTTTTTTGTACCAGAACCCATTTGTAAACATTGATGGTCAGTCCCAACCCAGTGCCCCTCACTCCCGACCTGCTGTCCCCCACCCCCAGGCCCCAGCCCCACAGTGTGTGAGGCACAGGGTGGGTGTATGAGGCAGCAGGGACCCTAAAAATCCCCAAGCAACCCCTTGTAGGTTGGAACTCTGTCAGCCTGCAAGGGAAAAGCCACAGTTTCCAGCATTTTTCTCCGTTAAAGGAGAATTAATTTATAAAGTTTATTGATCTATTTTTAACATTTTTTCATGACCCTTTCACATATTCTTGTGAACCACTTTTGGGTCATGACCTTTTAGGGCAGTGTTTCCCACAGGTTGGGAAACACTGCCCTAAAAGACCCAAAGTTATGATATTTACAAAACAATGATTGGCAAAACTGAGATAGCTGTAAAGTCACTAGTATTTCCCCATGATCCTATGGTTTTCCTGGTGCCAGGCAGGATCCTGGTTGAAATTAAGATAAGGGGTGGCTAAACTTTTGTTGAGTAGCTTTGTATCATAGTGTCTAAGATTCAGTTAAGATGTTTAAAAAAAGGCCTCCTCAAAGATAAGAAGTTCAGATGCAAATTATTTTAAAACAAATAGAAATTTACCATTTAGGGAGCCTTAGACATCTAAATACAGTAAGCAATTGCCTGACACTGAACTATTCAAAAACTTTTCCTTTTAAAGAAAGGGACAAAATGCTAGTTCAACATTAGTAAAGTCAGATGATGTCTTCTTGAACAGGGCTTAACAATTGCCACACCATTTGGCAAGATTTTGCTCTTAATTAAACAATCCATAGTCACTGTACAAGACATCTGTACACATATACACACATAGTCGTTTAATGGCTTACACAGTATAAATGTGTACTGGTTGGCAAGCCAGTCAACTGACTAGTCAAATATTGTCAATTGACTGAATATTTTTGGCTGCTCAATGATTATAGCAATTTTACAAAAAAAAAATTTTTTTGTAGATTTCTTGACAGAAGTATGATTTTTATTGTTTTTTGACACATTTCTTAATAGAAAATCTGTGCTTTTTTGTGTATTGTTTGGGCCTTTTGACTATTTTTTTTTTCAGTTTTTGACTGATATTTGACCAGTCAAATAACAAAATTTTATTTGACCAGTCAACGTGGATGATAATGTCACCAATAAATGCACGCAGCACACACATGGCCAAGGATGCAGTCAGGCAGCTTGGAGAGCAGCGTCTGGCTGGTAAGTCTGTTGGGGGGAAGGAGCATGGGGGAGGGAATGGGTGTGGGGGGGGCTGATCAAGGCCCCCATGGTAAGGGAGGAAATGGGGCTGAGGCTGAGACAGGTTCTGCCCAACTAGGTAGGGTTGGGCACAGTGCAGAGCTGTGGGCAGCTCATCCAGAGGGCACTGGGGGCAGGGAAGGGGAACAGGTCCTGCCACTGCACACACCCCTGGGGCAGGCATGGAGGGCATGTGCCTCCTAGATTTGTGCACAGGGTGAGGGCAGTCTGTCCACTGCATGCTCAGGGCCCAAGGCTGCACTGGTCTCTTCCCACTGGGGTGGATGGGCTCAGGGCAGATGGCAGCACTGAAAGGGGTGGCTACAAGGGGGCTACAGTGAATTTTGGGTGACTGTAGCAAACCACATAATCCCACCCCACCCCCAGTGCTGCCACCACCCTCACCCAGTCCAAGCACAGCCCCAGCCCAGCTCCCCCATTAGGAAGAGAATGGCACAGCCCCCGATCCCACAATGAGTAGCCTGTCCTTGCCCCACACACAAATGAGGGGGTTATGTGTCCCATGTCTCCCCTAGGCAGGTGTGCAGTGGCAGGAGCACCCACCACAGATAAGTGGCCCATGGCTCTGTCCTATGCCTTGCCCCAGGTGGGCAGTGCCTGCCCCAGCACCAGCCCCATTCCCTCCCTCACTGTGGGGGCCTCGATCTACCCCCCACATACTCCTTCCCTCCCCCATGCCCCTTCCTTCCCACAGACTTACTGGCCAGATGCTGATCTCCAAGCTGCTGGGCTGTATATTGGCAATTGGATGGGTACTGGCCAATAAAGGTGATTAATAATCGGCCACTGGTATTGGCCAAAAAAATCTTTATTGGTGCACCCCTAATTCCAACACTGATTATTAAAAGAAATAGCAAAATATTTATTTTAAAATAATCTTTTTTTCCCTGTTTTTTAATGTATTACATGCCAGACTACTATGTCTATTGCAAAATATATACTACTTTAAGACTGAACAGTGCCTTTACTGTTTGTGCATTTCAGAACCAAACATTTTGGTTCCCTAGTATACACAGAAAAACTACTGAATCATTAGTCCCACTGCTAGAGTCAGCATTTGTGGAGGTATTTCTTTTCCCTTGGCATAAAAGCCCCAAAGTTTAGCACTGATTTCAGCAGAGTCTGGATTTCACATTTGTGACTTAGAAATTTAGAGTAAACTGAGAAATAATAGCAAACAGATTCTGGAACAACAAAAACTCTATTCTTTACTTATTTAGAACATTTTAACCTACATTTTAATTGCCTTTATTTGCACTGATTATCCATTTAGGCTGCCTGCAGACATTAAAAAAAACAAAAACAAAAAAACCCCCATGCTTTACCAGAAGCAGCAGTGCGTTACTTTAACACAGCTCCATGGCATCTATATAGCTCATACTCTTCAGCAGGGCTTTTTTGTGTCTCTATCTAATAGCTGATTCAATCAGCTATTAAATAAGAGCACCAAAAAATCCCCACTAAAGTGCCTGATCTATACTCTACAAATGTTGGGCAAGTGGGGTCCAACTAATGCAATGCCTCTTCCAGGCATGCTCTGTGTGGGAGCATGCTGAGTTTAAAATAAAGCACTTTTTTTTCCACTTTTGCAAGCAGGCTTACTCTATATATAATCCCTCTAACTCCATATTTAATGAGTATTACCTGTTTGGTGGGACAGCCTGCAGAGTAAGGTAATATATTCAGTGTAAGTAAAGGAAATACAATCTTGTCTTTACACTATATTGAGTTAATGTCTTACCATTTTTTTAGCTCATTCACTTCATAGTCATATTTTATTGAGGTCATTAATAGAAAAGATCAAGAGATTGTGATAAATACTTGCTGTCTCCTGGAAGCTCTTTTCTTTCTTGAGGTAAAGTTGTGAAATAACCAATTGATAACTGATAGTCAGGTCTCTGAAAAATCTGTTAAATCCAAACTCACTAATGGCCATAAACTATCCTCAATTACATCACAGTTGTTCCAGAGGGATCAATATTAATTCCATGTAGAGAGGAAGAGCACTAAAAACTAAACACTTTGAAATGCACTCCTTTCAATTAACTATAACTAAATATTTCAAAACCCCTTGCACTCCCACTTCACTTTCAGGAAGTGTTGCTTTTCAGGATAAAGTATTGCTTGTCCTCCTCACTACATTCCAATGTAAACAGTTACTTGTCTCCTTAAAATTCCTCTTGCATTTTTGATTGGTTATCTTGCAGTTCCTGTCCAGACTTACATACTCATTTGAACAATTGTATTTTTCACTTCAAAAGTGTCTTTCTTCCTCTGATTGAAAAAAATATTCATCTTTGCTCATAGTCATGCATTTTAAGCCCACATGATACTATTATTGATTGTCTATAGTCTGACCTCCCATGAGCCATAGAATTTCACCTCCTAGTTCCTGAAGAAAGTATTCAACTTCTGCTTGAGCTACAGCATATATTTTGGAATGAGTCCATTGCTAAAACACACCCTTGCTCTCCCCTCCAATAAGAGAAAAGAGGCTGGAAAAAGGAAGTCATTTCTACCCTGTATCAGACATTGGGAGCTCCAAAACCTGTTAATTATGAGATTGAACTCTCTGTGGAATAACCATTTGTACTAGAAACCTATGAGAAGGAAGCAAAAAATGATTGGCTCTGCTGTCTCCCCCTCCCCCCAGAAGAGCAGGTAAACAGCCTCTCTCGATCATTTGCCAAAAATATATACAATTCCCAGTGTGAGAGAGCTGAAAAATAATTAAAACCTGGAACTGCCGCGCTCCTGAGCAGCTGCTCGCTGCACTTAAAAGAGCCCAGTGGGGACCCACGTGAGGCGGAGGTGGAGATGGGAGTGGAGAAAGGCATCTCCTATGGAGGGGAGAGTAGAAAAGGGGCAGCAGAGCCAGGGAGCCTGGGGAATTTGGTCCAGTGTGTAGGAGAAGGCTGAATGAAAATAGGAAGCAAGGAAGCAGCAGAAGATTCACTGGAGAAGAAACAGAAGCAAGGGGAAAGGAGAAACTGTGAGAATCTGAGCAGGGGCAGATGCTCAAAAAAGAAAAGGAAAGCATCAGGAGTCCTGGGTTTTGACCGTTATATCGGTGGTGTTAGAGACCAACCTTAGAGAGGTTGTTGGAAAAAAAACCATTAAAAAATAAAAATTGTAAAAACTGTTATGTGTAAAGGAACTTGAAAATTAATTTTAAAAAAAACCCCACAGTTTGACTGCACTCAATTGTGGTTTCAGTGACGTTCTTAATTTGGGCATCAGGCAAGAAGGGCTTCAGATAAGTGAACCACTGCCAAAATCTGTGCAAGATTGCCAGCGATATATTGTGGAAGTAATACCTCCTGACTAGTAACATCAAAATTAAAGAAGACATGGCAGGAGAGAGTCGGAACTGACACAAGAGGTAAGAGGCAAGGCAGTTAGTGCAACCATCACAGTGGTGCATTGGCTGGGAATTGAACAACAGCCACAGCAAGACGGATAACATGGACATGCAACCCGGCGCCATGGGTAGCCCTGAGCCACTTCAACAGACCCTGCATTTGGTGGGCCAGGTACTCCAGCAGCTACAACAGCAAAAGGCTCGTCAGATCTCACTTGAAGAAAAATGGCTCCAACAACAAGCCTGGACCCAGAGAAACCAAGTCAAATTAAAAGTTCCAAAAATGACGCCCCAGGATGACCTGGAACCATTCTTAGAGAGCTTTGAGAGAGCTGCATTATCTTCAGGCTTAGATCAGAGCAAATGGCTGGGTCAACTGGGTGTGCTCCTGATAGGAAAAGCACAAGCTGCATACCGAGCTATGCCACGGAGCAAAGCAACCAATTATGACAAGGTAAAGAAAGAAATTATGTACCGATTGGACATCAATCCAGAAAGGTATTGGCAAGCATTCTGGATGAGAAAGAAGAGCAAAGATACATCTCCCTGGATCTTGGTTCAACACTTGGCAGACCTGCTAGAAAAACCACGAGAAGTGTCCAAAGTAGAATTATGTGACCAGATGTTACTGGAACAGTTCCTTTTAGATCTGGATAAGTATGCAAAGGTGGGCATGTTGCCACTGTCCAAAGTCTTCAGCTGAAGCTCTATGGCTTGCAGAGGACTTTGACAGTGCACAGGGAGAAAGATACTGAGAGCACGGTCCAAAGGGAATACCGAACTCTACAACACAAGAAATGGAACCAAAAGAAGCTTGGGAGGGAAGAAGACCCACGATAGTGTGTTTCTGATGTGGTCGAACAGGACACATGGCCCGAGAGTGTACCAGCTTCCCGCGTCAGATGCCACGGATGAAACAGCTGGCATTTGGCAGCCAGATGCCCAGGAATGAGTCCAGGGACAGTGGAACAGTAGAGGTAATGGACTGTAGCATCGAGAAGGTCGACTGCAATGGTCTGAAAGGAAAACCCATGGTGTGGACCCGCGTTGGGGGAAAAAAGATAGAGGCCACTGTGGATACTGGATGTGCACAGACCCTGATTAGGGCAGAAGTGGCTTCTCACAGGTGGGCCCCTAAGTCAGATGTAGTATGAATGGTTTATATACATGGACAACATGCAACATATCCAAGAAGAAGATATATGGTGGAAGTACTCAGCAAGGCAAGAGAGATGCCCATGGGTCTAACCAAGGACCTCCCTTACCCAATGATATTGGACCATGATTGGGCTGAAATTTATCATGTATTAGACATCATAAGAGCACAAGAGGGTCTGGTAGGAGAAGAGGAAGAAACCACACAGGATGAAGGCCGATTTGATATGGACAGTCTATCGAGCAGCACCCAGTTCAGAGAGGCACAAGAGAGAGAAGATCTGTTCCAGTCTATCATCCAGTTGGAGTTGGCCAAGCGAGACGAGCAGGTAATATGTCCTGAGCGGTGTCAGGCCAGTCCTAGATATGAGCTAAGAAGGGGCCTGTTGTACGGGATAAAAATGGGACAACAAGATGGATGAGATGTCCCACAACTATTGATCCCCCAAGCCTATCGAGGCCCTATTGTGGCTGGCTCATACATATCCCTTGGGAGGACGTAAGGGAAAATCTAAGACAGAAGCCAGGCTTACCAAGTGATGTTTCTGGCCCCGATTATATGAGCAAGTGGAAGATTTCTGTATGGTGTGTCTAGATTGCCAGTGAGTAAGTTTACAAAAACCTCCACAGACACCCTTACAAATGATGCCCATAATGGAGGAGACCTTCTCTCAAATAGCCTTAGATATAATTGGATCCTTACCAAAAAGTTCAGTGGGACACCAATTTATATTAGTCCTCATCGATTATGCTACTAGAATTCCAGAAGTGATCCCTCTACATACGCTCACGGGACCCCAAGTCACAGAGGAACTGCTCAAATGGGTGTCTTGAGTTGGCATACCCAGAGAAATAATTATGGACCAAGGGACGAACTTCGATGAACATGTGATGCACAGCGTGTGCCAAGTATTAAAAATACGGCACTTAAAGACATCCACATATCACCTTTAAACCAATGGGTTGATAGAAAGGTTCAATGGGACACTGAAAAGTATGCTGAGAAGGTGCGCGCAAGAAGAGCCCCGGAAATGGGGATTTATTAATACCCCCATTGCTGTTCGCAGTAAGGGAGTCCCCGCAATCCTCCCTAGGATTCTCCCCATTCAAACTGGTTTACGGACATCAACCACAAAGTTTGTTAGACATGGTACAGGAGGGTTGGGAGAAAGGAGGAACCCAAGGGGTCCAACCTACCAAATATGTACAGGAATTAAGGAGACAGTTACAGCAAGTGGGAGAAGTAGCTTGTGACCACCTTAGACAAGCCCAAGAAAAGCAAAAGGCTAATTATGACAAAGTAATGCGAGAATACAAGTTACGTGAAGGGCAAAAAGTGTTAGTTATGCTCCCTAGTACCACTACTAAGTTCTTAACATGTTGGCAGGGACCATTTGAAATAATTAAGCAAGTGGGTCCTGTAGATTATGAAATACTCCATCCAGGATTCCAAAAAAACCCCCAAATTGTTCATGTCAATCTATTAAAACCATGGAACGAACCTGAGGGCCTATTGGCAACCCCACTGGGAGAGCAGACAGAGGTTAGATTGGAGTCAACAGGGGCACAAAACCCTAATAAAGAAGTAAGTTTGGGGGCCCAACTGAACGTAACACAAAAAGAACAATAAAACTCTTAGTGGAAGAGTTCTGCGATGTGTTTAATGAAAACCCAGGCTGCGTCCAGGGGATAAGTCACAGTATAGTTACACTTGAAGGACAGGTGGTAAAGAGAGAAGTGGAGAAGGATTCCTTATCATCGATATGAACTAATCAAGACAGAGATAGATAAGATGTTGGCCAGGGAGTAATAACCGAATCCCGTAACACTTGGCGGAGCCCAGTGATAGTGGTGCCCAAACAAGACAGTACTTTGCGACTATGTGTTGATTTCAGGAAATTGAACATAATTTCAAAGTTCGATGATTTTCCCATGCCCCAAATAAGCGAGTTGTTAGAGAGAGTCGACGAGCGAAATTCATATCCACTTTAGACCTGACCAAAGGTTACTGGCAAATATCCATGAGGAGGGAGGATCAAGCAAAAACAGCTTTTGGCACCCCTTGGGGATTGTATGAATTTAAACGTATGCCGTTCGGACTCCACAGGGCTGCAGCAACATTTCAAAGGCTATTTGCTTGGGTCTTAGCCCCACACCAAAGATATGCTGCAGCCTACATAGACGATATCATTATCTATACCAACGAATGGTAAGAGCATTTAGAAGCATTTCGAGCGGTACTCCAAGATTTGTGGTTAACCAGACTAACGGTGAACCTGGGAAAGTGTGCACTAGGTAAAGCCAAAACAATATCTCAGTCACATGGTAGGTCGTGGCTGTATTCATCCTTTGACGGACAAGATAGAGGCTATTCGAAACTACTCGCCACCCCAAACGAGGAAACAAATGCGAGCTTTCCTTGGATTGGCCAGTTATTATCGCCAGTTTATTCCAAATTTTGCCGAGGTAACAGCCCCATTAACTAACTTATTGAAAGGACAGGGCAATGGTCCCTTAAGGTGGGATGAGGAATGTCTGAGAGCCTTCCACAAAACCCAACGGTCCTTATATAACACCACCGTGTTACATGTGGAGTGTACTGCACACTCCAGACTTCAGCCTCCCTTTTATCCTATAGCCAGATGCATCCAACCAAGCTGTGGGGGCCGTATTAACTCAAGAGGCAGATGAAGTAGGGCACCATATTGCCTATGCTAGCAGGAAACTCCAACCCCAGGAACAAAGGTATGCCACAATTGAGAGACAATGTCTCATGATCAAGTTCGGGGTGGAGTACTTCTGATACTACCTCATTGGATGAAAGTTTATTTTAGTGACTGACCATGAACCTTTGAAGTGCCTAAATATTACACAGACAGACAATGCTCGGATAACTCGGTGGGCACTCGTTTTACAACCCTTCTGCTTTGATATTGAATTTAGGCTGGGATGAGCAAATGTCATGACTGACCTCCTTTCACGGTGCCACCAAGGACCACGCTCCCCAACAACATCCAAGGTACTGGCCAATGAATGCCAACCTGGTAATGTGAGCCCAGAGTTATTAAAAACTTTAAAGGCACCTAGTGGCATCTTAAGGGGGAGCAAGTCTGAGAGAGCTGAAAAAGAAATAGAGCCAGGAGTGTGGTGGTTCCAGAGCAGCTGCTCACTGCACTTAAAAGAGCCTGGCAGCAACCCACGTGGGGCGGAGGCAGAGACAGGAGCAGAGCAAGGTGTCTCCTATGAAGGGGAGAGCAGAAAAGGGGCTGCGGAGCCAGGGAGCCCAGGGAATTTGGTCCATTGTGTAGGAGAAGGCTGGATGAAGATGGGAAGCAAGGAAGCAGCAGAGGATTCACTGGAGAAGAAATAGAAGCAAGAGGAAAGGAGAAACTGCGAAAAGCCGAGGAGGGGCAGCGCTCAAAAAAAAAAAAGGAAAGGACAAGAGAAGAAACAATGAAAAGCAAACAAATGAACACATCAGGAGTCCTGGGTTTTGGCCGTTATATCTGTGGTGTTAGAGACTATCTTTCAAGATGTTTTTGGTTAAAAAAAAAAAAAAAAAATTTGTAAAAACTGTTATGAGTGTAAAGGAACTTGAAAATTAATTAAAAACCCCATAGTTCGACTGCACTCAATTGTGGTTTCAGTGACATTCTTAATTTGGGCGTCAGGCAAGAAGGGCTTCAGATAAGTGAACCACTGCCAAAATCTGCGAGAGATTGCCAGCGACATATTGTGGAAGTAATACCTCCCAATTAGTAACATCAAAATTAAAGAAGGTTGCAGGTGAGAGTCAGAACCGACACAAGAAATAAGAGGCAAGACAGTTAGCACAATTGTCACACCCAGTAACACAAGTTTACCCCATCATGTCTGAATAAGTACCGTGATTTTTCTGTAACTATCAACCATCCTAATTCAAAATAGTTCTTGTCGCAGAGCACTAAGGTTTGCCTGCTCCTTTAAGGGCCGAACCTGCCTAAAGAGAGGGCCCTAGGAGCCAGGCAGAAACCCCTCAGGTGCAGGTTGCTGTGGCAGCAGGGTAATGAGGGAATTAGCCTGCACCTGCACCCAGTCAGCTGACCAGAAGAAGGCAGGGCAAGAGGCTGAACTAGACTGAGGCCTCATCACAAGAGACATCATCTAAATACCATCTGCGAGGCATGGGGCATGGTAAAGGGGTGCTTTTGGAGCCATGCATCTAGCCCATAAGGTTTGGGGGTATCATAAGGCACCTCCTGAGTGTGGGATTCAGTAAGGAGTCCAACAACCCACAGGGTTTAGAGGCGTCTGTCAGGACTGTGAGCAAGCAGCAACTCAAGGCCAGCCTTCCGATTAATCATTTAAACCAGCAAGATGTGGCAGACAAGATTAGTAGGCACCCATAGGGTGGAGCCAAGCATGGTCATGGTACCCTAAGGACATCAGGGCCATCCCTGGGGAAGCTGCATCATGACAGTTCCCATATTTTTTTTCCTTTAACCTATGGAGCCCTGGCAGCTCCATGGCTCCAAAATTTCAGAACAATTTACAGTAAACCCAGAAAAATTTGTGGATTTGCCTTATACCTTCCTGTGCTTTGAAAATTAAGCCAATCCCCTTCCAGATTTTGCAACTGTTTATGTGTAGACATACAATAACTATTTTAGGTGGCTGCTTCCTAGCTGCTGCAGGGCACATCTACACAAGACACTAACTGCACAGTAGCCCGATAATACTACACAGTAGCACTTCAAAGCACAAACAGTGCTAATATGCTACTGTGCAGTAGCGTCATTAAAAAGGTATTCAATGGCATTAATGTGCAGTAACTCAGGTTACTGCACATTTATTTAGCACTCAATTATACAAGTACTAAATTAAATGCACAGTAACCACTGTGCATTAATGAACATGTAGATGCACCCACCGAGTATGAAAGAGGCACCAACTCATCCCATACCACTTTGGTTTTGCCATGTCAATCCAAGAGAGCTCAGATCAGATGGATAGGATTTATATCCTGTCCTACCGGTGGGCAGGGAGATAATACTTTACCTGAACCTCTCCAGCCTACCCACCAGTTTGGATGTGATGGTATCTGATCACCATCCCCAAACTTCCAAGGAAAGGTAAACCGTTAAAACTTTTAATCTCTTTTTGCTCCAGCTAATCAAGACAAAGTTCACTGGAACTGAATTGCAGTGGTTTCACTGTAAATAACAAACTGTTTCTATTTTCAAATATGGCGATGACAGGATTCAGAGCAATTGGTACAATTTAAAAGACTACCATCATACTAATAGAATCCAAACTCATGGTAGAGGTGATATCTTTTATTAGACTAACTAGATATTTGCAAAAAAAATCTTTGAGGTAAATAGACTGCTCTAACTTTTATCTGAGCCTAATTTGCACAAAATGAACTTTTCCAACCAGGAGATTTTACAGCACCTTCAGCTCTTCTGTGAAATAAGAATTTTCATTTCCACCTAGGAGAAATTTTACAATCCTTGCATTGTCCTATGCCTGAAGAAGGGTAATTATGCCTGAAAGCTTGCAAATAAAAACATATTTTTGCAAATATCTAGTTGGTCTAATAAAAGATATCTCTACCATGAGTTCTGATTCCTTTTGCCTGTAGACCAATATGGCTATAACCTTCATCCCTGGATCATACTGATGGAATTTTTCACATCTTATTATTTTATAAGCAATTATTGTAATGTGTTATACTAAAACAGAAATGAATTCCATCTTCATTTTTTTCAAATAGCCATAAAAGTTACAAAATTACTCAAGATCTTAAATGTTTTGTGTACTCTACAGGTATTATAGTTTTGAACAAAAGAAAAATATTACCTATTTATTTGTGTGTAAAGTATTACTAGAGGTTTAAGATTTATATTCCATTCAACAGATAAACTGAAGCTGACTGTGGAGAAAAGAGTTAAAACTAAAAGAAGCTTTATATATTTCAGTTGAATTTAGAGGCATTAATGTAAGATTGTTCTAGATTTTCTTCAGTTATGATAAATGATTTTGAAATGACGAAACAGCTGAAATACATGAATTATCTTAACCTGTTTACTTTATTATGTTGAGGTCAAAAAAATCCTTATCAGAATGGGCCTGGATTGGTTAACTGGCACCACATATAAAGAAGAAAAGAATTTTAGGTCACAAAAGGAGAAAGAAATAGGTGAATTATACAATTATCCCCTCAGTGAACTGTGTTGGATGAATCGTTTTGAAGTATCTTTCAATAAGATCAGAATAGCAAAAAAAAAACATTTATTGTTTCCAAGAAAGACATAACATTAACACTAAGTACACATATTAATAGTATCTGTCTTTTTACCTTTATTTTATGGCTGGTAGTTACATGGTAATGTGCCAAGCTAGTTACTGAGATTTAAAATCTCTTTTTAAAACACTATCAAATGATCACTTTTTCTAAGAGAGAGTGCATCAGGTAAGCATGTCATCCAATTGCGTTTCTGGATTTACTAACCATTCTTAACCTCACAATTTTGCACTTAAAGCATCTCGGCATCTGCCCTAGTTCTTCCTATGACTGATGAATTGTAACTGATTAAATGTTACATTTTAAGAGGTATATGGAAATGGATTACTTACACATTTAACAAAACAATTTGCTTTGTAGTGTGAAAGTAAATATAGAACTCATAACCCTCAAATTCCAAGAGATCCAGAAAGTAAAATTATATAGAGACTTCCTGTTCCCAGCATTCAAATAAAAAAATCACCTTACCAGTGACAATTCACAACTCTTATCAAATGCCCTACATATGTACTTAAGTCTGGAATATATTATTTTCAATTATTTTCTGAATAAAATATTATTTATTTTAAAAACCTATGGTATTTTGTCCTTAGTCTATCTTACAGTTTATGATAATGAACAACTATTTCCATTTATAGTAACTGTTGTTCTTCAAGCAGTGTTGTGCAAGTATACTTTCCAAGTGGAAGACCTGACATTGGGGTATACCAGGCACCTGGCATTGCTTGCACGTCTAGCAGCTGCCATAAAGCCATGAAACTGTCCCAGCTGAGCTAAGACAAACTTCAGGAGTGTTCCATACCCATGAAAGGTGAAAAGTCTTTAAAGTAATGTGCTGTGTTATGGCATCTCTATCCCCTAAAGTTTTAAAGAGCAGGCTAGACAGACACATAACTAGGATGGTTTAGTCAGGGATGATCCTGCCTTGAGTAGTGGGCTAGACTAGATTACCTCATGAGGTCCCTTCTACCCCTATCTTCCTATGATCTCATCAAGTTTGATTATATTTCATTTAGGTTAGGCATATACATTAAAAAATACTGAGGCAGAGGTAATCTAAGTTTCATGGATTACTCTAGCGGTGCTTTTACAAGCGCTCTGGAGTTGGGGGCGGGATGGGCGTTTTAATTAGATTGGATTTTGGGCTCCCAAAAACTGCTCTAATTAAAATACCCACAGCATCTCATGTATTCAGCATCCTGTGTTTCAAAATGCCCCCTGCTGCCATTTCAAAATTCAAGGATGCTGAATACATGAGAGACATCAGCAGACTGGAACGTTTTGATTAGAATGCTCCAGCAGACTAGATTAATCAAGTCTGCTCTGTCACATTCTTAACAGAAGGCATCAGAGCATGTGTTAAAGAGCCCTAGGGCATGTGTAGATGAAACAGGGGCTCTAAATTGAAGCAGTGGGTTTTAAAAAAAACACCACTTCAATTTAGGGCTGATTAAACCCCCGTGTTGTGCACATACCTTGCTGACTTACCTGCCTTTCTGGCAGGAAGGGCAGGGCTGCCAGCGAGCGGAGCAGTCCCTGGGCTATGGGGGGATGGGGATGGTGTTTCCCTCTGTGGCAGCAGTGGCCCCCCCGCCCTCCAGGTGGCACCTGCCCACAGGCACTTGGCTTGGGTGGGCCCACGGGCCACTGCAACTGTAGAGGGAAGCACCAGGCCCCTGCGCAGTTCAGGAAGGCAGGCAGGCTTGTGGGGGCGGTGGAGATCAAGCTTGCCACATTTCTCGGGTGGAGCCTGCTTTCCTAGGCTGTTGTAAGGCTGTCTGCAGAGCTTCCTGCAGAGCCATGCACCTGCACGGTACCTGGTGCTTCGCTCTGTGGCTGTAGGGGCAGCAAAGTAAAACTCCTCAAAGGAGTTTCAGTTTGCTGTACCCCAAGTCATTCAAGGTGCATTGTGCTGCCAAATTTCCTACAGCAGCTGGAATTAATGCACAATATGCCACCAAGGCTTGCTAATGCCAACACCATTAAAGTGGTGCAAAAGCATTTAGCCCACTTTGAAGTGTCATACACACACGCCTCTCATTTTGTCTACTCACGGCCTTAAGCACCCTAGGTTAGATCATTAGTGAACAGATGTTTGCCGTTCGTTGTGGGGGAGGGGTATGCAGAGTGCCTGCAGTGGTGGAGGCCAACAGCTTGGGAATGCTTTTGCATGTTTCCCAACATGCTCCACTGGCTCCCTGGGCTGCTGGAGATTCCAGAGCACAGCCTAAAGGGCAGGCCACTAGGGCTGTGCAAAATTTTACCAGGTGTTTCGTTTCAAAGCTGTTTCAAGCTTGAAACAGAGAAATCAAAATGAGACAAACTCTTCGAAACAGCTTTGCAACAAATCAAGGGCACTCGAAATATTTCAAAAGTTTCTCATGGTGTTTGTGCACCCAGCACCAGTCCCAGACAGCAGCAGCAGCAGCAGCCTCCTCTCATCCCACACACAGATCCAGGGGCCCACACCCCTGGAGGAGACCAGCATAGCCCTGCAGCCCTCCCAGGGTTGCAGGTCCCCAGATCTGCACACTGGATGAGAGGAGAGTGCCAGTGCCAGCAAGTGCCATGAGTTTTGCTTTGAACAGTTTGAGGTATGGTTTCCCAGAAACCTCTGCACCTATCTCCTTGAAACTTGGCAGGCTTCATGCTCGCAGAAGGGGCTACCATTCCTGTTATTTTCATACAAATCTTCCTGCAGAAGAGGAAAGGACCATGATTGAGAAGAAGAGACATCCTAAGGAGAAAGACACACACACACACACACACACTCTCACGCACGCACGGCAATGTCACCAAAGCCCCCTACCCTGCTGAGCACCACCAGCAGTGGCAGAAGCAGTATGGGGAGGTGACAACTACAACTCTGGTCCCCACCCCACTATGCCACAGCCCCACCTACCCTGCTGCTACTGCCTGCTGTGCCATGCACTGGAGCTCTGAGGGGCCCAACCTTTCCTTCTGTAGAGCACCTAAGGACACTGTATAAAGTCAGAAAAATACAGATCTGCAAATGCTTCCCAAACCTACCATGTCTTCAGCTGTCATCTCAAAGCAGGCAAACTCAAGCTGAGTTCCAAGGTGCCTCTCTATGAGAGGGAAGCAAGGAGAGCCGCAAAGGTGCATGGGATGCCAGTGGACAGTAACCTTAATTGACTCCAGAGGGGATCTGGTACAGAAGTTTGATAGACTGGTCTAACCTAAATCAATTAAGTCTGATACTAAATCAGGTAGATCAGGTAGCAGGTAGATCATGCCTGACTAATCTAGTCTCTTTTTATGACCAGGTTACAAAACACCTGGACACAGGAGTAGGGGTAGACATCATTTACTTAGACTTCAGGAAGGCCTTTGATACGGTATCCCACCCCATACTGGTGAGCAAATTAAGAGGCTGTGACTTGGATGATTACACAGTCCAGTGGGTGGCAAATTGGCTAGAGGGTCGTGTCCAGAGAGTGGTGGTGGATGGGTCTGTATCAACCTGGAAGGACATGGGCAGTGGGGTCCTGCAGGGCTTGGTCCTTGGACCTATACTCTTCAATGCCTTCATCAGTGACTTGGACGAGGGAGTGAAGTGGAGGGAGTGAAGTGTACTCTGTCCAAGTTTGCAGATGATACAAAACTGTGGGGAGAAGTGGATGCACCGGAGGGCAGGGAACAGCTGCAAGCAGACCTGGACAGGTTGGGCAAATGGGCAGAAAACAATAGAATACAATTTAACAAGGAGAAATGCAAAATGCTGCACCTAGGGAGGAAAAACGTCCAGCACACCTACTGCCTAGGAAATGACCTGGGAGTGAAGTGTACTCTGTCCAAGTTTGCAGATGATACAAAACTGTGGGGAGAGGTGGACGCACCAGAGGGCAGGGAACAGCTGCAAGCAGACCTGGACAGGTTGGGTAAATGGGCAGAAAACAATAGAATGCAATTTAACAAGGAGAAATGCAAAATGCTGCACCTAGGGAGGAAAAATGTCCAGCATACCTACTGCCTAGGAAATGACCTGCTCAGTAGCACGGAAGCAAAAAGGGATCTCAGAGTCCTAGTGGACTCTAAGATAAACATGAGTCGTCAGTGTGACAAAGTCATCAGCAAAGCTAACTGCACTTGATTGTGCATCAGCAGATGCATGACAAACAGAACCAAGGAGGTGATACTTCCCCTCTATCGGGCACTGGTCAAACTGCAGTTGGCATACTGCGTCCAGTTTTGGGTGCCACGCTTTAAGAGGGGTATGGATAACCTGGAGAGGGTCTAGAGAAGGGCCACTCGTATGGTTAAGGGCTTGCAGGCCAAGCCCTATGAGGAAAGACTGGGGCACCTGGACCTCTTCAGCCTCCGCAAGAGAAGGTTGAGAGGCAACCTTGTGGCTGCCTATAAGTTAATCATGGGGGTGCAGAAGAGAATTTATGAGGCTCTACTAACCAAGGCGCCCCTGGGGGTTACAAGAAATAATGGCCACAAGCTAGCAGAGAGCAGATTTAGACTGGACATTAGGAAGAACGTCACAGTCAGAGTGGCCAAAATCTTTAAGGGGCTCCCAAGGGAGTCAGTGCTCTCCCCTACCCTGGGGGTCTTCAAGAAGAGGTTAGATAGGTATCTGGCTGGGGTCATCTGAACCCAGCATGCTTTCCTGCCTATGCAAGGGGTCGGACTCGATGATCTATTGAGGTCCCTTCCGACCCTAACATCTATGAATCTATGAATCTATAAATCCATTCAGGTTTATCTTAGATGGGTTCTGCCATTTTAAAACCAGTTTATGTGGGTTGAATTTCTTTTGTGTTACAGGTTTAGACTGATTTCCAATCACTTGTACCAGTTTATGTATAATGTCTGTACCTGACCTTAATGGCCACATCAGCAATCCATCAAACTATACAGGGGCTAAGTTTTTTTTTCTGATCTTATGGTTGGAAAATTTCTTACAGAGCTTATGAGTGCATACAGGAACAGGTTCCACCCTGGTACCTCAATTTGGTTCTCTCTAGTCACCATCTAAGTTTATGTACCAGTTTGAAGATGACAGAATTTGGGCAAATATATAAATTGCCATATCCAGAGGTATTTTTTTCAGTTTATATATAAAACTCAACTGGTTTTGCTTGCATCTCAGATGAAGTCTGGCATGCTGAGTCACTCAGGATGTCATGTATTCCAATGCCTGTAGACATTACTGTCCTTGCAAAGTGTTTATACAGATGAAGGAGTTTACCATATTTACTCAAATCTAAGACAAGGGTTTTTTTTTCCCAAATGGCACGGGGAGAAAAGCACCTCATGTTAGATTTGCATACAAATCAGGCAGAAGCTGGAGAGGGGAAGTGGAGTGGGGGGCAGAAGGCTACTGTGGGTCTGACTCTGGCCACGACCTGGTCTCAGGGCCACAGTCAGAGCCACAGCAGCCATCTGCCCCCCTCCACTTGCTCCCTGTGGCTTCTTCTCCCCTTCCTTCCCCTACCCCACCACCTCCTTCCCCTCTTGCTGGCCAATCAGCAGCTCTGGGAAGGAACAGTGCCCAAGCAGCACCTGATAATAAGGGGGGAGGGAGTTGGGGAAGAGGCACAGACTGTGGGGAGCAAGGGGAAAGGGGAAGTGCAAGGAGGGGTAAAGATTGTGGGGAGGAGCAGATGCTGTTGGGAGCTGGGGGTATGAGGGTGCCAGTGGTAGGGGGGACAAAAAGAAGTTGTCAGGGCAGAAGACAAGGAGGCCACCTGACTTCCTCTGTTGTAGCAGTGCATGGGGAAATTAATTACTGACAACCCTCTGATAATTAGGTTCTATATGTGGACAATTATAACAAATGTATATATTTTCTATATATAGAATCTAATTATTGGGGGGATCATCTTAAATTCAGGGCCAACTTATATTCAAGTAAATATGATACTACAAAGAAGTTCTCCTGAGACATATAAGCCATTCCTGTTATCAAACTGAGTCAAGCATGGTCAAAATGAACTCATTTCTTAAACTGGTGATAGCTTTTATTTTTTTCTGTTAATTTTTAGACCCAGTCAAGCGAACAAGGACTGGATATGTAGGATGATTTTCAATATTTTCTGCCTAAATAGAAAATGATCTACCTGTCCATGTATGGAAATAATCAGATAATGATTTGCCTGAGGTGGTTTCTTACCACTGCCATACATTTTGTAAATATTATGAGGGCTGATGAAAACATCCAACATGAATAACAGAATATTGGTGGTGGCATCGCTTTATTAAAGATTTCAAACACTTCATGTGGCCTGGACAAGTTGCTGCATAAAAATGTGCACCTACAAGGCAAGAGAAGTATTCCATTCCCCAAAATCCAAGGAAAAAATGAGAGAAGACAGGACATCATCACTCGCTCTCCATCTTTTTTTCTTTTTACCCATCTGTACAGAACTGCTCCATAGCTCCAGGATCTAACACGGACTGCACCTTTTGAGTACAGAAAAGTTGTATGGGGGTCTAGAACTGGATGGTTTGACCCATCTTCACAATGCCTAGAAGCATAATTTCTTGAACTGTTTTATGAAGGTCAATACAGCGAAGGAATTTAAGAAACAATTACCAAAGACAGGTGATGGACTTGCAAGATACTAACTGATGGGTAAGCTGCTCTCAAATGTGATCAAAATGGATGTTTTGAAGGTAATAGGTATGATGAGAGAATCTTATGGAAGCTGATTTTGAAGAGATTCTTAGGTGCTTTTTTTTGTCTCCTAGGGGAATCAGGCTGTCTAAGAGGGTGAAAATCTGTCCTAACTATAGTAATGCCACCCTGTAGGGCGGTGGTAGCCAACCTTTTTGGCTGGCATGTCATAAGTTAAGCCTCAACCCTCCCCAAGTGCCACTCTGATCCCCGCTCCTTCAGTGGCGTACCTGATACCCTAGGCTTGCACCCTGGGATGCCAGAATGAAGGGTCATGTACTACAAAGAAGCTTCCTGTACACTTGTGGCATGCATGCTGAGTTGCCCCCTTCCCCCTTGCTCTAGGAGCACACCCAAGGATCAAAGGGTCACACTCAAGTCCTTAGGGGAAACCAAGTATTTCATTCTGTGCAAAAAATATGTTTTGAAAGATAGGTCATCAATTGTACTCTGCCCTTCTCTGAGTAGTCATGTGATCCCAAGGGCTTTTCTGTACCTTACATTTAATATTCACTGGATAAAAAGCAGCAGGACTATTTCTGCTCCATTAAAGGAAGAGGCCAGGGCACACTTCAAGATACAGAGCCGCAACCGTCTTGCTGAACTACTCCCCCTCTAGCTTGCGCTCTTCCTCCTGGCCCTACATATCTCACCCTCCTGGTTGCCCAACAGTCCAGCTTCAAGAACAGGGCTGGAGAGTTCTCTCAGTAATGCCTTCCCCTTGGTCTGATGTTTAAAGCATTTTGCTGGCAAACAGGAGATTCAGGTTAAAGTTTCCTTTGGGTCAAGACTAGATCCCACGTCACCCGTCTCCTGTGCAAATACCTTAACCACTGATCTTTTAAGGCCAAAAGGTGGCAGAGCCCTCCTTCTCCTTCAAATATATGCAAGTCATGATTTTTTTAGACTAAAGCATGGGAACTTGCCTAGCATTACATATGAACCAAGGTGCCTACACAGCCAGAGTACAGCTTTCAGAACATGCTCAGAAGGAAACCACAGACTAAGAATAGCTGCATGCAAGCACCAAAAATTGCAATTACATGGTTACAAACATGTCAGTCAGGCACATAAAGGTGAAACAAGATTTACTCGAATTCTTTTGCACTCTGTGTTTTGGTGTCAACTTGATCTGCATTTGCTGTGTTCTTTTATTTGCTGCCACTGCAAATAGGAACTCCAACAGTTAGGTAGGAAATTAATTGCACAGAGCCCTTTGAAGGGACTCATAATGGTCTGTCTTTATGAAGTGGGAGCAAAGAAGCTAGAGTTTGTCAGAATATTCTCTTATGGTTAAATAATGCTTCATTTACAAGAAGTGCTGCACTTTCTGGAACTGTTGTATGTCATACATCCAGGAGTTTGTGTGAATTCTCCTGAATTACGATGACCTACATCTTACAGTTAAAGCTATTCTGTGCATCAGGCCCTAGGAGCCTGTCAAAACTTCAAGGATAGTGATGGTTCAAGTGCTATAACTTCATTGGTGAGTACCACAAATTATGGGCAAATACCTTTTCATGTTCATCATGCACCTTTTCACTATATTGGTCCAGAGTAAAGACCTGTTCAGTTAACTGAAATAATAAAATGTCCTTCCTACAAGCATCTTCATGAGTCACAAACAAGAATCTGACATCGAATGGCTGGGTCTGGAGATAGAGGTAGAGTGCCATGTTAAAGGACCCCAAGGAAAAGAATCCTTAGGAATAAATCTCTCTCAAGATGGCAAGCCAAATACTAGCAGTGAAGGCTCTCCTGGATAAACTAGCAGATGAACTGGAAAACAAGAAGACCAAAAGACCAAGGCATCCTGGGGAGTACCACATTGCACCATGAGTAGGGGGAAGGAATTTAAGAGACACAGTGCAGCCCTGCCCATTGCCTGTAGCTAGAGGCACAAGGACATTAAATCTATGTGCGACTTCAATTAACGCTAACAGGCAAAAGTTTCCCACTTGTGTGCACCAGATACACACTCACTTACAGTAGAATGTAGATATGTACAACCATGCAAAGGAGAACTATTACTTTGCATCCCCCGCACTAAATAATTTAAGAAGTCTGGATTATCAAAACAATAATAAAACATCAAAGGCACCAGTAATCACCAGACAGAATAATTCTGCTCAACTCATTAAACATGATACATGACTGCATTCATGTGTGTTTTGAGGTATATATCTAAAATAGTTGGAAAAGCTGGTCACTTACATTATTCATGTATTCAGAAAGAAGATCTTGGAGAGCTTGGCGGATGGCATTACATTCTGTGATAATACGTTCCTGATGAAAGTCACGTGTGCAGGAAGAATCAGCTAACAGAGCTGCCCCACTGATAATTGCTTCCAAACGTTTCTCTAGTGATGGTCTTATGTCCTCTTCTTTTATGGCATGTGGATCCAAGATGATTAAGCTCTAGAAATTGTTTTTATGAGAAAAAAAATTACACTGATGCCTTGTCTTTGGTCATTTCTTCCCTGGATTACTATACCATTCTATTTCCCCATCTTCCATTTTACCACTCCTTCCTATTAGAAAATATCCAAAGTACTGTTAATCAAGGCAGTGAAAATGCATCTCATAGAAGCCTAGTCAAAAGAAATGGGCATTCTATTAGACGACCAGGCCTGTCATACTGCAAAGGCACAGTAGATTATTTCAGACCAGATAAACTGCAACCAGTCTATATCTCTTGGAGCACCCTCACTATACTTCCCTTCTCCCTGAATCCTTTAATTGGCTTGTGTTTCCTGCTACATCAGATTCAATATTTTCATCCTCACCTTCACAGTCCCACAATGTCTCTCCATCATACTTCTCTCATTTCCTCATTTCCCAATCATATTTTACTTGTTGGATGAAATTATATTTATCAGTTTAGGATACTTTGGTTCCCCGTCATGGTAGTAACTGACTGCCATTTATTCTTTATTTATTTATCCTCTTGACTCCACTCTGAAGTAGGGGAGGATCATTGTGCCCTTTCTACAGATGAGGAACTGAGGCACAAAGATACTTGTCCAAGGCCTTATAGAAAGTGTGTAGCAGAACAAGAAGTAGAACACCGTCTCTTGAGTTCCAGGTTGCCGTCTCTCTTTTATTGGTGAGTTTTGTCATTTACATTAATGGAAAATTAATATTAGGCTACCCCTTTATCTATCCCTCTGCCTACTAAACTACTCTCTTTTCTTCTTTCAATTCTTTCTTCAAAATGTATTTCATAAAGGATATATGGCTCTCCATCACCTCCTTTCTCTGACCTCATTTTCAGTTTCATTTTAAAGTCAGGGGATATTCAACACCTCACAAATTGGCCTCTTAAAGTCTGGATTTTTAAATTCAAGGAGAAAATCAGCAGTGTTTGCTTTTGGCTTTAAAAAGCCATCTTGGATTATGTGAGCAGGGTTTGATTTTCAAGCCAATGTGGCAACAGACTGGCAAAAAAGAAAAGCGTAGCACTCCCATTTCAAGAGACTGAATAAGCAAGCTTCAAAATACTTGTGTGTGTACAGAGATAGGGTGGTGTTAATGTTCTGAGGTTTTGTTTAAAATATATTAGGCTAACTACAGGCATTCAAACAGCCTCTGATAGAAGCACTCCATTGCACTTTACTTAATGTGCTATAAGTTAGAGCAGGAATGACCCAAACAGACATTCGCTATTCAGTAGAGGGGAGGGGGGACTCGGTGCCTGCCTCCACTGACCAAGGCCAGCAGACAGAGGACACTCCCACATGCATCCCAGGAGGCTGCTGGAGCAACCCTTCCTCCCATCCCTGTCTTCCCCCCTCACCAGTTGGTGACTGTCAGCAGTGGCTGGAGGAGAAAGGGTGGGAACAGAGCCCCCCCCTCACCCCCACAACTGCAAGGGCCCCCTAAGAGCTTGCTTGCTGGGTAGCATCTTGGAGAAGGACCAGGCTGGGTCCACATGGCAAGGGGAGCTCCCTTCACCCCAGCATCTAGACAGTTGAAACCAAAAGTTGCAACACAAGGCTGCCTGGCCTGGCTTTTCACTGTGGTGGGAACTGAGGTCAGGGGGGGAAGGGAGTCCCCCTGCCACACAGACCCAGCCTGACTCCTTCCCAAGACCCAAGCCAACAAGCTGTGGGGCAGCCCTCATGTGAACATCTGTTCTGTTATGGCTTTAAAGTGCTTTCTATGCTCTTAACATACATTAAGTGTAATGTTTGTACCTAGCCTTAGAAATCTAGACCCAACCTAGGTCCTGTCTAGCCCTGAAAATTCCATGGGTGCAAAATTTATGACAGAGTCATATCACAGGATAATATAGTAAAAAAGTTGCAATTAGTTGGACAATTTGAAAACTCTGCTTGTTGTTTTGAATACTTGTCTTCAATTAAATGAATCCTATATACAGAAAAGAATCTGTGTACAGAAATCCACTGCATCAGAGCAGGCTCCCTGCATATGTATAGGAGCCCATTATCTGCCACAAAGAAATGAGACCTATGACAAAACCTTATGAAACAATAGTGCAACATGTCACGGCTTTAAGAAAACTCAGCAAGGCCTGTGGCGAGTTGTAGTTTCTGATCAGAGATGGAATAGCTTGTACCATTAAACACCATGAGCTAGGAGAGAAGACTGCTTTGTGCAACCACTTTAATCCTAGACAACACGCTCCAGATATTCAGGGCAGAAGAAACGGTGAAAGCTCAAGCTAAGGGTCTGCATCCATAAGAAAGAGTTTTTCCATGCCTTACATGCAGAAGAATGTAGCCAGAAAAGATCATATCAGAGAACAAAACCATGTGCAAAGAAAGCAGCTGCTTGAGGTGACACTGGGTATACCTACACATCGCCCTACAGTGACATTGTGATGTGCTACGTCGCCATATGGTGTGCTACAGCAATATAGCAAATAGCGATTCTGTGTGTCTACATGTAATCGCCAGCTATGTCACTGTAGTGGCACACTCCTCTTATATAGACGTGTAGACATACCCACTGTGTACTACAGCCAATTATGAAGGAAGTGCAGGTTGCAGAATGGCCCCCAAATGTTCTGCCTTTAGGAAGCCATTAGAACTGTGATCAAAATAATCATGTAGCAAAATGCTAAAGATCCCAAATGTGTAAGTCAAATGTACACCTTGATTGAGTTATCTGTACATATATTAGCATAGATACATAGAACTCAACTCAGCTTGGCTGAATTCTAAGTAGAATTATTAGTATCAAGCAAAATTGTGTAGATGGACTGGAGAATACAGATGCATGTGAATGAAACAATTATTCCACACAAACTGGATACTGGGGCCCGGGTTAATAGAATCATATAGAATCATAAAATCATTGAAAATTAGGGTTGGAAGGGACCTCAGGACGTTATCTAGTCCAACCTCCTGATCAAAGCAGGACCACTAGATCATCTCAGCCAAGGCTTTGTCTAGTTGGGTCTTAAAACCCTCCAAGGATGGAGAGTCCACAACCTCTCTGGGTAATAGTGTGCATCAAAATAATTATAAAATGCTGAAAGTAAGACCAAATGGGGAACAACAAAAATAAAAGGAATGGGTTATTCAAAAACAAACCTATCTGTGAAAGCAAGGTAAGTTTGTTTTTGGAGTTTTTTGCATCAGATGCAAAAATATCACATACAAACTCCCATTCATTGTGGTAGCTAGGCAGGTTAAACCAATTTTAGATCTGGTTATCTGTGAAAAGCGCAAGCTAATAAAACGTGTGTTTTATAGAGAAGATTCACTCCAGAGTGATGTGCTGGTAACCTCTCCTCTCTAGGGCTAGGTACAGACAGTAAAAAAGCCTAAGGCAGAATCGATTCAATGTACACAGCTTCTTCTATGCTGCATAGGTTGAACTGATAACCAACTGAACTCATTCAGTTTGCAGTTGGGAAAGGCAGGGGGAGGCCTGCACTGATCCAGGCCAGTAGTCAGGGAGGTGCTTCAGCATGTCTCCCAACCCGCTGGCCATTGTGAGCCCAGCCAAGTGGGGCCATCCCAGATCGGCTCCCTAGTACATGCCCCCACCCCCTTGCTGTTCCATCACAAGGAATTGAGGAGTCCCCTGTCCAGGTGCTGGCCCCCTTGGAGGAGCCTCCCCCTCAGGGGGTTTCTTCCAGCCTGGGTTCCCCAGCCCAGGCAGTCCTGGGGATCCACGTCTAAGGCAAACAGCTGCAGAAGAGTGTAAGAATTTCCCTCAGCTCCCTGAGGCTGCCGTAGGCTGTCTCTGAGACTTGCAGCAGCTAAGGCAAGCAACTGCAGGGTTTAGGAGGAAGAATTCCCCTCAGCTCCTTGGGTCTGCCCCAGGCTGTGGGACCCTGGGCTAGAGTGGGGGGAAGCCACCCAAGGCAGGGGCTCTCCAGTACCCCCACGCTGAGCTGCACAGGCAGTCTGGAGGACTCCTTCTTCCATCTTGTGGCAGCAGTTGAAGCAATCAGCAGCTGGGAAAGGAAAGGAGGGAAATTCCCCTTGGTTCCCCAGAGCTGTGCCCAGATAGGGACCCCAGGCCATGGTGAAGGAAACCCTCTGAGGTGGGGGGTCCCTGGTGCCAGCACCCCTGGGGTTTGGGAACTCCTTCCTCCTCCCTTCTGTGGCAACAGCTAAGGCAAGCATCTGTGCAGGGGAGGAGGAGGTGGAGATGGTGAATTCCCCTAGTGAGAGGAGGGCTGTGGAGGACTGAAAAGCTCCCAACACAGGGGTTTCCCTCCCCTGCACAGGGGCTGATGGACATAGGTAGGAAACAGGCTAGTTAGCAGAGGAGCAGGTCAGTCCCTTCTCCACTGGAGCAGATAGCACAGCCCTGCACTGCAAAGCATCCTAGGATGGTGGGGGGCTGTGTGTTAACTTGAACCAGGAAGGTATCTGGAACAGAAGTTCCATAAACCTGTTTGACCTAAATCAGTTAGGTCTGATACTACATCCAACCAGGTTTATCTTAAACTGGTTTTGGCCATTTCGAAAGTGGTTTATGTGCATGAAACTTCTGTTCTGTTACAAGTTTAAATAGGTTTCCGATCACTTAAACTGGTTTATGTGTAACTTCCATCTCTAGTTTTGGGGATTGCCATGTTGAGAATATGGATTGTGGATGTTGATATACAAGAAGGATTATTGTTTTGATGAGGAGGGAAATGTAATGCTGTGTGAATAAAAAGTTATAATTTAGAGATGACCCTTTATAATGGGTAGTGTTGTGAGTATGGAAATTGAAAGATGAACCTCATGCAAAAGGAAAGCCAAAGGTTCAAGACGAATGCAGCTCTCTGTAATTGTCATTAAAATATTTTTTCTTTTTTCATGCTATCATGAACCCTTAGAAGGATTAGAACTTCTATGAAGCCCAAGGCCTGTGGCTTTGGAAATCCTGGGAGAAGATAGAAAGTAATGTCCTACTTGTTCCTGTTCCAGACTCCCAGTTCCAACTTGGTAAATAGAATTCACCATTTGGAACGTGTATAGAATAATGTTGAGGATATCAGCATTATTCTATGCAGATAAACTTTATAGATTTGGAAGGGAAAGTATGCCAAAGACAAGCCTCCTACCCTAGTCATGGAGAACCCTTTGCCAGATAGCACCTGGTTGGGATGATTGCGGAATGCTGTATTTAGTTCTGAAGATTTGGCTCAACCCTTCTCCCTATAATATAGTTTTTTCTTTCACTACCTTGAGGGGAAAATAGAGGTATTTATTTGACTGTCTGGACAATCAGAAGTATTGCTACAGCATTTTAAATGGTATTCAAATTACTATGCTCACTTCTAAGATCCTTGTTAGCACAGAAGAAAGGAAATAGCTCTGGAGACACTTGTGCCAAAAGGGATGGGCAGATTGTTTTGGTTAACTTGAACAGCATAGAAATGTAATCACATTAGAAATGTAATCATGGAGCATTTGTAGTTTCGCTCATAATTAGCTCTTTGCTATAGCTTTCTCCTGCTAGTTGGATTACACTTGAATGCAAAGGAAAATTGCACAAATTTTACATGGAGAACAGCATAACTAAAAGTAGTTATCCAGCACAAGATTCATTTGTTAAAATGAGCTATATTTAATGCTCAATAGTAACAAGTAAAAAGTACCATCCTGTTCTGAAGGACTTCATGAGAAATCAAGGAAATGCAGTAAAAATTTTGCATTTACATGGTAAGCAGTGCTATCAGAGACTTAAAACGTAAGGGAAATTAACACCTTTCACCTGTCACCACTACATGCTGCATGAAGAAATTATTTAAAAAGCAGCATCTACACAGTTTTCAGAAGTGGGATCTATGTTTTTAAAGATATTTAATCACTGTCTTACCTAGGTTTTAATTATTCTGATTGCTCACTGTCACAGCGGGGTTCTTCAGGAGGGCCGTGATCTCCCTACGGCCCCCTTACCGTGCCAAGTCGGCCCAAGGGCACCCTCAAATTCTCGCCCGCCACGTCTTTGATGTTGAGGTAAAGTTGGGAGGCTGCCTTACGACTCCCTGGCCACGGTTAGCCAGGACCTCTGTCCCCGTGTGTTCCCGGACCCCCTGGGGGTCTCCCGGTATGATGGGTGCTCCCCAGACACCCTAGCCTTATGGGCTATGCGTGGCTCCTACCAACCCCTAATACCACGCCCCAAGCCTCGCTGATGGGATAGACGTTGGTATGTCTCTCTATATGTACACAGCCCCTCTCTCAGGCCTGCTCTATGTACTCTCGCCCCACGCTCTGGGGCCTCCTCTTCTGGGCTGCCCTCTTTTGGGCTCTCTGAGCCCACTCGGGGCCTCCCTGTAACATTGCCCCTCTCTGGGGCCTTCTCTGTAGTGTCGCCCGAACTCGGGCTTCTAAAATACAGCCCCCCCCCCCCGTCTGGGGCTCTCTGCGCCCACTCTGGGGACTTCTCAGCAACGCCCCCCTGACTCTCGGGCCCACCGCGCTGCTACCCCCTTCTCCCAGGGCTCCCCGCGCCACTACCCCCTCTCACTGGGGCAACTCATAGATTCATAGATGTTA
The DNA here is from genome assembly GCF_030867095.1 of Alligator mississippiensis. Classification (NCBI taxonomy): domain Eukaryota; kingdom Metazoa; phylum Chordata; order Crocodylia; family Alligatoridae; genus Alligator; species Alligator mississippiensis. The sequence continues at coordinate 53,844,161 of NC_081829.1, forward strand.
GGGTCGGAAGGGACCTCAATAGATCATCAAGTCCGACCCCCTGCATAAGCAGGAAAGAGTGCTGGGTCTAGATGACCCCAGCTAGATACTCGTCTAACCTCCTCTTGAAGACCCCCAGGGTAGGGGAGAGCACCACCTCCCTTGGGAGCCCGTTCCAGACCTTGGCCACTCGAACTGTGAAGAAGTTCTTCCTAATGTCCAGTCTAAATCTGCTCTCTGCTAGCTTGTGGCCATTGTTTCTTGTAACCCCTGGGGGCGCCTTGGTGAATAAATCCTCACCAATTCCCTTCTGTGCCCCCACTGCAGCACTCCACCCTGCTCCGGGGTTTTCCGCAGCACTAGCCCTGTTTCAGAGGCTCACTGCGCGCACCGGGCTTCCTAATAATATGGCCCCCTCTCTCTGGGGGTTGCTGTGCCCCTACTGGGCTTCCTAATAACATGGCCCCCTCTCTGGGGCTCGTCATGCCCGCACTGGGCGTCTCAAAGCGGCCCCTCTCTGGGGCTGGAGTCTACGTACCCCGCAAACAACCTGGGGTCTATGTTCCCTGCCCGCAACCCACTGATTGCGCTCGTCACCGCAAGCTGCGCCTTCACTGGCGCTGCGCCTTCACTGGCGCCGGGGTTCCCATATCACTGGGGTTCCCCCTGAGAAAACTGCACCCTCACTGGCGCTAGGGCCCCACCCTCTGTGGGTCCCTACGAGGCCTCCTCCAACCCCTATAGCCTCACCCAAACCACCGGTGTAATATCAAAGCCGAACATAAACTCGAGCCTCCTGGCTATAACTTAAACGCAAAGCCTCCTGGCAGAAACATGGTGCTCAAACCTCTCAGAGCTGCCATCCTTCACTCAGCTAGAGCGGTTCCTGTGATTCTCACTTCCTAGCTCCAGGAGCTCCTGCCCCTCTAGCTGCTGGCAGGGAACTGCCAGCCTAGCCTCAGCCCTGGGCTTTCTGAGGGCCAGGCCCTGCCCCCTTCTGGCCAGCTGACTCACATTAGTTGCCCTGGCAACCCACAGCTGTGCTCGTTATTTTCTGCCAGGGCTCTCTCTCCCTGTCAGTTTCTACTCCCTAGGAGCAGGCACTGAGGTGCCCTGCGACACTCACAAAGGTAAAACCCATTGATAAATATTCTAATATTATAAAAGCTTAAGTCAGTCTGTCTGTCTGTCTGTCCATAACAGACAGCCAATAGGAGTGTGAACAAGCAATCGAACAGGAGCTGGTGGCAGTGGAGCACCACCGTGATGGTGGGGATACAGGAGACGGAGGGCAAGGCAAGGCCAGTGCACCTCTGTCCTGCTCCCTGGAGGCGGGAGCAATGGAGTGGATGGAACAGGGGGGGCAAGCCCAGCAGTGCTGGCCTCGCCCCCCCGCCCCCCGCCCTGCTCCTTGCAGGTGGCAATGATGAAGCAGAAGACGGGGGAGGGCCTTGCCCCTCCCTTACTCCTTGCATGTGATGGCAGCAGTGGCATGGGGGAGAATGGGGTCTGAACACCATTGGGGGGATGAGGCCACTGGTGCTGGCCTCAACCCGCCCCTCCCCCTTTCTGTCATCGCTGCCTGCAGGGCCCAATGCAGGACAATGCAATGGCAGTGGAGGCAATAGCAGGCTTGCCGCAGAGGTCGTGGGGGGAGGGGCAGGTAATGTGGGAGGGGAGCAGGCCTGAGTGGGGAAAAAGCTGGTCCGCTGTGGTGGGGTGGGGGGGGGCGGATAACAGACTGACCCAGCCTGATGCAGCCACAGAAGCGGCTGAGGGATGGAAGGAGTGGGCCTCTTCCCCCACTTGGGCCTGGACCCACTCCTCCCCAACCCCCCTCCCCCACATTGTCTACTCCTCCCATCTCCAAGCTGGCCCAATGTGAGCGGGGCTGAGTGGGTATACCGTGGCATTGGCAGTGATAGTGGGGTCAGGGGAGGACTGGGCCTGGGCCTGGGCTTGATGCAGGGGCAGGGAACGAGCATGAACTGGGGGAAAAGCTGGCCCACCATGGCAGTGGGGGGGGGCGCACAGTGAGCCTGGCCAGGCCAGGCCAACTCAACACAGCAGCTGCAGGGGGAGTGGAGGAGCAAGCCTTCTCCCACCATCAGGCCTGGGCCCACTCCTCCCCCATCCCCGCTCCCCCGCATCATCCTCAAGCCTACTCCTCCCTTCCCCCTGCTTCTGCAACGGGGAGGAGGGGAGTGGGCCAAGACACCAAGCAGCAGGTGGGAAGGGGTAGCGGATCCAGACGGGGTTCCCAGGGCTCCGTCCCTGCCTGCTCCACCCCCAGCATCATTCTTGACAGGCAATTGGCTAGTTCTAATATTATAAAAGCCTACGTCTGTCTGTCTGTCCGTAACTCTTTTTTTCACACTCTGATTGGCTGATGGAAACAGCTAATCACCTGTCATTCTTGACAGGCAATTGGCTAGTATATTCATAAACATCTTCCAAAGTGTGCACACAATTAGTAAATGAAGTCTATATACAAATAAAAGAGTAATTATTTAAAGTAATAATTCATTCAAATAGCTAATTTACAACCAACACTGTCCTATGTACTGTACCACTGTGTCACAGAGGGCATCTATACATGTCCTCCAGGGTGGAGTGGGGAGGCACTTTAATTAGAGAAGCTCTAAGAGCTAATGCCCCATACATGTGATGTGGAGGTTGCTGGAGCATGCTAATTAGCATGCTCCAGCAAACTCAATTAATCGAATTTGCTCCAACACATGCTAATTAACATAAGTGGAAGCAGAGGTCCATCATGTCTAGGTGCCCAGAGTGTAGATAGTCATTTTGATAGTACATATGCTGGAATACAGCAAAGAACTCTGTTCTAATTAGTCTGGGGTCCTTCCTAGCTCGGAGAACATTAGTTTAGTCTTTTATGAGACAGTGATAGAAGTTCATTTTTCCCCTCTACAATTGGTGGCAAAAAACACACTTTTTCTAAACTGGAAGGGAACTAGGAGTGTATACAAAAAGTCAGGCAGCCTCTTGGGGAGATGCTCTAGCTATGTTTCTTTACACGAAGTGCCATGAGTTAGGGAGCCATTGAACCTAATAGACATTTGCCTGTTGGGTCTAGGGGACTCAGAGCCTGCCTGCACTGATGTAGGCCAGCAAGTGAGGGTGCTCCAGCAGCCTCCCAGGAAGCTGCTAGACTGCCCCTCTCCCTGGCTCCCCTCTCATCAGTTGACAACTGTCAGCAGTAGCTGAAGGGGAGAGGGAGGAGCCTGCTGTGTGTCCCACCCCCAACTAACCCTTCTGGGATCTTGGGAGGAGCCAGGCCAGGCCCACGCAGCAGGTGGTTCCCTTCTCCCTGCACAAGCATCTTGACAGAGGCAGAGGCTGCTACATCTGGAGCTGGGGCAGGGGGAGAAATGGAGCCCTCCACCATGTGGACCTAACCCAGCTCCCCCCAAGACCTCATCAGGGAGAGCCAGGCCACACCCATGAGGTGGGGGGCCTCCATTTCCTGCCCCCTACCCCAGGTCCAGGTGCAGCAACCTCTGCTGCTGTCAAGATGCTCACACAGCAGGCAGGGAGAACAGAGCCCCTCCTGCCTTGCAAATCAACCTGGCTACCTCTGCTGGGGTCTTGGGGGGAGCCAGGCTGGGCCCATGAGGTGGGAGGTCTCCATTCTTTTCCCCATCCCAGCTCCAGACATAGCAGCCTCTGCCACTGTCAAGATCAATGCAGGGGGCATAGGGAGGGAAGAGAGCCCATCCCCCACCATGCAAGCCCAGCTCCACTCCCCCCAAGACCTCAGCTGGGATAACTGGAGGAAGCACATGCAGCAGGTGTGCTTCCCTTTCACCAACCCACTGACAGCACAGAGAGGAGACACAGGTATGCAAGCACCAGCCCACTCCTGCAAATCCATATGGGATTTAGATGGAATCACCCAAAATTAACCCTCACAGACAACCTGTACACAGGTTCCCAAAGGGGGTTTGTCTTAGAGTACCCTGTCTGATACTACATCAGACAAGGGTTAAATATTTGTGATTTCAGCTGTTTTAAAAGGACACTGCAGCCATAAACTTTTGTTGTGTTATGGCTACAGAGCACTTTTGGAGGCCTCATCACATAAAAAATGTAACTTCTGTACACACCCCAAGTAGTTCTGAAGCCAGGAAGCCTGAATGATCCTGGAATTAAATGTTCTAGTGTAAGAACAGTCAGATGGATTGCAAATTAGCTGAAGGGTCATACTCAGAGGGTGGTGGTAGATGGGTCATATTCAACCTGGGGGGAAGTGGGCAGCGGAGTCCCCCAGGGATCAGTCCTTGGGCCCGCACTGTTCAATTTCTTTATCAGCGATTTGGACAATCGGGTGAAAAGCAACCTATTCAAATTTGCTGATGATACCAAAATTTGGGGTGAGGTGGGCATGTTAGCAGGGAGGGAAAGACTGCAGAAAGACCTGGATAGATTGCAAGGGTGGGCTAACAAAAACAGGATACGTTTCAATATTGACAAGTGCAGGGTGCTGCACTTGGGCAGTAGGAACCAGCAGCACACTTATAAGATAGGAAACTTCCTTCTTGAGAGCATGGAGGCAGAAAGGGATCTTGGAGTCATCACTGACTCCAAGATGAACATGGGCCAACAATGCGAGGTCACAGTCGGCAGGGTTAACCGGACCTTATCGCGCATCCACAGGTGCATCTCAAGTAGGGCCAAGGAGGTGATCCTCCCCCTCTACGCGACACTGGTCAGGCCACAGCTGAAGTACTGTGTCCAGTTCTGGGCACCCCACTTCAAGAGGGATGTGGACAACTTTGAGAGGGTCTAGAGGAGGGCCACCCGCATGATCCGGGGACAGCAGGGCAGACCCGACAATGAGAGGCTACGGGACCTGAACCTGTTCAGCCTTCACAAGAGAAGGCTGAGGGGGGACCTGGTGGCCATCTATAAACTCACTAGGGGGGACAAGAAGGGTTTGGGGGAGACCTTGTTTCCCCTAGTGCCCCCCAGGATAACAAGGAATAACAGCCACAAGTTGTTGGAGAGTAGGTTTAGATTAGACATCTGTAAGAACTACTTCACAGTTAGGGTGGCTAGGATCTGGAACCAACTTGCAAGGGAAGTGGTGCTGGCTCCTACCCTGGGGGTCTTTAAGAAGCGGCTTGATGCCTACCTGACTGGGGTCAATTGAGCCCAGTTTCCCTCCTGCCCAGGCAGGGGGTCAGACTTGAAGATCTACAAGGTCCCTTCTGACCGTACTTCTATGATTCTAAGAAGGAGAAAGGGTTCAATGCCTTTAAACATGAAAACTCTTCTCATCTACCAATGGAGGTATTAAATAGTAGGGCTCGATTTGGCAGAGATTTGGCCTGATTCAGTGGCTGAATCTCCAAACCCAAATTGAATCAGAGGACCCTTTAATTTCTCCAAATCAAACTGAAACCCTCTGAATCGATTCAGAGAGATTCTAAAAGATTTGGCGATTCAGACATAGACGCAGTTTTAAATGTTTTTTCTACATACGTCTAGGTAGCAGATGACTCATGAATGCTGTGATGGTGGGGCAGATGGAGTGTCCCACAGAAACGCAGAGGGCTCCCCAGTGTGCTTGGCAGCAGAACCAGAAGTGGACCAGAAGCACTTCCGGTCCACTTCCAGGTCCAGCAGGGAGCACGCCGGGGGGTCCCCACTCTCCTCCAGTTCAGTAACTGGTGCCTCCTGGGTCTGGGTGGCACCCAGGGTCTCCCAGCGGCTGATCAGCAAGCCAGGGGAGCACGGGGCAGGGGGGAGGAGCTGTGTACTTCTGGTCCACTTCTGGGTTCACCACCAAGCACATGGGGAGCTCTCCTGCACTCCTGTGGGATGCTCCATCCACCCCAGCATTGCAGCATTCTGAGCCTGGTACCTTGAGGTATGTAAAAAAAACATTTAAAGCTGTGTTTATGGCCAAATTGCCTATTCCCCAAATCAGCATCGAATCTTTAGATTTGGATTCGGCTGAATCAAATCGGGGACAGTGATCCGAATCAACAAAGTGAATAACTGTCCCCGATTAGGGCCGAATATGAATCCAAATTGAATAGGGCCTGTTTCACACACCCCTATTAAATAGCAGATAGAAAAACAACCTGGAAATTATCAAATTAGTTATTTTCTGTATAAAGCCCTACTTGTGTTTTGTACTCCATTACCTTCTCAGAAGTGAACAGTCAGACTTTTGGTTATGTTATACATTTATCAATATAAATTTACTGACAATACTGTCCTTTTCCATAATAAAGCTTCTTGGCTGTTTCACATGGATGGCCCTGATCTCCTCAGAACTAACTATAATGTACACCACAATCCCTCATGCATGTGGGAGTGAAATAATCAATCCAGCAAAGTCAGTGGTAAAACTCCTGTAAACTTTACTGTTCCAGGATTTCACCAGGGACTTCACAGGGAAGGCCTGAGATATAGTTTAGATATTTCTACAAAACTAAAAAAAAAGAACTCTTCAACTAAATGTTCCACAGTGGAGCTGCTTTACATTTTTGAAGGATTGGGGAAGTCATCAGAACCAAACAGCAGCTTCTCTGCTTCCATAAATAAACTTAAAACAAATAGAAATTCTCCTCTCTCCATTTCCGTACAAACATCTTAAACCTGTAAAGTTTCTGTCAAAGTTCAAATGAAAAATAATAAATATTGCAAGCAGCATTTGCATTTATGTGTGTACTTTGGTAGAAAGTTTATGTGATGTTCCAGATGAATAGGGTAGCCTGAGGATGAACACCCTCCAGAAGCCAGAGGTGACTGCCTCAAATCAGCCAATTCTACTTTGGATGAAAAAGCTTCATAATCCTATTAGCAATTTGCCTGCCTCAAGGAGCTGTCCTTGTCAATTAGGGGACAGAATGAAATGAGTAATAGTTTACTTGTTCTGGTTTGCGTCATCACTCCATTACTTTCTCTCAAAAAAACAAAACTGCAGTAATTCCTAACATATGGATGTTGAATCATAATCCACTCCTCGTGATGATGGTGCACCTGCAAAACTGGCATATATCAATTGGTTGAATCATGAGAATTTTGGAAAAGAATCCCAGAGAAAGCATTGGCTTGGGTAATTTCTGCTCAAATTTTCTTCATTTCTTATTCCTCGCTTTCAAGGCTTTAGCCTTTGTTCTCTCGAGAGGTAAATAATTAAATTAACTACAACTTCAGTTTATAATTTTAGAGTAATGCAGATGATTGCAGTAAACATTGAAGCAACTGTTTCAGGTTTTCAGGCTAATTAACAACGTATCTATATCTATCTTTGCAAAAAACATCACAGCCAAAGAACAATGAAAAGTGAAAGGAATCTAAAATAGAAACTTGTCTAGGTTTGAGCTGGATCTTCCTTTTTATAGGTCAAAACATAACTACTAAATCTCAGAACATTTTACATGTGCATGCACAAATAATCCTACATAAACTAGAACAGCCAGAGGTATTTAAATTGGATAAGTATTTGTGTATATATTTATGCAAAAATGTAGTATGGCATAGTCAAATAATCTAGTTAATTCTTGTATATTGAGGAGATTATGACATGATTCATTTATACTACATCTATTCCATGGGACTAAATTCTTAATTCTAAATAATGTTGCCGTTATTTTTGTTTCAAATATGGATGCGTAAACAAAGAGCCCTGAATAGAGAAGGTCTGATTTTCAGGGATACTAAGACAGTTTATTTTCTGTTGTCTTCAGGAAAAAAGGTAAATGCTCCCTGTCCATCGAGATCCTATTACTCATGTCTTAACTCAGTCTCCTACAGTTTATTTTTCAATTTGTACCTCTAATCGTTTTTCCTCTTGAGAATTCTTTCCTTCAGAATTGTTGAATACTTACTTTATAGGCCTTTCTAGCTCACATCAAGTACATGTTTCTTAACATTTTTTAAAGATTTAAAGTAAGTATTCAACAGGTTTATATATATATATATATATATATATATATATATATATATATATATATATGGAAATACAACAACATATGTTTCTGAAATATTTTAGCACACAATTAAGAAATTAAACTATTACAGGATCTGTTGAAAAAGGAACTGGTAAAGTCTATACTCAATGGACCTACAATTCTGTGTCTAGACTCTAACCTCTTTGTAAAATCATTGAGAAGGTCTGTCAAGTATAACTAAGCTAGAACTAGAACAGTAACTAAATTTTTTTTTCATCCCTCCAGACTTTGTCTTTCCTACAGTAGGCTGAACCCAAAACCCAAGATTTTGGGGAGGCAGAAGAGAATGTGAGACACTACAGCATGTATATCTGGTAAGCTGAGTATCAACTAAGGCTTGGGAGACCAGATGCAAAAAACTGTTCTGTCTTAGGCAGCACATTCTGGATTGAGTCTCTGTCATTCTTGTTAGAATTACTGTATGTACGCAAATCCAAGAAGACTTTGAATTCAAGATGACCCCCAATGATTAGGTGGTCTTAAATTCTAATCTGTTCCCCCCTGCCACCAATTGCTATGGCAAGAAAACTAGCAGCACGGAGTGAAGGGCTAGATCCTCACCCCTTCCTCCCCCTGTCTTCCCGCTGTGCCTGCCTCCATATCCCTGTCCCCCCTGCCACTTGTTCCCCCCTGGAGCCTGCCCCCAATCCCTCTACCACCTGCCCCCCTGCTACATGGCCCCCTCTCCTCCCATGCCTGTTCCTGCCCCTCCTGCTACCTGCATGTCCCTACCCCCTGTTACCCTTACTCTCTGCTCCCCGCACTGCCTGCACCTCCCCTAGCACTTACCTCCTGGGTAGCACTGGCTCCAGCACCAGGACAGTCAGCAGCAGGCCTGGCCCAAGCCCTGCCCAGTCCAAGCAGGCAGAAGAAGTGGAGCCAGTTCCAAACACAGCCAGGCTGGGGCTAGAGCCAGAGCTGTAGGTAAGCAGAGGGTGGAGGGAGGCAGGCAGGCAGGGGAAGGTAGGTGGGGGAAGCAGTCTGTGTGATCTTCCCTGTGCTCCCCCAAATCAAACACCATGGGTCTCCCCTGCATGTTCCCCCCACCATGGTCTCCACCATGCTTCCCCCAACCTTATTGTATGGTCTCCCCCCAGACCATGAGCCAGCCTGGCCCAGAGCAGATGGTGGCTCAGCCCCAGCTCTGACCCAGGCTCAAGGTCAAAGTCACAGCTGAGCCACTGGCTACCATGGGCCAGTACTGAAATTTAAGACAAGACTTTTCCCCGACATTGATTGGGGGTCGGGGTTTAGATTTGAGTAAATATAGTACTCTGATTTGTCTATGTTTTTGTTGGAGCAGAAACTCAACCTCAGATTTCCCACTTCCAAGGTGAGTGGCAGTAGTATATGGCTCTCCGCCCTTCGATGCAAATGTGACAGGTGGACGGGACCAGAAGTCCCGCCCCCTTCGCTCCACCCCCTTTCCCCTTTTATGGTGTGTGACGTCCTCAGCCACACCCCCTGACCCCAGTCACGTGGTGCATGACATCAGCTACTCCGCCCCGACCCTGGTCACGTGGTGCATGACATCAGCAACTCCGCCCCTGACCCCAGTCACGTGGTGCATGACATCAGCAACTCCACCCCTGACCCCGGTCATGTGGTGCATGACATCAGCAACTCCACCCCTGACCCCGGTCACATGGTGCGTGACATCAGCAACTCAGCCCCTGCCCCCGGTCACATGGTGCGTGACATCAGCAACTCCGCCCCTGACCCCAATCACATGGTGCGTGACATCAGCAACTTCACCCCTGACCCCAAACATGTGGTGTGTGACACCAACACCACATGGTTCGTGACATCAGAAGGACAACCCAGGCAGACCCTCAAAGCCCAACCCCTCATGCTGCAAGATCCGCCCTAGATCACATGGTGCTGTTATGGCCTATCAGGTCCCTGACCACTCTAACCCCCCCCTACGCCGGAGCACAGGCGTGGCCTATGGGGTGGTAGGGTGGTGATGTGACCCCTCTAACAACCCGCCCCAACACCCCCAACCAATTGGCAGGGGTTTCAGAGGCCTCAGACCTCCCAAGAACAATCCTGAACCAATTGGAATGAGTACAGTGGGGGGGGTGGGGTTTAGGCGGCAAACCCACTAGGGCTATCTGCTTTCCCAAACGACCCCTCTGTTTATCTGAGACCGTGCTAAGGCAAGCAAGGGCAGATATGGATTCTTTCACAACGCCTGTAGGCCCACTCACTACACCACCAAGACGGCCTTATAGAAAGCGTTACCGTAGAAATAGTTTTGAGGAGGAGACCCGACTCCTTGCCCAAAGACTCTTTGAGACGCCTGACCCTGTTGGGGAAGAGCCTGTGAACAGGCAATTGGAGGAGACCCAGGACCTCGAAGCAGACGTTGAGACTTTGGAAGATGGTATCTTTGTGCCTGAGCCTGCGTGCGAAGTAGAGGTCACTGCAGAGGAGAGACCGGTAAGAGACTTGGAGCATGAATGTGGGGGTCTTTGGGTTGTGACGGTAGTGGTGGGGTTCACTTCATGGCACATGTGTGTTTGGAAGTAGCTAACTTAGTCCTTTATTTGAATTCCTTTGCAGCTAGATGAAGCCTTTTTAATGACACCAGAAAACCTCCTCACCAGTATACCAGAAGGAAGTGTATGCTTCTGCAGAGAACAAAGACCTGATGAGGCTGAAGAGTTAAGAAGTGAGCTCGGCATCGAATCTACACAAGCTCTTACATCACGTGAACGTAAAGTTTTCATGAAGTCTCTTGTTCGCATTTCCTTTTATGGCATAATGAAATACTGCTTGAGGCAGAGACTTTTTGACCTATGCTGGGGGTGCACATTTGACTTAGGGGGTCAAGAAGCCCACGAATGTATTACTTGGTTAGATGAAGACATAAATAAAATAATTCAGGATCTTTGCCAGGAAATATGTCTTGATAGCATTTTCAATGCTGTTATAATCATAGGGTTTGCCAGGAACAGTCTCAGAATTACTGAGAAACACTTAATTCAGGTTAGACAGCTTTTAAATACTGTGTATTCTGCAGAAGATCCTAAGGCTGCCCTTCATGATTTGATCACTGAGGAAGATGAAACACTCATACCCCATATTGAACGCTTAATTGGTGCTAGAGATTATAAAACCCTTCTTAAGAGAAGGGATTAGCAAAACGAGTTTGGGGCGTACCTCTGTTGCTGTTCTTGGTGGGAGACTGGGGAATGTGAGGCTGTAAAACACAACAACAGTTTTCTACATCTAATGTATTTTAGCATTTGCTTTAGTGTCTTGGATATCTAATCACATACATATAGGGTTTTTTTGTAAAGATAAAACAATGAGACTTAATGGTCATTAGAAATGATAAAAATCCTTCTTAGGAGAAGGGGTAACAAAATAAACTAGTAAAATATTGTAAAAGTTTTAATGGAAATAAAGACTGAATTTAAAAACATATATTCTCACAGCTTTTGTATGGTATGGTTGGGGTGGGGTGGGGTGGGGGTCTTGTTATACAGATAAAACAGACCTCAAAAAAAAAAAAGATGACCATAAGTTATCTCTTACCAAAAGGCCTGCTGTAAAGATAAGGCCGACAAGGCATAATGGTCACTGGATATGATAAGAAACACTTCTTAGAAGAAAGTTTAACAAAATAAACTAATAAAATATTATAAAAGTTTTTAAGGGAAATAAAGACTGAATTTAAAAATATATATTCTCACATATTGTGTATGGTATAGGGGTGGCGGGGTTGTGTATCATAAAGATAAAAAAACAAGCGGCCTGGTGTGTCCAGATCGCCACATGTTTTAAGACTAAAAGGGAGTGGAGGTGTCTTTTAGTGCTGACTATTTTAATACAGTTATATTTTACTTTATACATACACTATTTTCCGGTCGACAATGCATAATGGTCACTGGATATGATAAGAAACACTTCTTAGAAGAAAGATTAACAAAATAAACTAATAAAATATTATAAAAGTTTTTAAGGGAAATAAAGACTGAATTTAAAAAGATATATTCTCACAGATTGTGTTATGGTATAGGGGTGATGGGGTGTGTGTTATAAAGATAAAAAAGAGGCCTGGTGTGTCCAGATCACCACATTTTTTAAGACTAAAGGGGGTGGGTTGTCTTTTAGTGCTGACTATTTTAATACAGTTATATTTTACTTTATACATGCACTATTTTCCTTAATCTATTATTTAATTTTTAATTCAGAGGACTTACTTATTGTATCATTTCATTTATATTACAGAGAGCTTATCAGGTGGGGAAGCCCCAGGCCATTTTACCACAATAAGGTAAAAATTATTTTAAAAGGATTGGGTTATTTGTGGCAGTGTTGCTATAATCACACTAAGTTATAACAACTGTTTGTTTTCAAACAGAACCTCTTCTTCTAAAATAGAAAAGCAGAACAAGCACATACAGTCATGTTTTTACCCAGTAGTAAAAGGTAATTTTTCTGAAACTGTGTGTTTCCTGTGGGAGGAGAATCTGTGTGTAGGGGTTAAGCAAATTTTAAATTTACAGTGTGTGAGGAAGGTGAATTCTCAATGCTGAGATATAAATTTTATATTTCCTAAGTGATCACATGCACCACACCCAAAGAAGAGCAAGGACCTGGGCAGAGACCTCTAAAAGCACAGCCTGCAGATCATAACACCCAAGGATCAGAAGACGGATGGGACAGAACAGAAGGGTACGATTCCTCGGAGGAAAACAAGCCACATACCTCTGAGAAACTCACATGTAAAAAGACTAGGATTCACACCCCCAAAACAGGTGATCTGAACCCTGTGAATAAGAAACCCAGGACTGATTGCTTGCACAATTTACAAAAAGAGGAGAGTCTTTCTCATAATTATTGTGAAAAAAAAAAAAAAAGGGTGGGTTTTCGAGGTGGGTATAAACACCCTGTCTTGAAAGATCATGATTATTGTGAAAAAAAGAAGGGGGTTTGGAGTGGTACACACAGGCGTATACGTCTCAGAAAGAGTGTGCAGAGCACTTTGAAAGATCATGATTACTACCAGCGCAAAAGGGTAAATTTTACTCAGAGAGGAGGCAGTCTGTGTAATTCGGACAGCAGGCATAGTCTGTATCATAAGAGGGGGAGTCATGGTAAATGTGGGGGTAAAAATGGTTGGCCAACCAGCAAGTGGCTTGCGGGGAAAAAAGTAAGGGCCTGGTTAAAGAAGAGCGTGGGGAAGGCTAAACACCGTTTGAGGGAAAAAAAAAGAGATCCCCTAGGGATCCCTCAAACACTTCTCCTCCTATCAGGCCTGACCCTTCACCAGAACCCCCGGAGCCAGAGACAGGGGATGGAGAACATGGTTTAGGAACCCCTTTAGAGGGTCCCTCAAATGTACCCCAGACACCCAGATCGGACTTTTCATCAGAACCCACAGAACCAGAGAGGGAAGATGGTGACTGTGGTTTAGGAAGCCCCTTAGAGGGTCCCTCAAATGTTCCCAGACCTTCCCCATCACCAAGACCTGAGGGGTCAGAGGGTTGGAATAATGAATCTGTTGTAGAAGACAGTTTAGAGGACCCCTTAAGCGCCCCCCGGTCTCCTGAGTCATCAGAGGATGTTTTACCGGATGTACACATGGTGCGGGTGAGAAGGCAAGAGTGGTCTGTAGCCAGGTTTGGAGGCATGAGGTACACTGAGGAGTTCCGTTTTGTGAATCTGGAGCGTGTGCCGTTACACGTGGCATACGAAGCCATAACCCATGGGGTGGAAGAAATTGTAGCAGAACTCCGCCAGAGATTCACAGGCAACGATTATGCCCAGTTACGTATTCAGGCAGATAGTTTGTCAAACTGCTTATACTCTCGAGCTATTAATTTAAACAAGATGGCCCCTGAGCTGTTTTTAGAGTGGTTCAGTAAGCTGTTACAAAGCCAGAGAGAAATATTCCTCAATTCAACATTTCGGCTGGTTGTGATTGTTGTGAATGGCCGGGGAGGTGGGAGCCGTAGAGTTATAAGCTCTATCCCCTATTCTCAGATCATTACTAAAAAGAGGAAGTATTTAATAGACTTGAATACCTATGATACTAACCTGTGCTTTGCAGGCAGTCTATTGGCTGTTACAAAACATAGAGGGGCCAGAGATGTCGAACTGCTAGATGGTGCCAAAGAACTACATAGGAAATTAGGACTGTCTATATATCAAAAGGTTATGCTCCATCAAGTACCTTTGTTTGAAGACCTTGAGCAGGTTAACATTCACATAGTGATGCATAAGGAAAAAACTGGGTGGAGTTTATTTAAAACACAGGACACGCCCAGATACCCCGACACCTGTTTTCTTCTGCTACATGGTGAACATTATTATGGTGTTTTAGATGTGAGAAATGTGTTTGGCGTGAGAAATTATTGTGATCTTTGTCAGACGTTGTACAGCCATAGCCACACGTGCAGGTTCCGATGTCGTCTTTGCCTGAGCCCAAACTGCTCTGAAAATGTGGGCAAGACACAGAGGTGCCCTAACTGTAAACTGTTCTGTCGTTCCAAAGAGTGCTTAGAAAAGCACGTGGCTCTGGCCTCTGAAAATAGGATTGAATGTCTGACTAAAACTCTGTGCGATGAGTGTAAATCTTATGTGGACAAAAAGCACGAGTGCAAAGGGCGACAGTGCAAACAGTGTTATGGGAAAATCACGGATGTAAACAAACACTGGTGCTTTATGCGCCAGATTAAAGAGCCTGAAGAAGGCGAGGGGTACATTTTTTATGATTTTGAATGTGCCCAACTATATTTTTGCAATGGAGCTAAAGACAGGGGAAAAAAAACCTCAGAAAGACACAGGCAAAAACCCCAAAAGGGTTTGTAAAGCTAAGCCCAAAAAGCCAGAAAGCACTTGGGAGTTTAAGGGTGAAGAGTGTCTGTCTGATTTTATTAAGGTTTTTATGGATAAAAAGTTCAAGAACTACACCTTCATAGCTCACAACGCCAAAGGCTACGACGGTTACTTCGTTGTCAGCCAGTTATTGAAGGAAAAAATGGGTGTGAAACTAATCACTCAGGGCGGTAAACTCATGTGCATTGAAGTGACCAGGCTAGGCATCCGTTTCATAGATTCTTTAAACTTTTTGCCTATGAAACGTAGCAGACTTCCACAGGCGATGGGATTTGAAGGATGCAAAGGTTATTTCCCACATTTTTTTAACAGGGCAGAAAACCAAAACTATGTGGGACCTCTCCCAAAGATGGAGTACTACGGCGTTGAAAATATGATGTCCAGTGAGAAAGGGCAGTTTTTAGAATGGTATCAGAATAACCACGATAAGACTTTTGACATGCAGAAGGAGCTGGCCTATTATTGCCAGCAGGATGTAAAATTTTGAAAGAGGCCTGTTGTCTCTACAGGGATGAGATTATGAAAATGACACGGCGGGTAGACCGAGTGAAAGTAGATGGTGAACTCCAAAATGTAGTACGCTGCATAGATCCTTTTCAATACATCACGCTGGCCTCCGTCTGTATGGCCATGTACAGATTTATGTTTTTGGAACCACAGACCGTAGCGCTTCTCCCCCCGGACAACTATCACAGGCAGAAAAAGAGGTTTTCAACCCCATCTATTCAGTGGCTAATGTACATATCAGAGAAAGAAAATATTCAAATTCAACATGCCTTACAGGGTGGGGAATTTCATGTAGGTCCCTATTTTTTAGACGGCTATGCCAACATTGGTGGGGAACCTACGGCGTTTGAATTTAATGGATGCTTTTTCCACGGCTGTGTCACTTGCTACAATGAGAAAGACCAGAACCCTTTGACAGGGACGACCTTCGGGTTTCTGAATTATCAGGCATTGCACAAGACCGATTATCTCAAGAGAGAAGGGTTTATCGTTAGGACCATTTGGGAGCACGAGTGGAGGGCTCTGTTAGAAACGGATGGGGAGCTGGCAGATTTTTTAAGCAGAACCCCGCTGCCTTCTCCACTGGTGCCTAGGGATGCTCTTTTTGGGGGCAGAACTAATGCCATCTGTCTATATTACCAAACTAAACCTGGCGAACAAATACACTATTATGATTTTACCAGTCTTTACCCCTTTATAAACAAAACGAAGGAATACCCAATCGGACACCCTGAAATCATTCATGACAATTTCCAACCCCTGTCGAGCTATTTTGGAATAGCCAGGGTGAGACTGTACCCACCGCGAAGACTTTTTTTCCCTGTGCTACCCACTAGGATGAACGGGAAACTTATGTTCACGCTGTGCCGCCTCTGCGCGGAAACAAGACAGCAAAAGTGTGACCACACAGATGAAGAGAGGGCCCTCCTGGGCACGTGGTGCACACCAGAATTGAATAAAGCTATCGCCAAGGGGTACAGAGTAGCTCAAATCTATGAAGTTTGGCATTTTGCTGAGAAGTCTAGCACCCTTTTTTCAGAGTACATAAAAATGCACCTCCGTCAGAAGCAGGAAGCCTCGGGCTACCCCGCCTGGTGTACTGACCTAGAAAAACAAGAGAGATACGTGGCCAATTTCTTGCAAAAAGAAGGCGTGACCTTACGCCCTGAGCACATCAAACCCAATCCTGCCAAGCGCCAGATAGCAAAATTGTTTCTAAATTCTTTGTGGGGTAAATTTGGTCAGAGAACCAACTTGCCCAACACCAGCATCGTTAGAGACCCCGAAGAACTCTTTGGCTACCTCTTTTCTCCCGCCTATGAAATTTCATCTTGCGACTTTATTGATGATGAGGCAGCCTGCGTGTCTTGGAAACACGCCAAAGAGCGTTACACAGTCTCTGGTAACACAAACATCTTTATAGCCTGTTTCACCACTGCTTATGCACGCTTAGAGTTGTACTTGTTGTTAGACAGCTTGCAAGAACGTTGTCTGTACCACGACACAGATTCTGTGATATTTGTGAGCCACGAGGGAGATTGGAATCCCCCACTAGGTGATTATTTAGGCGAGCTCACCAGCGAAATCCCGCCAGATGAACACATCACAGAGTTTGTGTCGGCCGGTCCAAAAACCTACGGGTACAAGCTGTCTGGGGGAAAGGTTTGCTTGAAGGTGAAAGGGATTACCCTGAATGTGGCCAACAGTGAAAAAGTCAACTTTGAAACCTTGAGAGATCTTGTTCTAGATTATGGGGCAAACCCCAATGGGGACACCCCTAAAACAATTGTGATACAACAGCGCTCTATCGTCAGGAACAAAAGCAAGTGGACGATAGAAACCAAAACCTTGAGAAAAACGCAGAAAGTCGTTTATGACAAAAGGGTCCTCACAGAAAACTTTAACAGCCTCCCCTATGGTTTTTAAAGATGGATATGCGTTGGAAGCATCCCTTTTCTGTGATTTTGGCAGGCCCTAGCAACTGTGGTAAAAGTTACATCATAAAAAACCTTTTGGATCACGCTGATAAAATGGTGTCTGTTATGCCTGAGAATATCGTGTGGTGCTACAGCTGTTGGCAGCCTTTGTATGAAGAACTGCTTTGTAAATATCCTTTTATCAAGTTTGTGGAGGGTCTACCGGACAGTCTTAATGACAACTGTTTGTTTCCTCCTAATAAAATAAATATGGTTGTGGTAGATGATTTGATGGACTCTGCCTGTGACAGCGGCGAAATCGAGAAAGCCTTTACCAAGTACGTGCATCATCGGAATCTGAGCATTACATATATAGTTCAAAATGTTTTCTGTCAAGGGAAAAGGAGCTGCACCATTGCTCTTAACACAAAATACATGGTTTTGTTTAAAAACCCCAGGGATAAGCTACAGATAGTGTCCCTGGCGCGGCAGATGTACCCGGGTAAGACCCAGTTCTTTCTAGAAGCTTTTGAGGATGCCACTAAAACACCATACGGGTATCTGGTGGTTGATCTAAATGCTTCTACCCCGGATGCTTTTAGATTAAGAACCGGGCTTTTTCCTCCCGACCAGCCAGCTGCTTACACTTTTAAAAAATCAGCAGGAGGGAATAAAAAGAGATGAGGTAGTGGCAGCCTCTTCTTAGCTCTCGGGACGGTGGAAGGGAAACATGTCTAACCGCGTAAAAAGAAATCTGTCTCTCTTAAAACTACTTCTTCAATCCTCCCCACAGCAGAGAAAAGCTATACTTTGCTCCGCCTCTGATGATTTAATAGCAGCCATTTCAGAAATTGCTCTGAACACCTTAAAAGGAAACATCCCTTTGACACCGCATCAAATTCGCGTGCTAAAAAAGAGACGCGGGATCATAAAAAACCTAAGTAACAAAAGACTACCTCTTAAAAAAAAGAAACAGCTGGTGAAACAGTCTGGGGGATTTATCGGACCTCTGTTAAGTTTTGCTTTTCCTTTGGTTACGGGGCTTTTGGCTAGCCGGTGATGGAGCATGCAGAAAAAATGTACCTGGTGCCCAAACACGAACTGGAACAATTAAGGGCTACCCAACCACCTCAGGAAAATATCAGAACTGAGGCAACCCGCTTATTGGATACTGAAATGAGGAATATTCTCCAAAGACCGGGATTAGAAGAATATGATAAGGCTAAACTGTATGCCACAGTGCTTCAGAAATACCTGACCTATGTAAAGCAGAGTGATCTGGACAGAGGGAAATTAACCCTGTTTCTGCCAGAACAGACACCCCTAGAAGCTGGATACCCCCTAGAAACCCCCACAAACCCTGATACAATCGTTCAGGAAGTACTGGATAACGTGCATACCCGATACAGGAAAAATGCTAAAGTACTGCTCACTAAGCTGAGCCAGCACAAGGATATTTCTTCTTGGGATGATCAAGGGGGTTTCGTCTACAAAGGGATGCTCGTCAAGGGTTCTAACATGCTCGACTTGGTCCGGAGAACCCTTCAGACTCACGCTGGGGCTACTAAACATCCGCCTAAAGGCTGGGACATCTTTATGAAAGCCATGGCCGAGCTGAACGTACCATCCTCTGTTATGGGCAACGTTGTGAATCGTGATCATCTGGAACGTCTGAAAGCATCTGCCTCAGACCAAGAAACACCAACAACGCCACCTATGAAGCGAAAAATGGTCTCTAAAACCCCCTGGCTCTCCCTGTAAAGTTTTACACTTTGAAATAAACTATTCTCTACTGCTATAAATTTTTGTCTATAGAGGATTTTTTTGAATGAAAGCACACACACACACACACACACACACATTTAAACAACAACAGCTTCATTTACACAGCATCAGCTGAGTGTCTTATTTAGACAAAGCATTCGTGAAAGTCATTGCAAGAAATACATGTCTGGGCATGTTGAAACATGTTTTGAGCAGGCCCAGCCACACGAAAATTTTCATATTTACTTTTTACAAAATGCATCACCACCCTATCATTTTGTGCTAAATCGTCGGAATAATACATTTTAAAAATCTGTTCAAACGACAGCCCCTTGCTACGGTGGTGTAGGAAAAACACACAATGGTATCCGCAGGCGACAGATTGGGGGTCTTGTAACTGTTTCGTTTGAAAAACAGTGCCGGTGACGTTCTTGTTTAAAAACAACATAATGCTTTGAGGAAAGAGAGCGCTGTTTGGGGGGTGACCGTACGAGTCGAAAAATTCTCCGCTGTTCCGATCCTCCAAGTAAACAGCCAACCAGTGTTCTCCGGGTTGATTATGCGGGTGCGTGTTGACTACTAAGCTCAGGGGCCTTTTAGACTGCTGAGTCTTAGGAAGCCAGTCGCTGGGGAAAACATCTAAGAAAGTGTCTTTGGCATAAGGGTCTGAGGATAAAACCCTGATGATCTGTTCAGTGTCCATCTTCACATATAGTCAAACAGCACGTTTCTTCTCTGATTTATTTCTATGACATTGTCAAAGACCCCATACACGATCATGTTAACCGTGGTGGGCAAAGCTGCAGCAAAGCGTATTTCTGCTCTCAGGTTCCCGGTTTTAATCAGTGAATAATGATCAGCACACTCCTGGTCAGGAGACAGGTCAAAGGCAAATAAGGTGTACCCCAGAGCAAACTCCTCACGGTTGATGATCAGGGCCCGGTCTTTCGTATGTTTACCGGCTGTCTGTACCAGCTGCATGTATTCTCTCACGCAGTTACCGTTTTCAAAATCTAGTTGTAGGGGTTTTGTTGGGGTTTGTTCTCCATCAACGTAGAGGGCCACAAAATTAATATTGTAATGTTTAAAATTAAAGGGGTTCTTAGCATAATTCCCACTAAAGGCATCGTTATCCACGAACCCGATGACGATGAGTTTGGGTAACTGTCCCAGAAACAGATTCTCCTGGTTGCTGACACAGCTGCCGGCAGGAATGCTAAACACTTTCATACCCACGCGGTCTAAGGGGTATTTAGCGTTGGCCGTAAGCAAGGCTTCCGCGTGGCCCAATCGGACACCCGGAGCTACCTTCACTTTTTTCACAAAAAGTGAGGCAGATGTTATTTTTAGTTTACATTGGCCAGCTGCTACATTGCCCATCAAGCAGAAGGCATCTTTGCTACGTGTCAGCTTAATTTTCACATCCACGCCATTCAGCAACAGTTTTATTGAAAAAACAAATCGCTATGGAGATGACCAAGCAGCTCTATCTTTTTGCTCCGGTCTGTCAGATTTGCCCGTCTTTGAAACCCCTGATTATGGCCATCCTGTGCAACCGATTCATGATGCCCGGGGGTATCTTTGTAAAACAGGCCGGCAGAAAATTGGGTGGCGAGGGTGTCATCACTGTAGTTGAGAACTGATTCGATGAAGGCTCGGTAAGGGTAACAGTTGTTGCTCTGGCTTATGAGATGGTCTCCCAGAGTGACATCCAGCTGACTGAAGACAGAGGCTAGTGGGTAATTCACCAGACCCACTGCAGCTCCGGCATCAAGATCCGTTCCATCACCTTTTACAATCTTGCAGCAAAGGTACAGCAGCGTGTTGTTCAAATCCATGTAATCTTCACCATTCCCAGCTATGAAAAAGTCAAGGGGGCTGGACTCGGTAATAGCCGAGAGTGGGGGGATCTCAACATACAGGCTTTTCTCAATGCAGGTCTGCGTTGGGGCTATTTGAAACACATCCAGTTTGGATTTGGCACATTCTTCAGACCCACAGTGAACAAAGGCCATGGCGGTTAAAATATATTTCTGTTTCCTCCAGGAGAGCGCCCCTTCTTTTTCCCAGGCTGCTTCTTGGTTTTTTGTGTCTGGCTTCCCCGTCGACTTACCCTCTTCTTTTTAAGGGGTTGTGGAGGTCCTGCACGTCCGGAGTCCGGTACGTCTCTCTTTCTTTTAAGGCTCTTTCTTTGAATATACATGAGACCAGACCCCTCCTGCTTTGCCGGCTTGACCACTTTGTCTAGGACAGCTCGGGAGACATGACCAATCACATCTTTGGCTATGTTTTGTGCCGCATTTTTAGCGTGGGGTTTAATAATCTCCAGACCCCTTCTCAAAAGTGGAACGGCTTTTCTAAAGAGGCTGCGAAATATACCTCCCACACCAGCCCCATACATCACGGGTACCCCATGATATCCGGGAAGGCCATACCCAGCCTGGGCTTTATAATAATTTCTGTACAAATTAGGGTCCCCATAGTTTTTTACCATTACCATTGTACTTTTACTTATTTTAAAATCTCAAAGTCTTCCGGGGGCGTAGGTGAAGCTTAACGATCACCTTACCAAAGCGAAATGAGACGTGTTTGTTCTGATCCGTCTTTATTTCAATGCTGATTGTGTCGATGTGACGTTGACTGATGGGGACATAATGCGGGTTGTCATACGTGATGGTGACAAACTCGTTGTTGCTTCCACGGACCGGGACACAACATAGCAAAGGTACCGAAAACTCCCCGACAAGCTGATGTTCCACAATGTCTGTGTAGACATACAGCAAATTGAATCCTCCGGTAATATCAGCTGGGAAGGGTGGTTTTTTAACAGAGACTCCGGGTAGCATTCCCAAAATATAGGCTAGCTCACCATACGTATAAAAACCATAAGAGTTATCTTTGGCTTTAAGTCTCACTTTCCCGAACGCTTGGTCATAGTGCATAACTAATTCGGGTGGAGTAGGGTTGTTGGTGATTGTATTGTTTATAAGATCCAATAACTCTGTGATGGATGTATAATACCCCTGAGGCAGGCTGTACCCCCATTTTTTAGTCCCAGAAATAATTTTGAAAGGGGTGTCTTCGTTGATGTTGTTCCAGCTGTGTGGGTATTGTATTTCTGCTAACCCTATCTCCCAGTTCCCCAACAGATCCAGAGGTTTAACCAGTTGTATGGTAAAGTTTGAGCTGGTGTTCTGCGGAAAAATGCTGGAGCAAGCGTTGCTGGGTAAAGTAATGTAAAAGTCACCATCACACATCTCGACCTTTTGACTGAGGTACCCCTATATGTTACAAACTTGGGAGGCTTCCACCCAACTGTTAAATTTAGATGGCCACCCCAACCATTTTACCAACAACTGCTTCTTTCTTCCTTTTCCTTTCGTTGCTAGAACTTTTTCAACCCTGTAAACTCTGTCCTGTTTGGGATTCACTTTTTGTAGTTCTTCAGGGTAGAAAGAACCTTCAATAGGTTCATCTTCGTAATCTTTTAGGCGGTATACAGGCGTCTGCACATGTCTAAGGACTTCATCCACTATGAAAATCTCATCGGTGAATGTTTGTTCATAACCTTTTTCAAACCGCCCTTTGGCTCTAGACACCCTCACGTGGTCTCCTTTTCTAAACACGGGTGCTGCTGGTTTTATTTTGAAATAGTCCCCGTACATGGCTTTCCACACCCGTGGAGAGTTTGAGAAGTTCACGTCAGCAGGCCTGGTGCGAATAGTTCTGTGAAAACTGTGGTTGTAGCTCTTTATAAACTCTGGTAACACATCAATGTAGCAAAAGGTGTTGCGGGCTGTAAAATACCTCCACATCTTTGATTTTAATATTCTGTTAAACCTCTCTACCACCGCTGCTTTCACTTCACTATTTGTCACAAAATGGTGAACATTATACTGTTTTAACAGCTTACTTAAAGACTTATTTAAAAATTCTTTTCCCCGATCAGTCTGTAATTTTTGAGGTACACGGCCCTCTGTAAAAATGGTTTTAAAGGCTCGAGCTATTTCACCACCTGACTTGTCTTTTAGACCCACGGCCCACGCATACTTTGATAATATGTCTATCGCTGTTAAGATGAACTTAACCCCTCTGTTGTGTTTAGAAAACTGCTGCATATCCACCAAATCTGCCTGCCATTGTGCATCAATATCTGAAACAACAGTCTTGTTTCTTTTAAAATGTCTTCTTGCTGGTTTGTGCAGGGTATAAGCATCCTGGTCTGAAAGCCAGGCGGCCACCCCACTTCTGTTCAGGAACTTATTCTGCCTTTTGGTACCTTCAAAAAACGCGTTCACCCCACCAAAACTATCAGCTTCACCAGGAGAGTAATAAACTTCCTTTAACATAGCCTCCTGTGTAGACATGTCTGTTAACCGTTCCCCCACTACACTTACCCCCACACTAACACCCATGTGGTGCATTCAAACACTTGAGGACAAATTTAAACCACAGCACAAAGACACCATCTTCCAAATTCTCAACTTCTGTTTAGTGGTCAGGGACCTGATAGGCCATAACAGCACCATGTGATCTAGGGCGGATCTTGCAGCATGAGGGGTTGGGCTTTGAGGGTCTGCCTGGGTTGTCCTTCTGATGTCATGAACCATGTGGTGTTGGTGTCACACACCACGTGTTTGGGGTCAGGGGTGGAGTTGCTGATGTCACGCACCATGTGATTGGGGTCAGGGGCGGAGTTGCTGATGTCACGCACCATGTGACCGGGGTCAGGGGTGGAGTTGCTGATGTCATGCACCACGTGACCGGGGTCAGGGGCAGAGTTGCTGATGTCATGCACCATGTGACTGGGGTCAGGGGGTGTGGCTGAGGACATCACACACCATAAAAGGGGAAAGGGGGTGGAGCGAAGGGGGCGGGACTTCCGGTCCCGCCCACCTGTCACATTTGCATTGAAGGGCAGAGAGCCATATACTACTAGTGGCCCAGGTTCTTGGCTACAGAATAAATCTAGTGTGCTTTCTGTCTAAGGGAATCGGCTCAAACAGGGAGATGGAGGAAAAAGACACATACTAAGACTGAAGCTATTGCCTAAATTCGAAGCTTCAAAGCATGTGGGAAACAGAAGCAGGAATTCTTCTCTGGAATATTATTTATGTTAAAGCACCTAAAAGGTCTGATGAACAGCATCTTTATGTTTGAGTGAAGTATCATAATATTCATATGTAAATCAAACATATAATTATTATGTAATAATTCCCTGTAAAAATTCAAGAGAGGATTTTGGTTGCACTTTAAAATTGTTCCAGCAATTTCATTCAATAGGTATTTTCTCTTCAGCTAAAAAGAAAACAGTTGTGCCTTGATCAGTTTAGAGGAAGCAGTGGCAAGGAATCAATATAAATGAACCAGAACCTGCAGAAGCAGGCAGATTGAACAGATTTGCTGATGTCTCTTGCCTGAGAATCTTTTGTTTCAACTGAATTAATGCAGTCAACAGTAAGCAAAACAAGTTTCAAAACAAAAAGAGTGGGTTAAGTGAATGCTTAGGCCCAGATTCTCTGCTTCACTGAAATTCTGCTCCATGCTAAGGAAGGATTGAAGAGTTAGAAAGATTGTGATAGCTCCCTCAGGTTCAGGTTTGATTTGGATGATGCTGAGCCTCAATGAAGCCACTTGTGGGCTTCTCTAACTTATGCCAGCTTGTTGAAACACCAGTTCAGCTAAAGTCTAACCATGCCCTGTGGGCCATGGAGAAGTGGGAGATGAAGAGACCAGCACAGGAGTCAGGCACAGGAGTCTCTCCTAGCTCAGATCCCCTCTACTCAAGTGCTACCAAAGTGCTGGAAGACTTTAGAGAATCTGGCCTTGCAGACTCTTTTAATATAGTCTTAACATATAATTATTAAGAATCAAGCATTACCAGTCCTTGTTTAATTGTGAATGTCGTAATAGTTTTATGGAGTTTATTGTGAAATTCTTGACATAGCTAATGATTTAGGAGGCACCACATTCTAATTCTGCTGGTGGTTTCTGCACATATAAATCTCTAGTTACTTTCAGGATGCCAGCTGTGGGTGAGGATGGAAGATATTACAATGCTTCTGGATAGTATTCATTGAGTGAGCTCCTTGATACATTTCCACACTATAAACATTTAATGAGATTTGGTCCCAACAGACTATTTACTATATCAATTTATTTCATGGCACTGTTTTTGCAGGAGCAAGATAGAGCAAAGGTTATTCGGCGTCCTCAACCAATGCAACTTTCTGTAAATAAAGGAAAGTGCAACCATTTAATTTATAAAATCATTTAAAAAAGGTTAAATGCTCAATAAATTTTGCTTTATCTAGCTTGTACAGCCTCGGCTCCTGTTTGTGTTATTTATGCAAGAAATAAATATAAAACTCAACAAACAAGAGACATTTTACAATAGTCTGAGCTATATTCTTACATTTCTAACTAAAAACAAATTCAGCTGAACAAAACGATTTCTAATCTTTCTTTAAATTAAAAGGGGGGAGAAGTAGGTGGCAGAGGAACAGTCTGCGTGGTCTCCCCTGCACTTCCCAAAGTCACACACTGCGGGTCCCCATGTGCCACCCCGCCATACCATCTCCCCCATGCACCCCTCACCATAAGCCCTCTTGATCGGGGGTAGGAAGCAGCGCAGCTCCACCTTCAACCCCGAGCCTGAGGCCAAAGCTGGAACTGAGCTGCCACCTGCCCCAGGCCAGTACTCAAATCTAAGACAAGACTTTTATATTCTCCATGTTGATTGAGGGAAAAAAAAACTTGTCTTGGGTTTAAGTATGTACAGTAATATAACTGGTGAGAAAACTGCAAAATTTCCTAATGTAGGAAAGGCGAAAAAGAAAACAATTTCTTTCTAAACTTATTGCCTGGCCCAATGGCATATGTAAATATTATTTTTTTTAAATCTCCCTACCATTAAAGCCCTTTTCTCATATCATGTAGCACTCTAATGACTGCTCACTGGACCAGCAGAACTTAGATGAACAGCGATACAGAAGCATTTCAGTTTGAAGTGGGAAGGATTTGCCACCCACCTGCATCTTATAGCAATTTATAAAGAACCACATTCCTGTCATTCTAGGAGAAAAGCAATATTAGAGTTCAATTTTGCAAGATAAAGTACTCCCATTGACATGTAGCAAAACCCCCAGTTTATTTGTTTGTTTGTTTTTTCTTTTAAAATGCATTTCCTCCCCTTCCCCAACCATTTCTGACTGTCTCCCCCTCTCTATTCCCTATAGATAAGTATAAGTAAGCTAAGATATAGGATAAGCTTTTACATTTTATTTTAGGTAGTAAATTTTATTTCTCTCCTCTCTGCAAATAAGTGCCCTGCTATTTTGATATAGATATCCACTGTTTTATACGTTATAATTATTATGTTTGTATTGATATTTGTACTGCTTTTATATTGTGTGATTACTGTTTTAGGCCTATATATGTATGTTAGTATAAGTCATGTCAAGTTTCCATCTTGTAATGTCAAGACTCCATCCTATCTCCATGCCCAGTTGTGTAACCTATGACTCATACAACCCCTCCTTTGTAACTTGGTTCCTGAATGAATGGGGATGAATGAGGGTTCTTGAGAGACAATGGCAGTAGGTCTAAAAATAGCTCCCTCTGAATGACGGAACTATCAACACTAATACCTGGACCAATGACCCAGTCCTTGGAATCACCCTCAGCATTCAAGAAACAAAAGATGAGGCAACCCACCATTGTGCCAAGGCTGCACATGCTCAGTAAGAACACCTGGAGCCCTCTGGAACAGGCTTGACCTTGCCTAGGCAGGCCCTCCCCATAGGAGATCAGAGGTAGTCTCCCCCATAAAAAGTGGTAGTGAAGACTGACTCCTTGGGATGCCCTCTCCATCTGGACCAGCACCATGCCACACCACCAGGAGTCTCTTTCTCCTGCTGCCATTGTGTGTGTATGTGTGTGTGTGTGAACCAATAACTTCATTGGCCTGTATAGTGTGTTGTCTGTTTAATAAACTTGTTATTTTGAAACCCCGAGTTGGGTTTTTGTCTGTTTCCTGACTGTTTCCTCCTTGCCATCACTTATCTGCACACCCCCCCCCCCCCCCCCGTCTCTAAGCTGTCAGCCGGTTTCCAGCGCCAAGCTCCCAGGTTTCTGCCTCTCTCTCTCTTTCCTAGCTGTCTCCTCCTTGCCAACACTTATCTGCACCCCCCCCCCAGTATCTCAGCTGTCTGCCTCTGTTTCCAGCCCCAATCTACCTTAAATAAACCCAAGCCTAAATTCCTCCGCTAGCTTCTCTGTAGTCCACTGGTTCTAATCCCACTTCTGGTATCTTTCACTCCCTACACTTTAACTCTCTCTCTCTCTCTCTCACCTTAACCTTTCCCCAAGTATCCCAGGTACCCCAAACACACACATACATACCATACCATCCAAATTAGGAACTTTCATAGACATTAGGGCTGGAAGGGACCTTGGAAGATCATCGAGTCCAGCCCCCTGCCCAAAGGGCAGAAAGTCAGCTGGGGTCATAGGATCCCAGCAAGATAAGCATCCAACTTACCTATGTATAGGTGGGTTGTACGTGTGTGAACTGGTGAGTGTGTATTCATTCACAAGAGAAGCTGAGGGGGGACCTGGTGACCGTCTATAAACTCACTAGGGGGGACCAGAAGGGTTTGGGGGAGACCTTGTTTCCCCTAGTGCCCCCCGGGATAACAAGGAATAACGGCCACAAGTTGTTGGAGAGTAGGTTTAGATTAGACATCCGTAAGAACTACTTCACAGTTAGGGCGGCTAGGATCTGGAACCAACTTGCAAGGGAAGTGGTGCTGGCTCCTACCCTGGGGGTCTTTAAGAAGCAGCTCGATGCCTACCTGGCTGGGGTCATTGAGCGCAGTTTTCCTCCTGCCCAGGCAGGGGAGCAGACTTGAAGATCTACAAGGTCCCTTCCGACCCTACTTCTATGATTGATATGTCATTGTGTGCATGATATACAAATTGTACTGAGTGTGCAGGTATAGACAATTGATTTTTGTCTAACTTTTTGGGGTGTATAGTGTATGTGCTTGAATTGGTGATAGGTATGCATGTGCCTAGGCTGGTTTGCATGTGTATGTGCCTGAGTTGGTATTGTGTCTATATGCACCTACTTGATTTGTATGTTTGTATATGTGCAATTGTGTCACACCCTGCTGTCTAACAGTGCAATATTGAGATCCTGAGAGTTGGCCTGACCCCACAGGGCAACAGACATAGTGGGAGTTGAGAACACTTGGCATTGTATAAGACAGGGGTGGAGAAAATATGGCCCCTAGGCCAGATTCAGCCCACCAATTGATTGGATCTGGCCTCAAGCTGCCCCTGCAGCACTCTGCATGGGGCTGAGTATGTCCAGCTAATGCACACAGTATGAATATACAAAACTTGAGTTTCTAATAACCACTTTTAAAATAGTATTATATTCATTTAAAATAAATTAAGTAATTTGCCTGAGTAAGCTGCAGTGCTACATGTTTATATATTTACCTACCTCAAGATCATCAAGTGCGCTTCCTAGCGTAGCGGAATGAGATGTAGGTTGAATGTTATGATTTCTAATTCGTTGAGAAGCATTCGAAATGGCATTGAGAGCATTCTGTATCTCATTACAAACTGAGTCCTTACTGGTTGTAAGTGATGCAACATCTGAATGTTCCAAACAAGCTGAACAAATTGAATGTAGAAGAGAAACATTTTCCTTCAAAGAAGCACGTGCTGCTGCAATTTTATCTCGCTGATTGCTAGATTTCAAATCCTGTCAGCAAAAGAACATGGTTTTTAAAAAGCACTTTAAAATTGACAAGTAATGTAGAAACAAATTATTTCAATCTGCACTGTATTTGCTAAAGTAAACAGTGAGTTAAACTCAAAGATTGATTTACTACATGTTTTGTGCAGTACATTTTATTATTTATTTATAAAACAGCTTGGATGAAAGCAAAAAGTAATGTGGGGGAAGGATATATTGGAATGGAAAGGGGGGAAGGGATTAATTCAGAATAAGCAAAACTTCTGCTACCAGTTTCAAACTCTGAGCTTAAAAATAAAAAAAGAGCTTCAAGAGTGTTTAGAAAAATGAGAAGGGAGCTGTGAACAACTGGATCTAAAGTAAACTGAAGTCCACAAGAGCCTTTCCAATTATTTTCATGGGCATTGCATCAGGTCCTACATGCATTATTTAGAAAAATACTGCTGTACCCACCTCCTGTGGCATACATTTATAGCTGAAGAGTGGGACATTCAATACTGAATGAACTGGGCTCTTCTAGCTTATTTTTGGTGGTGTGTTCAGGCAATTGTTGCCCCTAATCTTACTTCCTCAGACCAATTTGGAAGTCTGAGGGGGAAAGAAAGGTAGTGACAACTTACATAGAAGCAGATTATTGCTGCCTTTGCTTATGGTTTTCTTAGAACAAGCTGAATTATCTTCACAGGCAGATTAATATTTAATACTTTTTTTAAAAGTATCAATAATCTATTATATAAATAAATGACCACATTCCAAGAATCAGTTTTTCACTGAGCACGCTCCCATCCTCATTCAGCTACACCTCATACCTCAACAGGTGTCTGCATTTTGTCTAGTGGACACAGAGCCAAAAATATGCTTTTTCTTTAAAAAGCATTATGAATAAAGATTGGAAAACAAAGCTCTAATTATGCAAATAGCTACTTAAAGCCACAAAGTTCAGGAGTAGTTAGTGATTTTACCCCCGCTTATAACTGTATGTCACAGAGCACGGAGGTGCCCTGCTCCTAGAGAGGGGAAACTGCCAGGGAACGAGCCCTAGCAGGGAATAAGGAGCCCAGCTGTGGGTTGCCAGGCCAACCAGGAGGTCAGCTGACTGAAAGGGGCAGGGCCTGGCTCCTATATAAAGCATAGACAGGAGGCCAGAGGTAGTTTCCTGCCAGCAGTCAGAGAGGTAGGAGTTTTCTAAGTCAGGATGTGGGAAGAAGTCTCACTGCAGGTACAGATTATGGCAGCTCTAAGATGCTTGAGCAATGTTGTTATAGCCAGGCGGTTTATGTTTAGGTTATAGCCAAGAGGCTTGAGTTTCTGTTTTGTTTTGTTGTTACACTGGTGGTTTGGGTGAGGCAATGGGGTTGGAGGAGGCCTCATAGGGGACTCACAGCAGTGTGGGGACCCCAGCACCGGTAAGGGTGCTGCATACGGGGTTCATAGACCCCAGCCCCAGAGAGGGGGCACTATGGAGAAGCCCTAGTGTGGGTGTGGCGAGCCCCAGAGAGGGGGCACTACTGGGACACCCTAGTGCGGGTGTGGTGAGCCCCAGGGAAGGGGGCAGCTTACCGGTGAGCCCTGAGAGAGGGTGGTTTGACTGAGAAAGCCCAATGCGGCCACAGAGAGCCCCAGGAAAGGGGCGGCATTATGGAAAAGGCCCAGAGTGGGCACAGAGAGCCCCAAGAGGTGGGCAGCAGTACTGAGAAGGCCCAAGAGGCGGGTGTGAGTGTAGACAGAAAGACCGAACAACGTCTATTCCAACTGCGAGGCTTGGGGCATGGTTTAAGGGGTGGTTGGAGCCATGCATAGCCCATAGTGCTAGGGTGCCCCAAAGCACTTATTTGCAGGACAAGACCCATGAGGAGTCTGGGAAACCACGGGGTCAGAATCAACATACGGAAGTGACCAAGAGGGCGTAAGGCAGCCTCCCGACTTTATCTAAACATCAAAGGCATGGTGGGTGAGAATCGGAGGGTGCCCTTGGGCCGACTTGTCATGGAGGAAGGGGCCTTAAGGAGATCGTGGCCCTCCGGTAGGACCCCGCCCTTGACACTCTATAAAACAGATTGCTCCTTATTTATACTGTGTTGCAAGGCCTGGAGATACAATATTAAATCAATGCAACGTTTCAGTTCATCTTGTTACTGTTCTTAAGAACTCTGTACTTAATTGGGTTGTATCATAACCCAGCAAGCAACCAAAACCTGTTGTGCTTTCTATAGCAGAATTGTCTTTGTAAGTAACCACTAAGAATTTCCTCTGAGTAAGGTCTCTAAGATTTAACCAAGTTTGTCTCTTGCTTAATTGTGATTTTTTTTGTTTTGTTTTGTTTTCTTAGTCAAACACTGTATGCAAGATTTAAGTATAGCATTGCAGCTATTGGTAGCTCTGCACACAATTAAGTGTACTTTTCTAGGGAGCCTATAGGACTTTTAAGAGTTTTCTAATGAATTTTGTCACTATGCCCCTCCCTGCCCCCGCTTAATTATTAATCATGGCATAAATGGCAAACATGCTACATGTGCACTTGACTAAAAATAGCAAACCAGCCATGAAAATGTCCCACACATAACATAGAACGTTTTTGTAGCTGTTATGCATGGTGTTTTAAGTTGAACACATGGCTTGCCTGGAGCTGATTGTCATTCCTAGTCTTTATACACCAGGATTTGAACTTGGCCCAGGCTCCAAAACTGCACTGGGAAAGCATAAGGTCATGCCAGGCTTTAGGCATCCAGGTTTCAACTTGCTGGTACAGAGGGAGCCCAGGAACATGAAGCCAGGCTCCTCTGCACTGGCAAATAGAAAGGGAATGATTGGGATCTGATCTTCCTGCCATGTACATGTGGTATGGCAAGAGGAGCAATTTTGGGAATTGGGGATCAGAGCCCACTGCATCTTGAAATGAGCATGTGCCAGGGGCCTATGTAGATGCTTCAAACTGTCAGAAACTGCTTTATTCTACAATTACACTTTTTTAAATTCTGTTCTTTCCAGTTATTGCTTTGGCTAGACCATCTGATACCTCAAATAATTCTTTGAGCAATACACCTTTTAACATCTTTGTCTAGATTCTATTAGTCATTACAGGTGTAACCAATTATTTCGGCTAGAGGGCAACTTAATGAGTTTTGGTGAGCTGTTGAGGGCCACAAAATCTTTCTGAAGATATCATTTTAATAAATTACAAATAAAAAGATGCATTGCATACTAAAAGTCAGAAATCTACCGTAACATATTTTAATTTTATTTCAAAAAATATTTTTGCCCTGATTTTGGGGGGAGCTGTTGAAGCAATTGCGTAAAAGCTCAAAATAAAGTCTTACTCTTATAGTGTAGGGGTTGGGTGTGGGTGTGTACATGGAGGTGTGGGGAGGGGGATGCGCATGTGTGTGGGTGGCTGCTCACATGCTAGGTCCCTGGAGCCAGCTGCGAGTGGGGTGGCTGGAGACAGAGGCAGGAGGCCTGTGCAGCAGAGCTTGCCCAGGTGCTGAAGTACAGGTGCAATCTACCCCACCACCCCCTCAATCTGGCCTGCAGCTGCCCCTGCAACAATCCACATGGGGCTGAGTCCCCACCTGCTCCTGCCTGGGGTACCCCACACCATGCTCCTGCCTGCACCCACCCCACACCTTCCGGACAATATCCCCCCTGCCAGTGCACGCAGCTTGTCAGTGAGGCTGCTGCTGCAGCCATCCAAATATTGCTCAGCTCTCCATGCCCCAAGTGGATCCTCCTGCCCCTGCTGTGGAGACAGAAGGTGCCAAGCATTACTCATGCAGCTGCACCAGAAGGAGTCCCACAAGGAAGCTATAAGCACTGGCTGGTGCCATCAGCAAGAGTGGGTGGCAGCATGGTGCAGACTGCCCCAGATAGGTCTCAGCCTCATGTGGAGTACTGCAGGGGCAGCCACAGGCCAGATGCAATCAATTGGCAGATGCCTGCCTGCAGGCTGGATGAAATCAGTTGGCAAGATGGATCCAGCCCACAGGCCATATTTAGTCCACCCCTGACCTATTAGATGTAAAAATGGATTTGAGCATTTACATGTGACCTTATTCCACCCTGCTCAAGATCCTGAAAAGCTGCAGGTATGAAAAGTAAGGGAGTTCTCTTCCTCCTTGCTGTTTTTTATGACTTAGTTTTAAGGGTGAGATTACTATGTATTTCAGTAGTAGATACATTAATGGATTTTCAGGGATGTGAAAAGGGCAGAAAAGAATCAGTTAGGCATCTAATCCCTCATATTGTTGGCTACAAATGTCCAACTCGGGATCCTTAAAATTCTAGTTTATTAGGTGGATTGAAACACTGTAATCATAAACCTTGGGGCTGGTCCGTCCCGTCCCGTCCCGTCCCGTCCCGTCCCGTCCCCCCACACACACATACACACACACACAAAAGCAGGCTACAGAGTCAGGTATACCTATCCTACAAGCGCTGGAGTCTGTCGTTGAGGCTTCTTTCAGCATGGTGTTATCTTTCAGAAGAAGGTCGCCGGCTGGTCCTTCTGGCTGGACAGGTCTGGTCGAGTTGGAGATCAAGAGGGCGCCACTGAGGGTCACTTTTCACTGCCTTTTATCTGTCCCTGGCAGACTTTGGTGACTCCCCAGTTTTCAGGTTTGCCCAATCCAGGGGTTGTTGACCCTCGTGGGACTTCCCCCCCCCCCCCCCCCGGTGGCTACTGGATGGCATCTGTCAGCCCCAGGGGTCATCCGCATGAACATGCAGGTTTGGGAGTCCATTAATGAATTTGGAATAGGGCTCTGGGAGTGGTGGATCTGGAGATATTCAGCCCAAAAGTTGGTCCCCGGTGTTGATTAACTCAGGCCAGGGCTTCTAGCCCTTGATCAGTGAGGTTTAGAGATTTCCTGGTTATTACATTGTCTTCTATTGAGTTCTTCTGTTGGTTGATCTGCAGCTTCCAGGTGATAATTGCTGTCTGCTGCTACTGTGTTACACATTCAATCATGTTACACATTCAATCACTGATTCACTTGCTCTTTCAGGGGCCAGCCTGATACAGGGAAGGGCAGTTTGATTCCTGCCCTTGTTAACATTGTTACAGTGTATAATTTACTTATGAAACTAAACACTTTCAGTTGAAAGATGAAAGGTGAGGAGTATAAAATATAAGCTACCAATGCCATGGCACACAAATAGATAAAAATCCTAAACTACAAGGGGAGATACAAAATGCACACATACAAATTTTAAAACACAATTTCTTATCTTAAAGTGAAAGAGAGAGGAAGGTAGATAAAGAGAAACATATCCAAAGAGGGGAGAGCAAATGCAGGCAAGAGGAAAAGGGGGCTTTCTACTACAATATGTCCAATATATGAAATAGCATCTGGCCCCTAATCTCTATGGTTGCAAGAGCACATGCCTGCATGTGTGGACACACGAGCTCAAATAGAAGCAGTGCAAATTTGAGCCAGGGCTTTTTGCCTCAGTGCATATGCCCAGACATGCACTTTGGTGTGGGGCAAATTCTGCCACTTGGGGCAAAATAACCCTGCCTGGCTCCTTCCAGATCTGCAGCCAGGGGCAGCTAGAGGAAGGGGCCAGCACCTGTGCTGGCCCCAGCAGTATAAAAAGCTGCCCTGGCAAATAGCTCAGGGCCACTCAGGAGCTTCTGGGGTGCAGCCAATTGGTACCTGGGGACACTACCTGTTGTGCCAGCTGGACTGATGAAGCAGCCCTGATAGTTCCCTGCACCCTCTACCCATTGCAGCAGTCTGGTAGTGGGGATTGCAGCCTGGCTGTGACCTGCTGCCACCTTCAACAGCATGTGGCCTCAAGACTACATGCCTGCCATACCTGGATGGGAACTGCATGGCCATTAGAGGCATCTGCACACCTGGGCCAGTTATCAGTGGGCTGTGGCTACATAATTGGCCTTTGTGTGGCATTGCTGCCATTTGTGCCACCTCCCAGCCATCTGGGCAGGTATCGCCCAGATGTTCTCAGTGTGGTGGCCTGCTTTGAACTGTCAAAGTGTGACCTCCTGGCCCCATGTGGCTAGGAGGTCAGCCACCTCCAGCTGGGTCCTGGGTGCCAGATCTGAGTAGGCTTCTCTGCCTGGGTCCTGCCACTTGGCTCACCAGCAGGAATTCTGGTAGT
Organism: Alligator mississippiensis; assembly: GCF_030867095.1. Lineage (NCBI taxonomy): Eukaryota > Metazoa > Chordata > Crocodylia > Alligatoridae > Alligator > Alligator mississippiensis. The sequence continues at coordinate 53,879,053 of NC_081829.1, forward strand.
CCCTATTTAAAAACTGCAAAATCCCTTTTTAAAAAAAAAAAAATACCCCCAAATCCACATTCTTCCACAAGTAAAATGAAAGACCACTAGATTTATATAGAGAGTGGGAGAAAGAAAGACCTAAAATCAGTTGGGCAATGTTTTATTGATATATTTACAACTTTAAAGCAATTTGGAAGGCTACTAATGCCTCCATCATCATGATAAAATAAATCCTAAATATCTATATGTTGATGTTTGTTCTTGGTTTCCTTATCACATGGTGGGTGTGTGATAGGGCGATGTGGGGTTTGCAGGAGGTGGTGGGAAGGGGGTGGGGGGATGTGGGTGGGTGTGGAGGGATGTGCAGAGGTTGGGGGTCAGTGTCTGGGCAGGTGTGGGGGGACTGTGGGGGGGGCTACTTAGAAGAGGTGGGTCCCCTGCCCCCCACAGGTCAGAGCCCCTACACATAGCACATGAACTGCCCCCCCTGCAGGGTCCTGGCCCCACCCTGGGGGCTATAGCACTGCCCATAGAGCACCCCCTTCCCCCCAGACAAGCAGGAAAATGAGCAGGGGGATGGAGACAAGCAGAGGATGGAGCAGGAGGCTGGAGATGAGCAGAGGAACATCTCTAGCTCATTTCCAACCCCACCCCCCATCACTGCCCCACCCAGCCTCAGCCTCCTGGTACTCAAAAAGCTGGAGATGCTGGGGACTCATGGCAGAGCCCCTCCATGTGGGGTGGAGGGGCAGCAGTGACTGGCCCCAGCTGCCTGGCACCCACATGGTAGTTGCCCCATGGCACAGGTGCAGCATGACTCAGCAGGGCACCACACACTGTCTGGGAGCTGTCACCTGGAGCCTGGCAGTACTCAGCCCCAGTGGCCCCACCTCCCAGACAGTGTGGGGACTCATGTTGCATCTGCGCCACAGGGCAGTGCCAGCATGAGTACCAGGTGGACGGGTCCAGTCCTTGCTGCCCCATGCTGTCCCACACCACATGCTAGGGCTTTGCCATGAGTTCCCAGTGGCCTCTATGGCTGCTGCTGCTGCAGCTGGTGATCATGGGGCTTTTTTTTTTTTTGAGTGCCTGTAGGCTGGGGCATCCAGTGGGGAGCTGGGAGCAGGTGGGCCAGTGATTGGGGGCTGTGGAAGTAAGAGGGTGATGGGTCTAGGTGGCAGGGTGATCAGGGGAATGAGCAGGGGCTGGAGCCAGGCAAGGGTCTCCCCATGGTCCCCTCTCCCCTTCTCAAGCCGCCTCTGCCCACTATGTACCTGGCACAAAGCCCAGGTCTTAGTTGTTGCAGCCTGCACCACTGTTCGTCCTGCACAGGCAGGCAGTGTGCTTCAGCACCGTGGCAAGGCCCAGCCATAGAGATGCTCTGGCTGGCTACCAGAGCGTCTCTGTGGAGGACCTGAGCCACTAGTTGCCTCAAGGCATGGCCTGGGACTGTCACGCTCTGCTGTTTTGCAGCACACTTTTTTTGACCCCATATCCAGGTGGTTTAATTTTGCCCCCATGCTGCAAATTTTCATTGCGGGGAATGTTTTTGGTTTTTTTTTGGGGGGGGGGAGGGGGTTGTTTTTATTCCTCCACATACCTCTTGCAGCATCTCAAAGGGGTTTGAGATGCTACAAGAGGCATGTGCCCACTCCTCTGGATGCACCCTATGTCTCCATGAATGTAGTCTTTTTCCCATACAGTTGCTGATGAAAACAGTGTTCATTCCCAGAATGGTGTGAGTCTCATGTCATCCACATATATGTATATTTTACTTCTGAATGCCCTCCCATATTTAAAGTTTAAATATTTATATGTACTTGAGCTTTTCTTGACAGACACAGCCCAAATAAAATTAGACTTTTACTAAGATTTCAATGTCCTTGCTAAAGCAAGCTTGTCTCTACAACAATTGAAATCAAATCCTATATAATTGAATCATTACCCACAATTCAAATACAGTTAGCTTAGTTACATATTCTTGAACATCATCTGTTTCTTTATGTCCTATATGCATTGTGATCCCACTATCACTGATCATTGACTACCTCCTAGTATTCCTTTCTTCATCTATTTCCTAAAGCTGCACTTCATTAAAAGTATCTTCTTTTTCATTATACCTATGAAGTTCAAGATTCTACTGTGGGATGATACATTCCATTTATGACTCACTCATTTTCTTCATCTGTATCTAGTGTTAAAATTTTTGCTTAGAGTGAACCCAAAGCATTTGTTACATGTTAGGACTGTTTATAATTTTAACCCCTTTTAATACATATCTATTTTCAGATGAAAAACTGAGACTTTCAGTCTGCCATTTCTAAAGCAAAACATCTGAACTTTTCTGAATGTTTCCCATGTATTCAAGCAGAAGCTATTTACAAGCATTGATCAAATTCAGTGAATAGCTGTGTCCCCTGCCCGCCAAGTAAATTTTGACAAATTTACAATTTGCCAAAAAAAAAATGTCCACCTCTACTCTTAAAGTTGCCAGTGAATCATTCTGGCAGCTTTAAATAAAATTGGTCTCAACCATTTGAAACATACAAGCTAATTTACTTTTATCTTGCACTGATGTATTGTTAGTCTGTAGATTAAGATGCTATTAACTGTGTGTGTTTTCTTTGTATTTCTATATAAAATGCTTTTATTAAAAACCAAGATCATATTCGTTATGTTTCTTACATGAAGTACTTTTATTGCCCCCTGTGAGGTCTTTAAAATGAACTCGGATTGTCATACAAAACTATGCTAGCAATTTCCTCATTTTCAATTCCATTCCCAATACTTGATTATTTCATTCTTCATTAATTCTTCTAAAGTTTCCCCTGATATTTAATTTTTTTAGATAGATAGATATATCTATCTCTTTCTAAAGAGAATAATATATTAGTTGCAGGCAATTAGAGAACTCTTCACAATTGGCTAACCACAGCAGTTTTTGTGGATTTGGGGAGGTTTTTTGTCTGTTTGTTTTTGTTTATTCCTTATAGTACAACAGAATCGCAAACATTATCACCCAATTATCCCATCTACTTGTGAAAAACCAATATATCAATAGGATCAGATTCTATTCCACATACTAGATGTGTAGGTGAACTTAGGCGCCTAAGTGAGATGATCAGATTTATCCAAAGAACCTTCTCTGAAATCTTTTATTAGATCAACTCATGTTTTCACCTTGCTGAGTCCTTTAAAAAGATGGATGGATCCCTCCTCCTGCTCCTCACTGCTTTTTGTGACTCAGTCTAAGGGCAAGAGGATAATGTGTTACTAAAGTAGAAACAGTAGAGGTTGTCATGACTTGTACAGGTTAGAAAAGAATCACCCAGAAATCCAAACTTACTGGGATGCTCAATATGTGGAATAGAATTTGGCCAATAACATGGAAATGTAATAAACAGGAAAAAAAGAAACAAGAAAAGGATTGTAGGCATTTAGTTTCCTCTCCTTTTACTCTTCTCCTCCAGTTTTTACTACAGGCTTTTGAAGAACATAGTTCAAGGGTTTGATTCCCTTAACTGGCAGAATGAGCACATTTTTATTTTGGCACTTCCCTTGGCTCCACTCTGATCTACTCCGTGACTACATGCTGCTTTCAACACTATATTATATCAAAGAAAAGCTACCTTTAGTAGACGCTAATAATTTGATTTTTGCTAAACTATTGAAAGTAGCTCTGGTCACTGACATTTAGGTGCATGTGATGTATACCACACAGCAAAATGATAGGAAGCAAATAAAAAGGAAATAATGGACAAGTTTAAAAAAAAAAAATTACAAAACATTTGAAATAGAAGGATAATAATGACTACCATTTTTATACCCTTCTTCCCCCATTTCTCCATTTTATGGTACCAAAGTAATTAAAAAAAAAAAAAGTAGGAGAAAAACATTTTGAAAGAATTCATTTGTAAACTAAATTCAAATGTAAATTTAATTTCAAATGTAACTTTAAATGTGCATAAAAATTCAAATGTAATATTAAAGAGCCATGATAACATTAAGATATTCCAGCACACATGCATAGGTGGTGAAAACAATGAAAGATCTGGTCTGGGTTTTATTTGTTGATTAATTGTAATTCACACAGGCATCTCATTCAGAGAATGTAAGTTCAGAAACACTA